>NC_138725.1:26061679-26474179 GCF_965113295.1 Leuciscus leuciscus | reverse complement strand
GATCAAAACACTGTCCATTTTAATGACAAAACTTCAAATAAGAGAGAAAGTGACAAATATCGGTATCAGATTGTTTGTTCAAATTGTTATCGGCAAAACAAACAAAAAATTCTCTCAAAAAAATTCTCAAAATATCTTGTGTGTTCGACAGAAGAAAGAAAGGAAGTCACACAGGTTTGGATTATCATCTTTCACTGGTTTAGTGTCAATTCAGTTGAAGTTTATTAGTATCGCGCTTTTCACAATACATATAGTTTTATAAGAGCTTCACAGAAAATGGATGTTTCTGTGTTTCCGGGCCCAAATAAATCGAGCATTAAATCTA
Organism: Leuciscus leuciscus; assembly: GCF_965113295.1. Classification (NCBI taxonomy): domain Eukaryota; kingdom Metazoa; phylum Chordata; class Actinopteri; order Cypriniformes; family Leuciscidae; genus Leuciscus; species Leuciscus leuciscus. Next base: position 26,473,854 of record NC_138725.1, on the reverse strand, counting down.
GAAATCGCCTTTAATTAGCCAGGAGTGGAAAACTCTGGTTTGTTTATATCTCAGTCTTCTCATGTTTCCACTTTAGTCTGATGTTAAATTTGAAATCATATATTATGTATTCATTTTATTTATTGAAAGGTTCAATACTTATTTGAATTTTAGAGAACATTTGAGTAATTCAAACTCTTTTATAATGGCCATTATGTTGTGAGCAGATTCATTTGTGATGTTTGTTTATGCAATTTTAATTATTACATTATTTTTGTTTTATGTAATATTTTGTCTTCTTGTAACTGTACAGTATGAAAGCTTGTTTCTGCTGATTTTTTTTTCTCTCAATTCTGACTTTTTTCCTCACAATTCTGAGTTTATATCTCACTATTTTGACAATTAACGAGTTTACCTCACAATTTAGATTTTTTTCCCCTCACAATTAGTTAAATATCTTACAATTTTGACTTTTTTTTCTCACAATTCCAAATTAATCTCACAATTTTGACTTTTTTCTTGCAATTCTGAGTTAATATCTCACAATTCTGACTTTTTCTTGCATTTGTGAGTTCATATCTCACAATTTTGTCTTTTTTTTTTACAATTCCGAGTTAATATCTCTCAATTCTTTTTTTCCTCGCAATTCAGATTTTTTTTCTTTTAGCAATTGTGAGCTCATATCTCACTGCTCAATGTGATATAGACTTTGAATTGCGAGAATAAATAGTAAAAATATATAGAAGACAATTGCATCTTTTTATCTCGCAATTCCAACTTTTTTTCTCAGAATTGTGGGATATAAACTCGGAATTGCGAGAAAAAGTCAAAATTGTGAGGAAAAAGTTGCGATTGACCTTTTTAATTTTTTTATTTCATGGCGAAAAGCACATCAGTGTTCTTGTAACGGTACAGAATGAAAGCTTTTTTCGGCAGTTTTACAATTCTAAATTTATATCTCAGTATTTTGAGTTTTTCTTGCAATTCCGAGTTTATATCTCGCAATTCACACTTTTTCCCTCACAATTCCGAGTTTATATCTCACTATTTCTGTGATTGTTCTGGTGTGTGTCTCCCTCTAGTGGTCATGTTGAGTGTTTGCGCTCTGCTGCTGCTGGCAGCTCCGGCGGCCCTCGGCTCCGACTCGGACACACCGAGACACCGACACGACTCCAACCTGGAGATCTGTATCCTCCTCACACACACCAGTGAGTGTGTGTGTGTGTATGAGTGTGACTGTGTGTGGTTGGTTGTCCTGAACGTCTCCCTCAGATAAGCGTCTGTTCGAGACCAAGAGGAAAGATCAGCTGAAGGCTCTGAAGAACCTGGTGGAGCTCAACGACATCAACCAGCAGTACAAGATCATCGACATCATGCTGAAGGGCCTCTTCAAGGTGTGTGTGTGTGTGTGTGTGTGTGTGTGTGTGTGTGTGTGTGTGTGTGTGTGTGAGAGCCTCAGTCTGATGAAGAGCGTCTGATCGAGTCTGATCTCTGTGTGCTTGTGTGTGTGTGCAGGTGCTGGAGGACTCCAAAGCTGTTCTTATCGCTGCTAACATGCAGCCGGACGATCCGTTTCCACTCGACGACAAAATCAAAGAAGGTGAAGAGACTCTTACTGATATTACACTCGATTATCACTCATCACTTTACACTGATGTGTGAACACTCAAAACACACACACACACACACACACCCTCTGAAATCATGTCATTTATTTGTGTAGCGCTTCATGCTGTTCAGAAATAGACAGGAAAAGCATGATTCTTCAGTCACTCGTTTCAGTCTGAACTGCAGAAGAGAATACAGATGAAACTGTCATTGATCAAAAACAAGCTGATTGTGATTACACTCGTATATCAGTACTTGCTGAGCTAAAGTCCCCAAATCAGCTCAAAGACATCATCATATTCATCAATATACGGTTTCATTTCATTATAGACTGACATCTATCAGTGTATAAACACAAGAACTGCTGTGTTCCTATGATCAATACATGTAAATGTAATATTGAGATTAATATCAACTATATAGACACACCACTGGACAAAAGACTCTCTTGTGCATTTATTTGATCAAAAACACAGTAAAAACTGTGAAATATTATTATGATATAGATCAGCAGTTTTCTATGTGAATATACAGTACGGTGTAATTTATTCCGGTGATCAAAGCATCATTACTCCAGTCTTCAGTGTCACATGATCCTTCAGAAATCATTCTAATATGATGATTTGATGCTCAAGAAACATTTATGATTATTATCAGTGTTGAAAACAGTTATTTACATTTTTATTTCAGGATTCTTTGATGAATATGAAGTTCAAAAGAACATCATTTATCTGAAATATAAGCTTTTGTAAACATTCCCGTTCAAAAGTTTGGGCTCAGTAAGAATTTATAAAAAAAATTTGGGGGAAAGAAATTAAATCAAGGATGAATTAAATTGATCAAAAGTGACAGTAAAGACATTTTATAATGTTGCAAAAGCTTATATTTCAAATAAATGCTGTTCTTTTGAACTTTTCATCAAAGAATCCTGAAATAACAATGTAAATAACTGTTTTCAACACTGATGTGAAACACTGTGTGTGTGTGTGTGTGTGTGTGTGTGTGTGTGTGTGTGTGTGTGTGTGTGTGTGTGTGTGTGTGTCTAGCGTACTCTCACGTGGTGGAGATTTCTAATAATATTTGACCGAGTTGAGTGTGTGTGTGTGTGTGTGTGTGTGTGTGTGTGTGTTTTCTCTAGCGTACTCTCACGTGGTGGAGAACACGGCGTTCTTCGGGGACGTGGCTCTGCGGTTCCCGCGTATCGTTCATCATTACTACGAGCGTCACGCGGACTGGAGCGCTCTGCTGCGCTGGGGCCTGCGCTTCTGCAACCAGACCGGCGTCTTCAGCGGAGGAGCGCATCAGCACGTGCTCACGCTGGTCAGCGCTCGGCATCATGGGAAATAGTAGCATGATGACATTATTCAGAGTCAATGAGCTTTACTTGTGTGTGTGTTTTCTTCAGATGTCACAGGAACTGGGCATCACCGAGAAATCTGCTGACTTCCTCAACCCGTATCGCACTGAACGAGACGACGTGAGTCTCTCACACACACACACATAGATGGATATTATATATTATAATAATCTAATAATAATTATATGTTATAGCGTTGATGTGATTGTCATGTTTATGTCCACTGGATTTTGTTAATAATGAAATTGGGGATTAACCAATGTGTTTTTCAGTCACTGTATAAATTAACATGTACATTAAATGTAATACTGTTGTTTTTCTTTATAATTTTATTATTTATTATTTCATTATAGCTCAAATTGAACTCAATTTAATTTCAGCATTTTCATTTTTAAAAATATTCTAAAAACTTGTTTCCCAAATATTTGAAAACATTTACAGTCTAAACTTGATTTAAATTAATTAATAACATAATCTAACCAGCTAATCAAAAACTTGATTATTTTTAATTAAATTATAATAAAATCAAACCAGTTAATAAAACAAAATAAAACATTTTAAATAAAAATTATGTTTTATATTGCAGTTCATTTATGGCTAAAATGTTATTTTCATTTAAAAAAAAAAAAATTCTAAAAAACTTTTTCTCATTTTACCTAAATATTTGAAAACATGTACAGTCTGAATAAAAATTCATATATAAATTCTAAATATGCAAAAAAAAAAACTCTCAATTAACTCAATATTTGATCAAAATGTAGTCTTAATATACTCATTTTAAATTCAATTAATAAAAATATCTAACTTTAAAAAAAACAAAAAAACATTTTAAATAACCAAAAAAAATCTAATGTATGAAAACATGAACAGTCTGAACTTACTCATTTTAAATTAAATTGATAACAAAATCTTAACTAATCAATCTAAAATGAGTTTTAATGCACTTTATTCACTCATATAAAAATATTAAAGTATTTATTGGACAAAATCAGTGTACTTGATGGGCTGTAGTGTGTAGATGGAGCCAGTAGGTGTCAGCACAGATGTTGTTCATCAGTCAATAAGATAAACTCAGATTGTGTTTAAAGTAGGGCTGGGGGAATTAACGCGTTAATCTTTGCGATTAATTTGAAATGTTTAACGCGTAAAAAAAAAATAACGCAATTGACGCAGCACTTTTTTTTTTTTCCTCGTTTTAATGATTTCCTGTTGCGTCTGCTATTAAAAAGGCCGAAATATGCCGTCCCGCCCCGGTCAGGTTTCATTCTCGGGCAGCTTTCATGAGCGGGTCTTGCGTGTGTGTGTGTGTGTGTGTGTGTGTGTGTGTGTGTGTGTGTGTGTGTGTGTGTGTGTGTGTGTGTGTGTGTGTGTGTGTGTGTGTGTGTGTGTGTGTGTGTGTGTGTGTGTGTGTGTGTGTGTGTGTGTGTGTGTGTGTGTGTGTGTGTGTGTGTCGGCGCCTCTGTCGTTAACGGCCCAAAGGCTTCAATCATGTACTAAGCACTGGAAAAGTAAAGTCCACTCAAGTAACGTGAAATTTCTCTGTTGACTTCTGTTTGCTGAGCTGGTATAGCCATGCTGGGCAACAATGGTAAAATGACCTGCTCTGATCACATGCTCTGGTAATAATAGCTTTGTAGGACTATATTTTGTTTTAATAATTAATAAAATAATAATAATAATCTGTTAAATTGATTATGTTGATTGATTATTGAAAAAGAATAATATATTGATATATTGATGTTTAATATTTTAATATAGGGCTATTTTCTGTTCCCTTTTTTTCCTGTGTTGTTTAATTAGGTGATTCTAAGTTTAAATATTGATGATTACAAGCTTGGGGGAAGCGCAATTAATTGCAATTAATTACAGAAATTGTGCAATTAATTAGTTAATTTTTTTTATCGATTCCCAGCCCTAGTTTAAAGACTTCTATATATTCTCCTGTTAAATTATCAATCAATAAACCGTAATAATAATTAGCCATGAGATTTATAGTGACTGTTTTGCTTTGGTTTCTACTTGATTGTTCTACAGTGTACATGTTTGTTCATGTGAGTCTGTGTGTGTTTCAGGTGCTGCACACGGCCGAAGCCTTCCAGAAGATTCTGCGTGAGGAAGAGAAGAGGAGGAGGAAGGAGGAGAAGAGGAAAGAGATCCGCAAGGGCCCGCGCATCTCTCGCTCTCGCAGCGAGTTGTAGAGGCGGGAGAAGCTCACACTCAATCAGGGAGCCTGTGCTGGATCTCTCACGGGCCTCGACGTGTTTACAGGTTTCACAGCGAGTCTCTGAACACTTCTGTGTTCAACTCTGTTTGATTGAGGAGGCTCTGCGTTAGATCCACTGCTGGTAATGTGTGTGTGTGGTTAAGTGCTGTAGCTCTGTACTGGGGTTAAGGGGGAGGGGTCAGATTAATGGGGTAGGTAAGAGTGGGAGGAGTTATTTGATTGGGTGGGGTCATGCCTGTAAGGGTAGCCCGAGTGGGTGTGGTCATGTATAGTGGGTGGAGTCATCAGTGGGAGAGTTAATAGTGAGTGGGAGTGGTCTAAGTGGGTGGAGTCTTCTTTGCCAGAGTGGGCGGAGTCTGTTGAGTGGGCGGAGTCAACGTGGGTTTGTGTCTCAGATGAAGGTATTTTGGACACTGCAGTGGCAGATTATTTCGATATTTAACACAAACTTGATACGTTTTGATAATATAAAGTCAGAAATTGTTTCCACACATAAAATCCATTTGTTTAGATTAAATATAAATGCTTTATTTGGGGATACCTTATAGTCTAATAAGAGAATTGTTGGTGATTTAATGTCTTTCTGCTTTCTTTTGAAACTATTATTGATTAAAGATTTGTATATTTAGCCCATTGTCTGTGTGGACGGTGTGAAACGGACAAGCGTTAATGATCTGACCTTAGATCAGAGCTGCACTGCCAGAGAAACTCTTTAACCATGAATCTGAATCAAACTGATGTCAGTGTGAATGCGGTTCTGTGCTGATTCGCTTCAGTTTGTCCGGCTGCTGGAGGGGTTTCAGACGATCGACACGCTTTCATACAGGCTTTATCGATCTGATCATGTGACTGTTAGTGGAATAAGTCTGTTCAGCATCTGTGGGAGATTATTACTGACAGATTTAATAAAATGTATTGAACAAACTCTTGCTGTTTCTCGGTTCATTTGTGCTGAATGTCTCGTGATCGTTCTTGCTCTCAACTACCAGTCAAGGATCTTTTGTAGACTGTTGTTATGTTCCCAATTTAGTCTAGGGGGTTTAAAGAGGGAGTAACAAATGATGTAACAAAAAGAAATAAATAAACGTGAGAAATCTCCTTTCCGTCTATCCCAGCTCTAATTACTTTTCACATTTATAACCAAAAGGCTACACAAGACCCATTGATTTACACCTTGTCACAAAAGGAAACTGAAAGAGTATGCTTAATAAGTTTTTCCTTTATTAAAGGCTTAACCAGTATATTTATAAAACAAACAAAGATCAACAAACAGGCAAACAAATTTAAATAATAACCAGATCGTCAGGAGAGGGCTAGGCCAAAATAACAAACAAAACAAGGGCTTCCTAAAGTTTAAACCCAGATAAATGACCTAACAAAAGAAATCAAAACTTAAAGACAGTTATCTTACTTTCTCCCTGACTAGTGAGAAATAAACAGGAGAAAAGTTTAGGGGTGGATAATCTAAATAAATTGGCGCCCGTCTCCCTACACGGTTTAATAATTTAAACTCACACAGTATAAATGGTCGTTGTACTCGGACAACAGAATTCACAACAGAATATAGGCCTAAGTTTTCTTTTCAACAGCAGTTCACACAACAACGTCTGGGATAGCTGGAGAGGGATTCCTCCTGATCACAGTTTCTTTGCTGCTTTAGGCTACGTTTACACGTGGCCGGTTATTTTCATAAACGGACATTTCACCCTCTCTGTTTTCAGAAAAGTGTTTGTTTACACAAACCCGTGTATATGCCGTCAAGAGCATGCCAAACCTGTTGGTGGCAGTGTAACGAGAAGCTCAAGCCCATGTTAGCCAATCAGAATCCCGAAAATATAGGTCGCACCTTTGACGCAGTGCAAGTTCTGTCGCATACTGTGACGTCGACTGCCTAAAACTGTTTTTCTCAGTTTACATGTTTTTAGAAATAATCGTTTTCAGAGGCGCATTCTCCGTTTGCGTGTAAACGAGGGGCACAACCGAAGGGAAATGTCTACGTTTTTCAAAATAACCATGTACGTGTAAAGTGGGCCTTATACAGGCTGCCAACAGAAAGCCACGCTCCTGCTAATTAGCATCAGCTGCGGACGATTTGGAGTGCTGCATGAGAGAGAGAGAGAGAGAGAGAGAAGGAAGGGAGAAAACAATCACTAGCACAATATAAACACAAGACTACGTCACAGGATGTAACACCCCCACCGTTAAGATTATAAATAACAAAAGTTAAAAAATAATAATAAACAGTCACCAATTCACTTTCACTATTAGATAATAAAAAAACGTCTCGGTTACGTATGGTAACCCTCGTTCCCTGAGTCCAGGGAACGGAGACGCCTCGTCGGGGGAGTTCCCCTGACGAATTGGGATCGGGCTAGGGAGACCAATTGCCTTCGAGTGAATTAAAACGAGCCAATGAACATTGGCATGCAACATTTGCATTCCGCAGCCCGCCTACTAGTGCGGGTATAAAGGCGGAAGCAAGCGCATACACAAATGCTTTTCGCTGAGGAGCCAGACGTTGTCCAGTCCTCCGCGAAGGTACAGCAGCATGGCGACGGGACGAGGTGTCTCCGTTCCCTGGACTCAGGGAACGAGGGTTACCATACGTAACCGAGACGTTCCCTTTCGTCATCAGGGAACTCCGACGCCTCGGAGTTCCCCTGACGAATTGGGATCCCTACCAAAACGCCATGGTGCTGGCCCCTTCCAGCGCCCAGCTAAGCTACAGCCCTGCAGCAGTTTCCAGAAATTTTGCGGGAGCTAGCTAGGGAATCACACTGCTGTTCCGCAAGACCCAATCAGTGGATATTGGATAACACTGGGAAAGCGTGCCCGTCCCCAAGGAAAATAATAATTGGGGGGGAACGCTGCGGAAGCTGGGGCAGCCTAGAGGAAGGCCCTCAAATACACACATGTACTAACCACGTAGGGTAGTGAAACATATGGCAGTCCTTGAAGGTAGTCCCAGTCCGGAGGAGTGAGGAGCGTACTCAACAGGGACGACAGAATGAGTCTGTCAAAGGGAAGACACGGCTGAACTGCACGTGGCAATCATGGGTCGCCGCAGGGACCACTGGAAAAAGGCACCCAGTCTACTAGCAACTCCTTACTGAAGGTAGCAGACCTGGTGCCGGCGGTCCGCAACGCCTGGCACCGGAGGGGGTGGAGGAGGAACTCACGAGGTTAGCCGTTTGCTGGGTAACCAACGGAGCAAAAAGACGCACGTATCCACTCACGGAATGGCGTCGCAAGCCGACACACCTATTCCCTCTAATTACTGGCCGTAGCGAGTACTCGGGAGGAAATAGGTTCCACACGTAGGCTATAAAACCTAGCGAACGTGTTCGGTGTCGCCCAGCCCGCAGCTCTACAATTGTCTGTTAGCGAGGCGCCTTGTGCCAGAGCCCAAGAAGCGGCAACACTCCTAGTGGAATGAGCCCGCAACCTGGGTGGGCAGGGCTCACCCTGGGACTCATAAGCCCTGGTGATAGCATCCACTAGCCAGTGGGCTAACCTCTGCTTGGAGACAGCCTTCCCCTTCTGCTGGCCTCCATAACAAACAAAGAGCTGATCTGAGGTCCTGAAGCTTTGCGTTCTGTCTATATAAACCCGGAGGGCCCGGACGGGACAGAGAAAAGCTAGGGCTGGGTCTGCCTCCTCCTGGGGCAGCGCTTGCAGGTTCACTACCTGGTCCGCGAAGGGGGTGGTAGGAACCTTGGGCACATATCCGAGCCGGGGTCTCAATATAACATGAGAAAGGCCAGGCTCGAACTCTAGGCACGATTCGTCGACCGAAAAAGCCTGCAGATCCCCTACCCTCTTGAAGGAAGCCAATGCTAACAGGAGCACTGTCTTAATGGACAGGATATTAAGCTCCACTGTCGTCAAAGGCTCAAAAGGAGGACTTTGGAGAGCTCTAAGCACTAAAGTTAAGTCCCAAGAGGGTACAGGGTGCAAATCGCAAGGTGGCTTTAGCCTCCTAGCACCCTTGAGGAATCTGATGACCAGGTCGTGCTTCCCCACGGACTTACCGACAACTACATCGTGATGTGCGGCTATTGCGGCAACATACACTTTGAGAGTGGAGGGAGACAGCCTTCGCTCCAACCCCTCTTGTAGGAAGGACAGCACGACTCTGACCGGGCAAGTTCGTGGGTTCTCCCCGTGGGAAGAACACCAGCCGACGAACAGGTTCCACTTCAGAGCGCAGAGGCGCTTCGTAGAGGGGGCTCTAGCTGAAGAGATGGTATCTACCACTGCCTGTGGCAGGCCATCTAGAACCTCCGCGTCCCGTCCAGGGACCAGACATGGAGTTTCCAAAGGTCTGGACGCGGGTGCACTAGGGTGCCCCTTCTCTGAGAAAGTAGGTCCCTCCTCAGAGGAATTGGCCAAGGAGGGGCTGTCGCGAGGAGCATGAGTTCTGGGAACCAAGTCCGGGTTGGCCAATACGGGGCCACCAAAAGGACCTGCTCCTCGTCCTCCCTGACCTTGCACAGGGTCTGTGCAAGAAGGCTCACTGGGGGAAACGCATATTTGCGTAAGTCCCGGGGCCAGCTGTGTGCCAGGGCATCCGTGCCGAGAGTTCCTTCGGTCAGGGAGTAATACCACTGGCAATGGGTCGTGTCCGGAGAGGCAAACAGGTCTACCTGTGCGGCTCCGAAGATTCGCCAAATCAGCTGGACCACCTGGGGATGGAGTCGCCACTCTCCCGGAAGGGGAGGCTGACGTGAAAGCTCGTCGGCCACATGATTGAACTCCCCAGGGACATGAACGGCACGAAGCGACCTCAGATGCTTCTGACTCCATAAGAGGAGGTGGGAGGCGAGTCGCGACATACGACGGGAGCGTAGACCACCTTGTCGGTTGATGTACGCAACGGTCGCAGTGCTGTCCGTACGGACCAGTACGTGCTTGTGTTTGAGAAGCCCTTGAGGCGACACAAGGCTAAGCGTACTGCTTGCAACTCTAGGCAGTTGATGTGCCAATGCAGTTGGGGCCCCGTCCACAGACCCAAGACTGCATGCCCTTTGTACGTGGCCCCTGAGCCCTTGGCAGAAGCATCTGCGAATACCACAGCATGCCTGGAAACCTGGACTAGGGGCACTCCAGCCCGTAGAAACACAGGATCCGACCAAGGGGTGAAGGTTTGGCGACAGTGCGGGGTGACTTTGACCCGGAACGTGCCGCTCTGCCACGCCCACCTCAGGACTCAATCGTGAAGCCAGTGCTGGAGCGGTCTCATATGCAACAGGCTGAGCGGCGTTACTGCGGCTGCGGCTGCCATATGCCCCAGGAGCCTCTGAAATTGTTTCAGTGGGACCGCTGTCCTGCCTCAAAGACCTGAGACAGGTGAACACTGACTGGACGCGTGAAGACACGAGTGACAGGGCCAGCCCGAAGGGTAGTACCTAGTACTGATATGCTCCACCCTCGAAAGCAAACCGAAGAAATGGTCTGTGTCGGGGAAGAACCGAGACATGAAAGTACGCGTCCTTCAGGTCAATCGCTGCAAACCAATCCCAGGGACGAATGCATTCGAAAATGCATTTCTGCGTGAGCATTTTGAACGGGAGCTTGTGCAGGGCCCGATTCAATACTCGCAGGTCCAGGATCGGCCATAACCCACCGCCTTTCTTGGGTACAATGAAGTTAGGGCTGTAAACCCTGACCTCATATCGGCTGGAGGGACCGGCTCGATCGCGTCCTTCGCCAGCAGGGCGTCAATCTCTTTCCGCAAGATAGGAGCATCCACTGGACGCACACGGGTGAAGTGGATGCCCTTGAACTTGGGAGGCCGGTGTGCAAACTGAATTGCATAGCCGAGCCGGATGGTGTGGATGAGCCAGTGCGACGGCCTCGGGAGCGCTAGCCAGGCTCCAAGAAACTGCCGCAACGAGCCCACCCACACCGCCGGCGTACCCGCGGAGGGGCAGCGAGGCGGAAGGCAGGGACACGGCTCCGGTGGCATTGTAGCGGTGTGGCCTGGGTGTGTGCTTGGACAACACCTACCTGCTTCCACCGGGGGACAGACGGCAGAGAAGACCCTAGTACGGTGTACATTTTAGGACATCCTCAGACCTCAGACATATGAAGACAAGGCATCATGCCTCAGACTAAAAGGCTTCAGTCATTGGACAAAACGGCATCGCGCCTCAGACTGAAAAGCTTCAGGTCTCAGGAAAAACAATGTCAGGTGTCAGGTCTCGTACAATTAGGCATCAGATGAAACAGCCTCAGACAAAAAGGCATCAGACATAAAGGCATCGGACGAAACGGACTCAGACTAAAAGGCATCGGACGAAACGGCATCAGACAAAAAGGCATCAGACATAAAGGCATCGGACGAAACGGACTCAGGCATAAAGGCATCAGACAAAAAGGCATCAGACATAAAGGCATCGGACGAAACGGACTCAGACATAAAGGCATCGGACGAAACGGACTCAGACATAAAGGCATCGGACGAAACGGAGTTTGGAGGTTCGCATTGCCCCGCCCCATGTGACATCACATGTACGCGATTCATAGCTCGAAAGAACGCTTTACTTGATACATTTCTAAAGTCTCTAAGGTTGATTAAAAACAAGAAAAGTTACAGATTCTTGAAATATTATGATGACAATACCACTGATGCATGTTTCCTCTGTGTATGTCTTTCATTTATTTATTTTATATATGTGAAGCTTTACATACTTGATATAATTTAATTCCTGTAGAAGTTATATGTCCTTTATATCCGCTTGTTATCTGATACATATTCAATAAAAGAAAAAAGAAAAAGAAAAGAAAAAAAGAACGCTTTACTTCATGATAGTTTGCCAACATACAAGCTAGCTAGTTGAAATATGTAATCTAACTTTTTAAACGTGCAAATAAAACTCGTGAAATGCATGTTCTCTTCTGTATACAACATAATTAGTGTAACATTTAATTAAAGCATATATATATATATATATATATATATATATATATATATATATATATATATATATATATATATATATATATATATATATATATATATATATATACAGTATAGGCCAAAAGTTTGGAAACATTACTATTTTTTATGTTTTTGAAAGAAGTTTCTTCTGCTCATCAAGCCTGCATTTATTTGATCAAAATGTAATATTGTGATATATTATTACAATATAAAATAATTGGTTTTCAATTTATTATACTTTAAATTATTATTTATTTCTGTGATGCAAAGCTGAATTTTCAGGATCATTACTCCAGTCTTCAGTGTCACATGTGACATCCAGTCTATCACATGATCCTTTAGAAATCATTCTAATATTCTGACTTATTATGAGTGTTGGAAACAGTTCTGCTGCCTAATATATTTGATGAATAAAAGGTTAAAAAGAACTGCATTTATTCAAAAAAAAAAAAAAATTCTAATAATATAAATCTTCTGTTCTTTACTATCACTTTTTATCAATTTAACACATCTGCTTATTGCTGAATAAAAGTATTGATTTATTTCAAAAAAAGAAATAAAAAAATGACTGACCCAAAATTACTGACCATTGTATATTGTTGTTACAAAAGATTCATATTTTTAAAACATTTGCTTCTTTTTTTTTTTTTTTTTTTTTTTTTTTTTACGTTTTATTCATCAAAATATCCTAAAAAAGTATCACAGATTATGAAAAAATATTAAGCAGCAGAACTGTTTCCAACTTTGATAATGAATCATCATGTTAGAATGATTTCTAAAGGATCATGTGATAGACTGGAGTAATGATCCTGAAAATTCAGCTTTGCATCACAGAAATAAACGATAATTTAAAGTATAATAAATTGAAAACCAATTATTTTAAATTGTAATAATATATCACAATATTAAATTTTTTCTGTATTTTTGATCAAATAAATGCAGGCTTAATGAGCAGAAGAAACTTCTTTCAAAAACATTCTCTCTGTCCTAGCGTGTATCCCATATTGTAAAGGGTTAAAAACTTTTTTTGTTAAAAAATAATTATTTTTTGTATATGTTTCCAAACTTTTGGCCTGTACTGTATGTATATATGTATGTATATATATATATATATATATGCTTTAATTAAATGTTACACTAATTAAGTTGTTTACAGAAGAGAACATGCATTTCACAAGTTTTATTTGCACATTTAAAAACTTAGATGCCATATTTCAACTAGCTAGTTTGTATGTTGGCAAACTATCGTGGAGTTAAAGCGTTCTTTCGAGCTATGAACCGCGTACATGTGACGTCATATGGGGCGGGGCAATGCGAACCTCCAAACTCCATCTGAGTCCGTTTTCGGCCATTCCTTTTAGTCTGAGTCCGTTTTGTCCGATGCCTTTATGTCTGAGTCCGTTTTGTCCGATGCCTTTATGTCTGATGCCGTTTCGTCCGATGCCTTTATGTCTGATGCCTTTTTGTCTGATGCCGTTTCGTCCGATGCCTTTATGTCTGATGCCTTTTAGTCTGAGTCCATTTCGTCCGATGCCTTTTAGTCTGAGTCCGTTTCGTCCGATGCCTTTATGTCTGATGCCTTTTTGTCTGATGCCTTTTTGTCTGATGCCGTTTCGTCCGATGCCTTTTAGTCTGAGTCCGTTTCGTCCGATGCCTTTATGTCTGATGCCTTTTTGTCTGAGTCCGTTTCGTCCGATGCCTTTATGTCTGATGCCTTTTTGTCTGAGGCTGTTTCATCTGATGCCTAATTGTACGAGACCTGACATTGTTTTTCCTGAGACCTGAAGCTTTTCAGTCTGAGGCGCGATGCCGTTTTGTCCAATGACTGAAGCCTTTTAGTCTGACGCATGATGCCTTGTCTTCATATGTCTGAGGTCTGAGGATGTCCTAAAATGTACACCGTACCCTAGAGTGTCCTGCTGCGGGCTGTCGCCTGGCGAGAGAAGGGGAGGAGACGAGGAGCGAGGCCCAAGGGCGGCTGCTGGTCTCCGTACCTTCCCGCCCAGCGGCAGACAGGAGTGACGTGACCGGGGTGGCGCCACTGCTATCTGAGAGCTGGGGAGAGGGGAACGAGAGCGGCGCAGCTCGGGGGCGGCACGCACTGCCATTCTGACCCTCTCGGACGGAGGAGACTGGTCTTATTTTACTGCCAGTCTCGACCGTGAGGGGAAACGAGGAGCGAGGCCCGGGGGCATCGAGTCCTGGTTTCCACCTCACCCAGCGAGAGACGAGAGTGACGAGGCCGAAGCCCTCACTGCCATCTGAGCGCTGGGGCCCGTGAGCGACTTAGAGGAAGTGGACTGCTCAAACTTTGGGTACCGCTGACTGGATGACCAGCGGCGGAACAGAAAGAAAATTCTCCACCCGGCCCTCCCCCGGGGGAAGGAGTGGTGATGACACGCACTCCCGAAGAGCAGAACGTCACATACTCTGGTCGCTTCTCTCAGAGCCATTTCCCTTCCTTTTGCTAGGGGGAAACAAACTCTGAGCGGGCTGGTTTTGAGGCGCTCCTGGACCACTAGTGTGGACATCGTCTGACCGAGGGCCAGCGTTGTGACTAATCACGGTCAGTCACTAAGCGCAGCTCCACCCCGAGTCAGAACTACCCACGTGCAGTGAAAGTGCAGGGGTAGTGAGAGAGGAAAAACTTCTGCAGATTTAGGCATGTTTGGCTTGCCATATTGGCACCAAAAAGCTTCCGTACCACCAAAATTTTCCACACACATCCAGGCACTTTAGAATAGCCCAGGAAAGTGTGGCTGTCAAGTCTGAACCTTCAGCATGAGAACACACCATTATAGTAGGAACTCAGCATCATTTTCAGAGTATAACAGCCCTCTCTCCGATGTAGCAATCGACATCTGTCCTCCCTGGAGCCCCGAATGAAATGCTCGGTCCCTCATGAGAAGGACCAGAACCCCATTCGAAAGCCTCGACGGCACACGGCACGCTGAGCGGCTGAAGTCTTTACGAGAAAACACACACACACACACACACACACAGACACACACATACACAAACACACACACATACACACACACAGACAGACATGCACATACTATTACTTTTTTTAGGTATATACATAAACACGCAATACAGCCAAATTACTCCACGTCATTTATTTTTGTGGAAAGCCAGTGCAGGCCTGAGCGGCGGTCATATTTTGTACCGCGATGCGGTACATCTAGTTTTTACATTCATACTCCATATTTTCTGTCTTTTTCAGGGATGTCAGCGATCAGCTTCAGTACAGATGATCCGGTGATCCGGATCCTTCTGATGGGCAGAAACGGTTCTGGGAAAAGCTCATCTGGAAACACTATACTGGGAGAAAAGAAGTTTAAAGTTAAGAAACATGAGTCTGAAGTTTGTGTGGGTAAAACACAGATCGGAGAGAAGCAGGTGTGTGTGATTGATTGTCCAGATCTACTGGATCCAGATCTGAATAAAGATAAGCTGGAGATGATGAAGGAGCAACTGGTCTCTCGATGTTCAGAAGGTCTCAGTGCAGTTCTGCTCACTGTTCCTCTAGAGGAACCTGTGGAAAATGAGGAAGAGATCCTGGATTACATTAAAGGTTTATTTGGTCCTGAAGTTCAGAAGTTCATCATGATTCTGTTCACACATGGAGACGAACTGGAAGATCTGGACGAGACCATTGATGAGCATCTACAGAAGAAAAAACATCTCCAGCAACTGGTGACTGAAGGTGGAGGAACGTTTCACTGTTTTAATAACAAGAGTAAACATGGTGATCAAGTCCCAGAACTACTGCAGAAGGTCAAAGGAATCATGATGGAGAACAGTGGGAAATTTATCATGGAACAAATGAAGAGGAGAGCAAGCATGGATGATCCTGGTGTCAAGTGTAAGTTATTTTATCTTTATAAACTACTTCAGTATTACAAACAAATGGCGGTTTGTTCACTTGTAAAAATCACTAGTATTTCATCGCACTGATCTTAAGGGAAGAATCCATACAGACTGTTCTAAAAGTATTGATCTTTCTGCTGTAGTTTCAGGAGAGTCTCCATCAGATGCGATTCCTGAGAGGAAAGATCTCAGGCTGGTTCTGCTGGGAAAAACTGGAGCTGGAAAAAGTGCCACTGGAAACACCATCATCGGCAGAAACCTGTTTGAATCTTCAGCCAGTTCAAAGTCTCAGACGAAACAGTGTCAGTCAGAAACTACAGTGAGGATTGGTAAACAGATCTCAGTGATCGACACACCTGGACTTTATGATACTGAACTTAATGAAAAGGAGGTTATAGCTGAAATAGCAAAATGTATAACGTTATCCTCTCCTGGACCACACGCTTTTCTCATCGTCATTAAAGTGGGTCGATTCACTGAGGAGGAGATAAATACAGTGCAGCAACTCAGAGAAGTGTTTGGAGAACAGATGGAAAAATACACCATGATCCTCTTCACCCATAAAGATCAGTTAGAGAAGAAAAAGCAAACCGTTGAAGAGTTTTTACAGCTCTGTGATTCAAATCTTAAAAAACTCATACAGAATTGTGAAAACAGATTCTTTTGTCTGGACAATGAGTCTTCCGGTTACCCACAATTCAAAGATCTCCATAGCAAGATAGAGAAGATGGTGAAAGAAAATGGAGGGCACTTTACAAATGACATGTTTGAGGGAACAGAGAAAAGCATTCAAGAGATTCAGAAGCAGAAACTGGATGAGAAAGTGAAGCAGCACAAACAGGAGCATAAAGGAGGCATTTTAACAGAATGGCAGAAAATATACTGGAGTTTAGTAGAGGAGTCACGACAGGAAGCTGAGCGGATTATTTTTGCTGAAGTATACATAGCTGTAGCCAAAATCATGGGGAAGTTAATGGTGACTGATGAAGAGAGAGAGAGTGCCATAAAGGAGGCTGAGAGCAAAGGAGTCAGTCGTACAGAAGCTGTTCAACTTGCAATCAGAGCCACGGGGAAACTAGCAAAACAGAAAATATGTAGAGTTCAGTGAAAAACATCAAACACACAAGACTGACAAGCTCAACTTTTTAATGTTTTTTTAATTTTTATTTTTACATATATATATATATATATATATATATATATATATATATATATATATATATATATATATTCAGATCTCAAATTGACAGTTTAATAGTTGAGCGCGAGCCTCCGTTACTAAAGTCTAAAACGTCATTTAAGAACTAGTAACGAAGGAACGTTGAGTCGCTTCATTGATGCTTGTCGTATTATGTAGAGTACAGTATTATGAGAGATATCGGCTAAACGAGTGTATTACCTGCATCTGATATAGCATTAATTTTACAGGTCGATGTCCATAATATTATATGTCCATTGAGGAAAGCGTTATGTTCGTCTTTGTTCTTCTCATGACAGCGCTAAAACAACTTCCTTGTTTCTTGTTCTGACTCACTCATAAAGACAGGCTTTGCTGCCATCTAATGGCGTAATAATGTAACTTTCACTGAAGTCCAAATCACAATCACTAACGGACCAATTTCCTAGTAGCCTCGTACATTTCATTTGTACAGAGAGTCGGGCCTCTCTCCATTGACAAGCGTTAACTTCCTTGAAGGTGGGTACTCTGTTGAAGTTAAAAACTATTGGATCTGCCCAGAGTCACTCTGGATCTGCCATAACCAATCGCTAGCGTTCGCCTTAGTCAACACATTCACCACTAACGGAGCAAGCTGGAAAATCGAACTTTTCCCGAACCCCGTGGGGAGGAGGGCCACAACATCATGGCCACCAACAAAACTCAGCAAAGACTGTTCTTGCTCCGGCTTTAACTTCTGGATATTCGGCAGCGTTGCCACAACGGACCGAATGGCTTTGGTCGCATCTTTCTCCGCCGCCATTACTTAACTACAACTCAAACTAGCGCACGACCTCAACGTCATCTTTCTCAGCCACTCCCTCTTTTCGCTGATTGGACAGGTAAAAATTGGCCAGAGAAAACCCTTGAATATACCGCAAACCCAGACGACGTATACTGAAGGAAAATTAAAATTGAGCGGAAGTACATAGGAGGGCAGAGCCAGGCTAATTCTTTATACCAGTGGTTCTAAAACTTTTTAGAGTGATGTACCCCAGAGGCATTTAACATCCTTCTGTGTACCCCCTCTCTGCAGTCACACCTTTTTCAGTAAGTATTTGCTCCATTAAATCGATTTTTCAAGTGCATTATTTCCAGTGCACCTTTATAAATACATTTATAAAATATATAATGCTAATAAATAATTTTGAAATAAAAAAAATCTTCAATAGAGAAATATGCAATGATGTTAAAAACTAAGTGATATTTTTAAATATTAAATTAAAACCACCAGTAGGTGTCAGTAAGTCACTGGGCCCTATTTTTATGATCTGAAACGCAAGTATCAAGCGCGAAACGCAAGTAACTTTGTGGGCGGATCTTGGGATCTTCAAATCTAAAATGGGTTGGTCTGAAGTAGCTTCATTATTCAAAGGTGTGGATTGCTATTATAACGGCGGATTTGCCAGGCGCGCGCCAGTAGCGGTTCACAGCCGAGGAGACCGACGTTCTCGTCAGGGCTGTAAAAGACAGAGAAGTGACATTGTATGGGGATGAGAGAAACCCACCCAAATTAGCTTCGGTTAAACAGGCGTATAAAAATTTGGGTAAATGTGTAAGCTAGATTCATGCCTATTTTTTCACATCTTCATGGACACAACAATGATTTCCCTCATGTGTTCATATTTTTCCTTCTAATAATGCATGGTTTTCTAAAAATGAAAACTGCTGCGTCTGTGTGTAGATGAGATAAGCAAAGTGCATGCGCGTTGTGCACACGCTACATTGATTATGGCCAAGCATGCGCCCTTAAAATAGCATTTTGGAAGAAACCGTACAGCACCTTAAAACATCAACCTGCGCTCTTGACACACTTCCCACATCGTTTTTCAAAAGTGTGTTAAACAGTTTAGAAGCAGATCTTCTAGAAGTGGTAAATGCTTCACTTCTCTCTGGGAGTTTTCCAAACTCCCTAAAAACTGCAGTTGTCAAGCCCCTCCTGAAAAAGAGCAATCTGGATAAGACCATATTAAGCAACTATAGACCAATCTCAAATCTTCCTTTCATAGGCAAGATCATTGAAAAAGTTGTCTTCAATCAGCTGAACAAATTCTTATGCTCGAATGGATACTTTGACAATTTTCAATCTGGTTTCCGACCGCACCACAGCACAGAGACAGCGCTCATAAAGATAATAAACGATATTCGCTTAAATACTGACTCAGGCAAATTATCAGTGCTGGTACTACTCGACCTCAGTGCTGCATTTGACACTGTCGATCATAACATACTTCTGGACAGGCTGGAAAACTGGGTGGGGCTTTCTGGGATAGTCCTAAAATGGTTCAGGTCATACTTAGATGGGAGAGGTTATTATGTGAGTATAGGAGACCATAAGTCTGAGTGGACATCCATGACATGCGGAGTCCCTCAAGGCTCAATTCTTGCGCCACTCCTGTTCAACCTGTATATGCTCCCAATGAGCCAAATAATGAGAAAGAACCAAATTGCTTACCACAGCTATGCAGACGACACACAGCTGTACTTAGCCCTATCGCCTAACGATTACAGCCCCATTGACTCCTTGTGCCGATGCATTGACGAAGTCAACAGTTGGATGTGTCAAAACTTTCTTCAGTTAAACAAAGACAAAACTGAAGTCATTGCGTTTGGAAACAAAGATGAAGTTCTCAAGGTGAACGCATACCTTCACTCTAGGGGTCAAACAACCAAAAATCTAGTCAGGAATCTTGGTGTGACACTAGAGTCAGAGCTTAGTTTCAGTAGTCATGTCAAAGCAATAACTAAATCAGCATACTATCATCTGAAAAATATTGCAAGAATTAGATGCTTTGTTTCCAGACAAGACTTAGAGAAACTTGTGCATGCTTTCATCACCAGCAGGGTGGATTATTGTAATGGACTCCTCACTGGCCTTCCCAAAAAGACTATAAGACAGTTGCAGCTTATACAGAACGCTGCCGCTAGGATTCTGAGCAGAACCAGAAAATATGAACATATCACACCAGTCCTCAGGTCTTTACACTGGCTCCCAGTTAAACTTAGGATTGATTTTAAAGTATTACTACTGGTATATAAATCATTCAATGGCCTAGGACCACAATACATTGCAGATATGCTCACTGAATATAAACCCAACAGATCACTCAGATCATTAGGATCATATCAGCTAGAAATACCAAGGGTTCACTCTAAACATGGCGAGTCTGCTTTTAGCTATTATGCCAGCCGCAGCTGGAACCAGCTTCCAGAAGAGATCAGATGTGCTCCTACTGTAGTCACATTCAAATCCAGACTCAAAACACATCTGTTTAGCTATGCATTTACTGAATGAGCACTGTGCCAATGTTCGTCCGACTGTTTGTACTGTATTTTATTTTTTATTTTTCTAAACTGTTTTAATTATTCTTATTAGGGGTTCAAGCATGAAATGCTGAAACCCTATTGTAATTGTGCTGATTTTTATTATTAGGGGTTCAAGCACGAAGTGCTGAAACCCTATTGTAATTGTGCTGATTTTTAGGGGTTCAAGCACGAAGTGCTGAAACCCTATTGTTATTGCCCTGATTTTTATTATTATTATTATTCTTCCCTAAAACGCATCGTGCAGCCCAAACCGTAAGACCTAGAGACTTGAAACTTGGCCAGATGGTAGTAGTATTGCTCGCTACTCAGATACACGGACTGAGCCCAATCGGCCCATAGGTGGTGCTATAATGACCACATTTACTAAATTGGTCATAACTCCTACATACTTTGTCATAGAGGCTCAAATTTAGCAGCACTGTGATCCCTGGCTCCAGACGAACAACCTGGCTAAAAAAATTTATATGGCCACTTTTGTCCAAAGCCTACTTTGGCGAACTAGTCCCTGGTTTTTGGTCCAATTGGAACCAGACCAGTCTAGGACAATTCTCTGGACTCTCTAGATAAATAATTATCAAAAAAAAGTTGAACTTTGGCATTTGCCTGGCTGTAACAGGGTCATTTAGGAAAGTGGATGGACAAAAAACACTCAAAAGCCTATACAACCTAAGGGAAAACACCAAACTTCACAAAAATCGATGGACATATGTGTCCTAACATGGTGAAGAAGCATGCCAAGTTTCGTGAAGATCGGACAATTTTTATTAGGGGTTCAAGCACGAAGTGCTGAAACCCTATTGTAATTGTACTGATTTTTATTATTATTAGGGGTTCAAGCACGAAGTGCTGAAACCCTATTGTAATTGTACTGATTTTTATTAGGGGTTCAAGCACGAAGTGCTGAACACCTATTGTTATTGTAAGGATTTTTATTATTATTATTTTCCCCTAAAACGCATCGTGCAGCCCAAACCGTAAATGCTGGAGACTTGAAACTCAGCCAAATGGTAGTCCTCAATTTGGGGAGAACCTATCAAAGTATGACAACGATTGGCCAATAGGTGGCGCTACAGCAAGCAAAAGTATGAAATCAGCCATAACTCCTAGACCGTTTGTCATAGACTCAAGTATCTTATATCACTGTAATCCTTGGCTCAAGACGGACAAAATGTATATCTCCGATTTCATTTCCGCCCGGAAAAATTTTCCGCCATTTTGAATTTTGTCCAAAACCTACTTTTGCGAACTAGTCCCTGGTTTTTTGCCTGATCGGAACCAAAAAAGTGCATACATGTTCTCTGGAGTCTGGTTATCAATAATTATCGAAAAAAAGTTGAAATTTCGATCCACGGTTGCTAAGGGGCGTCAAAACGTTTGCAAGAGGCGGAGCTCATTTTACTAAAATGGCTATAACTCGTGAACGAAATGAGATATTTTCACCAAACTCGGTACACATGTGTAAGAGGTCAATCTGAGGTCACAGTAAAAAAATAGCGGCGATTGGCCACATGGTGGCGCTATAACATGAAAAAAACATAAAACAGGCTATAACCACCTGACCGTTAGTCCGATTGACTTGAAAATTGGTATGCAGTGTCTTGGTCCAAGGTGTCATGTATGTCTGTGAGGACATTGGTGTATCTCAAAAAACATGGCCGCCATCGGCCAATGAAGTTTGAGCACCTATTAGACAAGGTTAACGGTGGCTGATTGAAACAAAACTCAGTGGGCATGTTCGACTCATGGCCCTAGAGGTCTGTAAGAATTTTGAAAGAAATCGACCACTAGTTGGCGCTAACAAGGTTTACGCCCTCTGTAATCACGTGGTGTTGCACACATCAACACAATATGCATATCATTTGATAGATCTGCTCATGCTGAACAACTTTGCCTCAAGAGCCACTGCTGTCAATCAAACCGTTCATTAAATATTTGCAAACATGTTAAAAACCTACTTTTGCGAACTAGTCCCTGGTTTTTCGCCCGATCAGAACCAGACCAGTCTAGGGCAATTCTCTGGACTCTCTAGATCAATAATTATCGAAAAAAAGTTGAACTTTTGCATTTGAATGGCTGTAATAGGGTCATTTAGAAAATGGGCGTGGCAAAATACACTAAAAAGCCTATAAATCCTTAATAAAAACTCAGAACTTCACAAAAATTGATGAGCATATGTGACATAACATGCTAAAGAAGCATGGAAATTTTTATGGAGATCGGACCATAGGTGGCGCTATAACTGTTAAAAAGCTTTAAAACCATATATTTCCCATGGTAAACTACCTGTATTGGCTGTAAATGGTCTTTTCCGTCTATTATGTCATGCTTGCTAAATAAAACGTAATAACTTTTGATGCTTTTGTGCTTAAAGGCCTTAATTGCTTGAACCCCGCTAAATGCTGCTTGCAGCTTTAATTAGGGGTTCAAGCACGAAGTGCTGAAACCCTATTGTAATTGTAAGGATTTTTATTATTATTATTATTATTCTTCTCCGCTAAAACGCATCGTGCAGCCCAAACCGTAAGAGCTAGAGACTTGAAACTTGGCCACAAGGTAGTATAAAAATCGAGGAGAGGTTATCAAAGTATGAGCCCGATTGGCCAATAGGTGGCGCTATAGCGCAAAAAACAAAAAAAAATCACTATTTTGCTCATATCTCAATAACCATTTGTCTCAGCTTCAAGTGTCATACATCATTGGAATCCTTGGCTCAAGCCGAACAAGAAATATAGGAGGTATTTTATTTCCGGTATGCAAATTTTTCCGCCATTTTGGATTTTGTCCAAAACCTACTTTTGCGAACTAGTCCCTGGTTTTTCGCCCGATCGGAACCAAACCAGTGCAGAAATGTTCACAGTAGTCTGAATATCAATAATTATCGAAAAAAAGTTGAAATTTCGATTCACGGTCGCTAAGGGGCGCCAAAACGTTTGAAGAAGGCGGAGCCTATTTTACTAAAATGGCTATAACTCCAGAAGTAAATGAGGTATCTTCACCAAACTCGGTACACATGTGTAAGAGGTCAATCTGAGGTCACAGTAAAAGAATCGCGGCGATTGGCCACATGGTGGCGCTATAACATTAAAAAAACATAAAATGGGCTATAACCACCTGACCGTTAGTCCGATTGACTTGAAAATTGGTATGCAGTGTCTTGGTCCAAGGTGCCATGTATGTCTATGAGGACATTAGTGTATATCAAAAAACATGGCCGCCATCAGCCAATGAAGTTTGAGCACCTATTAGACAAGGTTAACGGAGGCCGATCGGAACGAAACTCGATGGGCATGTTCGACTCATGGCCCTAAAGGTCTGTAAGAATTTTGAAAGAAATCGGCCACTAGTTGGCGCTAACGAGTTTTATGGCTCTGTAATCACGTGGTGTTACACTTATCGTCACAAAATGCATATCTTTTGATAGATCTGCTCATCCTGAACAACTTTGCCTCTGGAACCATTGCTGTCAATCAAACCGTTCATTAAATATTCATGAATATGTTAAAAACCTACTTTTGCGAACTAGTCCTAGGTTTTTCGCCCGATCGGAACCAAATCAGTCTAGGACAATTCTATGGACTCTCTAGGTCAATAATTATCAAAAAAAAGTTGAACTTTTGCATTTGCCTGGCTGTAACAGGGTCATTTAGAAAATGGGCGTGGTAAAATGCACTCAAAAGCCTATAAATCCTAAATGAAAATTCAGAACTTCACAAAAATTGGTGAGCATATGTGACATAACATCATTAACAAGCATGCCCAATTTTGTGGAGATCGGACCAAAGGTGGCGCTATAACTGTTAAAAAGCTTTAAAACCATATATTACCTATGGTAAATTGCCTGCATTGGCTGTAAATGGTCTTTTTAATCTATGATCATATAATTTTCATATAATAATGTTCAAAACTAGTGCAGTACAATTCTCTGGACTCTCTAGATCAGTAATTATCAGAAAAAGTTGAACTACTTCATTTGGATGGCTATAATTGGGTCACTTCAAAATGTGGCCTTGACCAAGTGTCCCCGAAAGCTTATATCTTTTAAGATGCTCAGATCTTCTTAAAAACAAGTCAGAACATGTGAAATATCACTCTGAACAAGCATGAAAAATTTCAGACAGATCGGACAAAATTTGACTCTATAACAGTTTAAAAAGGTGAAAATAATATGAATACAATGGCATATTAAGCCAATAAGTGGTATTTTACTGCCCCCTGCTGTTTAAAATAGTTATTTTGTCATATTGTTTCTATAATTCATATTTAGACTTTATAAAATCATTATTTTAACATTTACAATTACATTTAGTCAAAATCCATCTGTAAAAGTATTAGTGTGTGTGTGTGTGTGTGTGTGTGTGGGTGTGTGTGTGAGTGTAAGCATGCATTATGGAGTTAACAACTGATTAAACTGATTAAACTGAAACTGAGCCAATAATGGTATTCTAGTGCCCTCTTCTGGCCATTCTACTTATTAATGAAGTCTTTTGACATGTGCTTTTAAATTCATAATTAGACATTAAAAAATCACTTATATAACAATTACTATTATAACACAATCAGATTTTGTCAGTGTTCATCACTTCATTTGCACTGACACTTCACATACTTGCTATTAATGTGGTAAATCATGGTAAATCACGCTAGAAACATTGTAAATCATAGTAAATAATACTAGAATGTGGTTTATCAAGGTAAATCATGCTAGAATCCTGGTAAGTCATTCTACAACGTGGCATATAATGGTAAATCATGCTAGAACATGGTAAATCATGGTAAACTATGCTAGAACAGGGTAAATCATGGTAAACCATGGTAAATCATGATAAACTTTGGTAAATCATGCTGGAATGTGGCATATCATGGTAAATCATGCTAGAACATGGTAAATCAAGGTAAACTAAGATAAATTCATGGTAAACTATGCTAGAACAGGGTAAATCATGGTAAACCATGGTAAATCATGATAAACTATGGTAAATCATGCTAGAATGTGGTATTTCATGGTAAATCATGCTAAAACATGGTAAATCAAGGTAAAATCATGGTAAACTATGCTAGAACATGGTAAATAATGGTAAACCATGGTAAATCATGAAAAACTATGGTAAATCATGCTAGAATGTGGTATATCATGGTAAATCATGCTAGAACATGGTCTTTTCCATCTATGATGTCAGTGGTTACATGCTTGCTAAATAAATCGTAATAACTTTTGATGCTTTTGTGCTTAAAAACCTTAAAGGCCTTAACAGCTTGAACCCCGATAAATGCTGCTTGCAGCTTTAATTATTATTATTATTATTCTTCTTCTGCCGTAAAACGCATCGTGCAGCCCAAACCGTAAGGGCTAGAGCATTGACACTTTGCCAGATGGTAGTACAAAAATCGAGGAGAGGTTATCAAATTATGACCCCGATTGGCCCATAGGTGGCGCTATAGCAACCAAAAGCGCGAAACAGCTCATAACTCATAGACCGTAAGTCGTAGACTCAAGTGTCTTATATCATTGGAAAGCTGGACGCCTGACGAACAAAACGTATATCTCCGATTTTATTTCCGTCATGATAGATTTTCCGCCATTTTGAATTTTGTCAAAAACCTACTTTTGCGAACTAGTCCTAGGTTTTTTGTCCGATCGGAACCAAACCAGTGCAGAATTGTTCTCTGGAGTCTGACAATCAATAATTATCAAAAAAAAGTCGAAATTTTGATTCATGGTCGCTAGGGGGTGCAAAATGAACGTTGTGGGAGGAGCCTATTTTACTAAAATGGCTATAACTCAAGAATTAATTGAGTAAACTTCACCAAACTTGGTACACATGTGTAGGAGGTCAATCTAAGGTAACAGTAAAAAAATTGCATCGATTGGCCACATGGTGGCGCTATAAACAAAAAAAAACGTATAAACACCTGACCGTTTTTCCGAATGACTTGAAATTTGGTATGCAGTGTATTGGGCCAAGAGGCCATGTATGTCTAAAAGGATATTGGCATATCTCGAAAAACATGGCCGCCATTGGCCAATGAGGTTTGAGCACCTATTAAACAAGGTTAACGAAGTCCAATTGTTTTATGAGTTTTATGGCTTTGTAATCACGTGGTGTTGCACACATCCACACAATATGCATATCATTTGATAGATCTGCTCATGCTGAACAACTTTGCCTCAAGAACCATTGCTGTCAATCAAACCGTTCATTAATTATTCGCAAATATGTTAAAAACCTACTTTTGCGAACTAGTCCTAGGTTTTTCGCCCGATCGGAACCAGACCAGTCTAGGACAATTCTCTGGACTCTCTAGATCAATAATTATCAAAAAAAAGTTGAACTTTTGCATTTGGATGGCTGTAATAGGGTCATTTATAAAATGGGCGTGGCAAAATACATTAAAAAGCCTATAAATCCTAAATGAAAACTCAGAACTTCACAAAAATTGGTGAGCATATGTGACATAACATCATTAACAAGCATGCCAAATTTTATGGACATCGGACCAAAGGTGGCGCTATAACTGTTAAAAAGCTTTAAAACCATATATTACCTATGTTGAATTGCCTGCATTGGC
The DNA here is from genome assembly GCF_965113295.1 of Leuciscus leuciscus. Classification (NCBI taxonomy): domain Eukaryota; kingdom Metazoa; phylum Chordata; class Actinopteri; order Cypriniformes; family Leuciscidae; genus Leuciscus; species Leuciscus leuciscus. The sequence goes on along the minus strand of NC_138725.1, from coordinate 26,446,760 downwards.
TGTAAATGGTCTTTTGAATTTTGTGGTTCAGTGGTTACATGCTTGCTAAATAAAACTTTATAACTTTTGATGCTTTTGTGCTTAAAAACCTTAAACACCTTAACAGCTTGAACCCCGATAAATGCTGCTTGCAGCTTTAATTATTATTATTATTATTATTCCGCCCTAAAACGCATCGTGCAGCCCAAACCGTCAGAGCTGGAACCTTGACACTTGGCCAAATGATAGTGCTCAATTTGGGGAGAACCTATCAAAATATGGCCCAGATTGGCCAATAGGTGGCGCCATAATGACCACATTTACTAAATTGGTCATAACTCCTACATACTTTGTCATAGAGGCTCAAATTTAGCATCACTGTGATCCCTGGCTCCAGACGAACAACCTGGCTATCTCCAAATCCCGATTTGAGCAAAAAAAAAATTTATATGGCCACTTTTGTCCAAAGCCTACTTTGGCAAACTAGTCCCTGGTTTTTGGTCCAATCGGAACCAGACCAGTCTAGGACAATTCTCTGGACTGTCTAGATAAATAATTATCGAAAAAAAGTTGAACTTTGGCATTTGCCTGGCTGTAACAGGGTCATTTAGGAAAGGGGAGGGACAAAAAACACTCAAAAGCCTATACAACCTAAGGGAAAACACCAAACTTCACAAAAATCGATGGACATATGTGTCCTAACATGGTGAAGAAGCATGCCAAGTTTCGTGAAGATCGGACAATAGGTGGCGCTATAACTGTCCAAAACGTCTCTTCTTATTAGGGGTTCAAGCACGAAGTGCTGAAACCCTATTGTTATTGCCCTGATTTTTATTATTATTATTATTCTTCCCTAAAACGCATCGTGCAGCCCAAACCGTAAGACCTAGAGACTTGAAACTTGGCCAGATGGTAGTAGTATTGCTCGCTACTCAGATACACGGACTGAGCCCAATCGGCCCATAGGTGGTGCTATAATGACCACATTTACTAAATTGGTCATAACTCCTACATACTTTGTCATAGAGGCTCAAATTTAGCATCACTGTGATCCCTGGCTCCAGACGAACAACCTGGCTATCTCCAAATCCCGATTTGAGCAAAAAAAAAATTTATATGGCCACTTTTGTCCAAAGCCTACTTTGGCAAACTAGTCCCTGGTTTTTGGTCCAATCGGAACCAGACCAGTCTAGGACAATTCTCTGGACTGTCTAGATAAATAATTATCGAAAAAAAGTTGAACTTTGGCATTTGCCTGGCTGTAACAGGGTCATTTAGGAAAGGGGAGGGACAAAAAACACTCAAAAGCCTATACAACCTAAGGGAAAACACCAAACTTCACAAAAATCGATGGACATATGTGTCCTAACATGGTGAAGAAGCATGCCAAGTTTCGTGAAGATCGGACAATAGGTGGCGCTATAACTGTCCAAAACGTCTCTTCTTATTAGGGGTTCAAGCACGAAGTGCTGAAACCCTATTGTTATTGCCCTGATTTTTATTATTATTATTATTCTTCCCTAAAACGCATCGTGCAGCCCAAACCGTAAGACCTAGAGACTTGAAACTTGGCCAGATGGTAGTAGTATTGCTCGCTACTCAGATACACGGACTGAGCCCAATCGGCCCATAGGTGGTGCTATAATGACCACATTTACTAAATTGGTCATAACTCCTACATACTTTGTCATAGAGGCTCAAATTTAGCAGCACTGTGATCCCTGGCTCCAGACGAACAACCTGGCTATCTCCAAATCCCGATTTGAGCAAAAAAAAAATTTATATGGCCACTTTTGTCCAAAGCCTACTTTGGCGAACTAGTCCCTGGTTTTTGGTCCAATTGGAACCAGACCAGTCTAGGACAATTCTCTGGACTCTCTAGATAAATAATTATCAAAAAAAAGTTGAACTTTGGCATTTGCCTGGCTGTAACAGGGTCATTTAGGAAAGTGGATGGACAAAAAACACTCAAAAGCCTATACAACCTAAGGGAAAACACCAAACTTCACAAAAATCGATGGACATATGTGTCCTAACATGGTGAAGAAGCATGCCAAGTTTCGTGAAGATCGGACAATTTTTATTAGGGGTTCAAGCACGAAGTGCTGAAACCCTATTGTAATTGTACTGATTTTTATTATTAGGGGTTCAAGCACGAAGTGCTGAAACCCTATTGTAATTGTACTGATTTTTATTATTAGGGGTTCAAGCACGAAGTGCTGAAACCCTATTGTAATTGTCCTGATTTTTATTATTATTTTTCTTCTGCCGTAAAACGCATCGTGCAGCCCAAACCGTAAGAGCTGGAACTTTGAAACTTTGCCATATGGTAGTACAAAAATCGAGGAGAGGTTATCAAATTATGACCTCGAATGGCCCATAGGTGGCGCTATAGCGACCAAAAGCGCGAAACTGCTCATAACTCCTAGACCGTATGTCGTAGACTCAAGTGTCTTATATCATTGGAAAGCTGGATGCCTGACGCACAAAACGTATATCTCCGATTTCATTTCCGCCATGATAGATTTTCCGCCATTTTGAATTTTGTCAAAAACCTACTTTTGCGAACTAGTCCCTGTTTTTTTGCCCGATCGGAACCAAACCAGTGCAGAAATGTTCTCTGGAGTCTGAATATCAATAATTATCGAAAAAAAGTTAAAATTTCCATTCACGGTCGCTAAGGGGCGCCCAAATGTATGTTGTGGGAGGAGCCTATTTTACTAAAACGGCTATAACTCCAGAAGTAAATGAGGTATCTTCACCAAACTCGGTACAAATGTGTAAGAGGTCAATTTGAGGTCACAGTAAAAAAACCGCGGCGAATGGCCACATGGTGGCGCTATAACATGAAAAAAACATAAAACGGCCCATAACCACCTGACCGTTAGTCCGATTGACTTGAAAATTGGTATGCAGTGTCTTGGTCCAAGGTGCCATGTATGTCTATGAGGACATTGGTGTATCTCAAAAAACATGGCCGCCATCGGCCAATGAAGTTTGAGCACCTATAAGACAAGGTTAACGGACGTCGATCGGAACGAAACTCGATGGGCATGTTCGACTCATGGCCCTAGAGGTCTGTAAGAATTTTGAAAGAAATCGGCCACTAGTTGGCGCTAACGAGTTTTTTTGGCTCTGTAATCACGTGGTGTTACACTTATCGTCATAAAATGCATATCATTTGATAGATCTGCTCATGCTCAACAACTTTGCCTCAAGAACCACTAATGTCAATCAAACAATTAATTAATTATTCATGAATATGTTAAAAACCTACTTTTGCGAACTAGTCCCTGGTTTTTCGCCCGATCGGAACCAGACCAGTCTAGGACAATTCTCTGGACTCTCTAGATCAATAATTATCGAAAAAAAGTTTAACTTTTGCATTTTTCGCATGGGTATATTGGGTCATAAAGAAAATGGGCGTGGCAAAATGCACTCAAAAGCCTATAAATCCTAAAGGAAAACTCAGAACTTCACAAAAATTGATGAGCATATGTGACATAACATGCTAAAGAAGCATGGAAATTTTTATGAAGATCGGACCATAGTTGGCGCTATAACTGTTAAAAAGCTTTAAAACCATATATTTCCTATGGTAAATTGCCTACATTGGCTGTAAATTGTGTTTTCCATATGATCATATAATGTTTATAAAATAATCTTAAAAACCAGTGCAATACAATTCTCTGGACTCACTAGATCAATAATTGTCAGAAAAAGTTGAACTACTTCATTTGGATAGCTATAATAGGGTCACTTCAATATGTAGCCTTAAAATGAATACCATATTAAGCCAATAAGTGGTATTTTACTGCCCCCTGCTGTCATTTCATCATACTACTCCCTAATATTGTTATATAATTCATATTTAGACTTTATAAAATCATTATTTTAACATTTAACATGAAAACGAAAGTAAAACGGCATTTAGGCCACGCCCCCCCAGTACAAATTCACTCATAACTCGAAAACGGAAAGTCGTTGCGCGCTCAAATTTTTATGGTAAGGTCCTCTCCGGGCTCTTGATCGAAACGTGTCGTCGCGGGCCTCGGGAGCGCGCCCCCCCCGCGGATCGCCAGACCGCGGGACCCCCGACTTTGAACGGCCGTAGCTCCCGACCCAGACCACCCTGAACCTTGTGTGAGAGCTCGTTGGAAAGGGCCCGTCCTTGGCTAGCTTCGATTCAAATGTGGTGTAATTTGCCCTGGGCATTCCAGAGATAAAAGCCTCAAAAGACATGCCTTTGAACAGTCATAACTCCCGAACCCAATCGCCCAAAAACACCGCGATGGTCTCATTGAACAGGGCTCCTCAAGCACTATCTATGCTCTGAGGTTCAGAATTTTTCGCCTTCTGGTTCCCGAGATATAAGTGAAAAACCAAATTCCCATTCATTCATTCAAACACTTCAACTGTAAGATGTAGGCTGTAATTCCACTGTTGTCAACTAGAGGGAGCAGCAGTATTACACATAGTATTTAATCTTTTTATCAGCTTTCAGCTTTGGCCAACAAACAAATGGTTAAAGCTATTTTTTTTTTTTTTTTATTGGACTGATAATATAGATCACAATGAAATATATGAAATGGTTAGACCATTAAAATATTTTTTTCACAATAACACATCCTAAAGACATTGAAAACATATTTGTGTGTGTGTGTGTGTGTGTGTGTGTGTGTGTGTGTGTGTGTGTGTGTGTGTGTGTGTAAGCATGCATTATTGAGTTAACATGGAAAACACTTATATTACAATAACTATTATAACACAATCATATTTTGTCAGTGTTTATCACTTCATTTGCACTGACACTTCACATAATTGCTAGTAATGTGGTAAATCACGCTAGAAACATGGTAAATCATAGTAAGTAATTGATGGTCTCATTCAACAGGGCTCCTCAAGCACTCTCTATGCTCTGAGTTTCAGAATTTTTCGCCTTCTGGTTCCCGAGATATAAGTGAAAAACCAAATTCCCATTCATTAATTCATTCAAACACTTCAACTGTAAGATGGAAGCTGTAATACCACTGTCCACTAGAGGGAGCAGCAGGATTACGCATGACCTTTTCATTAGTTTTCAGTATTGGGAAACAAACAAATGCTTTAAAAAGCAATCTTTTTTTCTTTTTTTTTCTTTTCTTTTTTATATTATTAGATCAAAAAGGAATTCTAATAGACCAATAAATATATTTTCTCAATAACATATTCCAAAACATTAAAAACATATGTGCATTTGTGTATGTTTATTTCTGTGTGTGTGTGTGTGTGTGTGTGTGTGTGTGTGTGTGTGTGTGTGTGTGTGTGTGTGTGTGTGTGTGTGTGTGTGTGCGCGTGTGTGTGTGTGTGCGTGTGCGTGTGCGTGTGTGTGTGTGTGTAAGCATGCATTATTGAGTTAACATGGAAAAACTGGTTTGCTTTAGTCCAGAAAACTGGTGAAAATCATGAAGTTTAAAGTGAAAGTGAACTAATAAGTGGTCTTCTTCTGCCCTCTGCTGGCCATTCTACTTATTAATGAAGTCTTTTCACATGTGCTCACATTCATATTTAGACTCTAAAAATCACTTATATAACAATAACTATTATAACACAATCAGATTTTGTCAGTGTTTATCACTTCATTTGCACTGACACTTCACATAATTGCTAGAAACATGGTAAATCATAGTGAATAATACTATAATGTGGTGTATCAAGGTAAACCATGCTAGAATCCTGGCAAATCATTCTAGAACGTGGTAAATCATGGTAAACTATGCTAAAACAGGGTAAATCATGGTAAACCATGATAAACTATGGTAAATCATGTTAGAATGTGGTATATCATGGTAAATCATGCTAGAACAGGGTAAATCATGGTAAACTATGATAAATCATGATAAACTATGGTAAACCATGCTAGAATCACAGTAAACAATGGTAAATCATACTAGAATGTAGTATATCATGGTAAATCATGCTAGAATATGGTAAATCAAGGTAAACTAAGATAAAATCATGGTAAACTATGTAAATCATGCTAGAATCATAGTAAATAATACTAGAATGTGGTAAATTATTGTGGGAGGAGCCTATTTTACTAAAATGTCTATAACTCAAGAAGAAAATGAGATATCTTCACCAAACTCAGTACACATGTGTATGGGTTCAATTTGAGGTCACAGTAAACAATTTTATGGAGATCGGTCCATAGATGGCACTATAACTGCTATAAAAAGCTTTAAAACCATATATTTCCTATGGTACATTGCCTGTATTGGCTGTAAATGGTCTTTTCCATCTATTATGTCAGTGGTTACATGCTTGCTAAATAAAACTTAATAACTTTTGATGCTTTTGTGCTTAAAGGCCTTAAAGGCCTTAACTGCTTGAACCCCGATAAATGCTGCTTGCAGCTTTAATTATTATTATTATTATTATTCTTCCGCCGTAAAACGCATCGTGCAGCCCAAACCGTAAGTGCTAGAGACTTGAAACTTGGCCAGATGGTAGTACAAAAATCGAGGAGAGGTTATCAAATTATGACGCTGATTGGCCCATAGGTGGCGCTATAGCAACCAAAAGCGCGAAACTGGTCATAACTCCTAGACGATAAGTCATAGACTCAAGTGTCTTATATCATTGGAAAGCTGGACGCCTGACGAACAAAACGTATATCTCCGATTTTATTTCCGTCATGATAGATTTTCCGCCATTTTGAATTTTGTCAAAAACCTACTTTTGCAAACTAGTCCCTGGTTTTTCGTCCGATCGGAACCAAACCAGAGCAGAATTGTTCTCTGGAGTCTGAAGATCAATAATTATCGAAAAAAAGTCGAAATTCCGATTCCTGGTCGCTAGGGGGTGATAAATTAAGGTTGTGGGAGGAGCCTATTTTACTAAAATGGCTATAACTCGAGAAGTAAATGAGATATCTTCATCAAACTTGGCACACATGTTTAAGAGGTCAATCTGAGGTCACAGTAAAAAAATTGCGTCGATTGGCCACATGGTGGCGCTAAAAACCAAAAAAAACATATAGACACCTTACCGTTTTTCCGAATGACTTGAAATTTGGTATGCAGTGTCTTGGCCCAAGGGGCCACCTATGTCTAAAAGGATATTGGCGTATCTCAAAAAACATGGCCGCCATTGGCCAATGAGGTTTGAGCACCGTTAACGAAGTCCGATCGGAGCGAAACTCGGCGGGCATGTTTGGCTCAAGCCCCTAAAGGTCTGTAAGAATTTTGAAAGAAATCGGCCACTAGTTGGCGCTAACGAGTTTTATGGCTCTGTAATCACGTGGTGTTACACTTATCATCACAAACTGCATATCATCTGATACATCTGCTCATGCTGAACAACTTTGCCTCAAGAACCATTGCTGTCAATCAAACAGTTCATTAAATATTCATGAATATGTTAAAAACCTACTTTTGCGAACTAGTCCCTGGTTTTTCGCCCGATCGGAACCAGACCAGTCTAGGACAATTCTCTGGACTCTCTAGATCAATAATTATCGAAAAAAAGTTAAACTTTTGCATTTGGGTGGCTGTAATAGGGTAATTAATAAAAGGGGCGTGGCAAAATACACTAAAATGCCTATAAATCATAAATGAAAACTCAGAACTTCACAAAAATTGGTGAGCATATGTGACATAACATCATTAACAAGCATGCCAAATTTTATGGAGATCGGACCAAAGGTGGCGCTATAACTGTTAAAAAGCTTTAAAACCATATATTTCCCATGGTAAACTGCCTGTATTGGCTGTAAATGGTCTTTTCCGTCTATTATGTCAGTTGTTAAATGCTTGCTAAATAAAACTTAATGTCTTTTGATGCTTGTGTGCTTAAAGGCCTTAAAGGCCTTAACTGCTTGAACCCCGATAAATGCTGCTTGCAGCTTTAATTATTATTAGGGGTTCAAGCACGAAGTGCTGAAACCCTATTGTAATTGTAAGGATTTTTAGGGGTTCAAGCACGAAGTGCTGAACACCTATTGTAATTGTAAGGATTTTTATTATTATTATTATTATTCTTCTGCCGTAAAACGCATCGTGCAGCCCAAACCGTAAGGGCTAGAGCATTGAAACTTTGCCAGATGGTAGTACAAAAATCGAGGAGAGGTTTAGAGATTATGACCCCGATTGGCCCATAGGTGGCGCTATAGCAACCAAAAGCGCGAAACAGCTCATAACTCCTAGACCGTTTGTCGTAGACTCAAGTGTCTTATATCATTGGAAAGCTGGACGCCTGACGAACAAAACGTATATCTCCGATTTCATTTCCGCCATGATAGATTTTCCGCCATTTTGAATTTTGTCAAAAATCTACTTTTGCGAACTAGTCTGTGGTTTTTTGCCCTATCGGAACCAAACCAGTGCAGAAATGTTCTCTGGAGTCTGAAGATCAATAATTGTAAAAAAAAAGTCGAAATTTTTATTCATGGTCGCTAGGGGGCATAAAATGAACATTGTGGGAGGAGCCTATTTTACTAAAATGGCTATAACTCAAAAAGTAAATGAGATAGCTTAACCAAACTTGATACACATGTGTATGGGTTCAGTCTGGGGTCACAGTAAAAAAATTGCGTCGATTGGCCTCATGGTGGCGCTATAAAACAATAAAAACGTATAGACACCTGACCGTTTTTCCGAATGACTTGAAATTTGGTATGCAGTGTCTTGGCCCAAGGGGCCATGTATGTCTAAAAGGATATTGGCGTATCTCGAAAAACATGGCCGCCATTGGCCAATGAGGTTTGAGCACCTATTAACGAAGTCCGATCGGAACGAAACTCGGTGGGCATGTTCGGCTCAAGCCCCTAGAGGTCTGTAAGAATTTTGAAAGAAATCGGCCACTAGTTGGCGCTAAAGAGTTTTAAGGCTCTGTAATCACGTGGTGTTACACTTATTGTCACAAAATGCATATAATCTGATAGATCTGCTCATGCTGAACAACTTTGCCTCAAGAACCATTGCTGTCAATCAAACAGTTCATTAAATATTCATGAATATGTTAAAAACCTACTTTTGCGAACTAGTCCTAGGTTTTTCGCCCGATCAGAACCAGACCAGTCTAGGACAATTCTCTGGACTCTCTAGATCAATAATTATCAAAAAAAAGTTGAACTTTTGCATTTGGATGGCTGTAATAGGGTCATTTATAAAATGGGTGTGGCAAAATACACTCAAAAGCCTATAAATCATAAATAAAAACTCAGAACTTCACAAAAATTGGTGGGCATATGTGACATAACATCATTAACAACCATGCCAAATTTTATGGAGATCGGACGATAGGTGGCGCTATAACTGTTAAAAACCTTTAAAACCATATATTACCTATGGTAAATTGCCTGCATTGGCTGTAAATGGTCTTTTTAATCTATGATCATATAATTTTCATTATATGTTCATTATATTATAAAAAATATAAAAAAATCAGTAATTATCAGAAAAAGTTGAACTACTTCATTTGGATGGCTATAATAGGGTCACTTCAAAATGTGGCTTTGACCAAGTGTCCCCGAAAGCTTATATCTTTTAAGATGCTCAGATCTTCTTAAAAACAAGTCAGAACATGTGAAATATCACTCTGAACAAGCATGACAAATTTCAGACAGATCAGACAAAATTTGACTCTATAACAGTTTAAAAAGGTGAAAATAATATGAATACAATGGCATATTAAGCCAATAAGTGGTATTTTACTGCCCCCTGCTGTTTAAAATAGTTATTTTGTCATATTGTTTCTATAATTCATATTTAGACTTTATAAAATCATTATTTTAACATTTACAATTACATTTAGTCAAAATCCATCTGTTAAAGTATTAGTGTGTGTGTGTGTGTGTGTGTGTGTGTGTGTGTGTGTGTAAGCATGCATTATGGAGTTAACATGGAAAGACTGGTTTGCTTTAGTGCAGAAAACTGGTGAAAATCATGAAGATTAAACTGAAACTGAGCCAATAATGGTCTTCTAGTGCCCTCTGCTGGCCATTCTTCTTATTAATGAAGTCTTTTGACATGTGCTTTTGAATTCATAATTAGACATTAAAAAATCACTTATATAACAATAACTATTATAACACAATCAGATTTTGTCCGTGTTTATCACTTCATTTGCACTGACACTTCACATACTTGCTAAAACATGGTAAATCAAGGTAAACTGAGATGAATTCATGGTAAACTATGCTAGAACAGGGTAAATCATGGTAAACTATGGTAAATCATGATAAACTATGGTAAATCATGCTAGAATGTGGCATATCATGGTAAATCATGCTAAAACATGGTAAATCAAGGTAAACTAAGATAAATTCATGGTAAACTATGCCAGAACAGGGTAAATCATGGTAAACCATGGTAAATCATGATAAACTATGGTAAATCATGCTAGAATGTGGAAAATCATGGTAAATCATGCTAGAACATGGTAAATCAAGGTAAACTGAGATGAATTCATGGTAAACTATGCTACAACAGGGTAAATCATGGTAAACCATGGTAAATCATGATAAACTATGGTAAATCATGCTAGAATGTGGTATATCATGGTAAATCATGCTAAAACATAGTCTTTTCCATCTATTATGTCAGTGGTTACATGCTTGCTAAATAAAACTTTATAACTTTTGATGCTTAAAAACCTTAAAGACCTTAATAGCTTGAACCCCGATAAATGCTGCTTGCAGCTTTAATTATTATTATTATTCTTCCCTAAAACGCATCGTGCAGCCCAAACCGTAAGACCTAGAGACTTGAAACTTGGCCAGATGGTAGTAGTATTGCTCGCTACTCAGATACACGGACTGAGCCCAATCGGCCCATAGGTGGTGCTATAATGACCACATTTACTAAATTGGTCATAACTCCTACATACTTTGTCATAGAGGCTCAAATTTAGCATCACTGTGATCCCTGGCTCCAGACGAACAACCTGGCTATCTCCAAATCGCGATTTGAGCAAAAAAAAATTTATATGGCCACTTTTGTCCAAAGCCTACTTTGGCGAACTAGTCCCTGGTTTTTGGTCCAATTGGAACCAGACCAGTCTAGGACAATTCTCTGGACTCTCTAGATAAATAATTATCGAAAAAAAGTTGAACTTTAGCATTTGCCTGGCTGTAACAGGGTCATTTAGGAAAGTGGAGGGACAAAAAACACTCAAAAGCCTATACAACCTAAGGGAAAACATCAAACTTCACAAAAATCGATGGACATATGTGTCCTAACATGGTGAAGAAGCATGCCAAGTTTCGTGAAGATCGGACAATAGGTGGCGCTATAACTGGCAAAAACGTCTCTTCTTATTAGGGGTTCAAGCACGAAGTGCTGAAACCCTATTGTTATTGCCCTGATTTTTATTATTATTATTATTCTTCCCTAAAACGCATCGTGCAGCCCAAACCGTAAGACCTAGAGACTTGAAACTTGGCCAGATGGTAGTAGTATTGCTCGCTACTCAGATACACGGACTGAGCCCAATCGGCCCATAGGTGGTGCTATAATGACCACATTTACTAAATTGGTCATAACTCCTACATACTTTGTCATAGAGGCTCAAATTTAGCATCACTGTGATCCCTGGCTCCAGACGAACAACCTGGCTATCTCCAAATCGCGATTTGAGCAAAAAAAAATTTATATGGCCACTTTTGTCCAAAGCCTACTTTGGCGAACTAGTCCCTGGTTTTTGGTCCAATTGGAACCAGACCAGTCTAGGACAATTCTCTGGACTCTCTAGATAAATAATTATCGAAAAAAAGTTGAACTTTAGCATTTGCCTGGCTGTAACAGGGTCATTTAGGAAAGTGGAGGGACAAAAAACACTCAAAAGCCTATACAACCTAAGGGAAAACATCAAACTTCACAAAAATCGATGGACATATGTGTCCTAACATGGTGAAGAAGCATGCCAAGTTTCGTGAAGATCGGACAATAGGTGGCGCTATAACTGGCAAAAACGTCTCTTCTTATTAGGGGTTCAAGCACGAAGTGCTGAAACCCTATTGTTATTGCCCTGATTTTTATTATTATTATTATTCTTCCCTAAAACGCATCGTGCAGCCCAAACCGTAAGACCTAGAGACTTGAAACTTGGCCAGATGGTAGTAGTATTGCTCGCTACTCAGATACACGGACTGAGCCCAATCGGCCCATAGGTGGTGCTATAATGACCACATTTACTAAATTGGTCATAACTCCTACATACTTTGTCATAGAGGCTCAAATTTAGCATCACTGTGATCCCTGGCTCCAGACGAACAACCTGGCTATCTCCAAATCGCGATTTGAGCAAAAAAAAATTTATATGGCCACTTTTGTCCAAAGCCTACTTTGGCGAACTAGTCCCTGGTTTTTGGTCCAATTGGAACCAGACCAGTCTAGGACAATTCTCTGGACTCTCTAGATAAATAATTATCGAAAAAAAGTTGAACTTTAGCATTTGCCTGGCTGTAACAGGGTCATTTAGGAAAGTGGAGGGACAAAAAACACTCAAAAGCCTATACAACCTAAGGGAAAACATCAAACTTCACAAAAATCGATGGACATATGTGTCCTAACATGGTGAAGAAGCATGCCAAGTTTCGTGAAGATCGGACAATAGGTGGCGCTATAACTGGCAAAAACGTCTCTTCTTATTAGGGGTTCAAGCACGAAGTGCTGAAACCCTATTGTTATTGCCCTGATTTTTATTATTATTATTATTCTTCCCTAAAACGCATCGTGCAGCCCAAACCGTAAGACCTAGAGACTTGAAACTTGGCCAGATGGTAGTAGTATTGCTCGCTACTCAGATACACGGACTGAGCCCAATCGGCCCATAGGTGGTGCTATAATGACCACATTTACTAAATTGGTCATAACTCCTACATACTTTGTCATAGAGGCTCAAATTTAGCATCACTGTGATCCCTGGCTCCAGACGAACAACCTGGCTATCTCCAAATCGCGATTTGAGCAAAAAAAAATTTATATGGCCACTTTTGTCCAAAGCCTACTTTGGCGAACTAGTCCCTGGTTTTTGGTCCAATTGGAACCAGACCAGTCTAGGACAATTCTCTGGACTCTCTAGATAAATAATTATCGAAAAAAAGTTGAACTTTAGCATTTGCCTGGCTGTAACAGGGTCATTTAGGAAAGTGGAGGGACAAAAAACACTCAAAAGCCTATACAACCTAAGGGAAAACATCAAACTTCACAAAAATCGATGGACATATGTGTCCTAACATGGTGAAGAAGCATGCCAAGTTTCGTGAAGATCGGACAATAGGTGGCGCTATAACTGGCAAAAACGTCTCTTCTTATTAGGGGTTCAAGCACGAAGTGCTGAAACCCTATTGTTATTGCCCTGATTTTTAGGGGTTCAAGCACGAAGTGCTGAACACCTATTGTAATTGTAAGGATTTTTATTATTAGGGGTTCAAGCACGAAGTGCTGAAACCCTATTGTAATTGTCCTGATTTTTATTATTATTTTTCTTCTGCCGTAAAACGCATCGTGCAGCCCAAACCGTAAGAGCTGGAACTTTGAAACTTTGCCATATGGTAGTACAAAAATCGAGGAGAGGTTATCAAATTATGACCTCGAATGGCCCATAGGTGGCGCTATAGCGACCAAAAGCGCGAAACTGCTCATAACTCCTAGACCGTATGTCATAGACTCAAGTGTCTTATATCATTGGAAAGCTGGATCCCTGACGAACAAAACGTATATCTCCGATTTCATTTCCGCCATGATAGATTTTCCGCCATTTTGAATTTTGTCAAAAACCTACTTTTGCGAACTAGTCCCTGGTTTTTTGCCCGATCGGAACCAAACCAGTGCAGAAATGTTCTCTGGAGTCTGAATATCAATAATTATCGAAAAAAAGTTGAAATTTCCATTCACGGTCGCTAAGGGGCGCCCAAATGTATGTTGTGGGAGGAGCCTATTTTACTAAAACGGCTATAACTCCAGAAGTAAATGAGGTATCTTCACCAAACTCGGTACAAATGTGTAAGAGGTCAATTTGAGGTCACAGTAAAAAAACCGCGGCGAATGGCCACATGGTGGCGCTATAACATGAAAAAAACATAAAACAGCCCATAACCACCTGACCGTTAGTCCGATTGACTTGAAAATTGGTATGCAGTGTCTTGGTCCAAGGTGCCATGTATGTCTATGAGGACATTGGTGTATCTCAAAAAACATGGCCGCCATCGGCCAATGAAGTTTGAGCACCTATAAGACAAGGTTAACGGACGTCGATCGGAACGAAACTCGATGGGCATGTTCGACTCATGGCCCTAGAGGTCTGTAAGAATTTTTAAAGAAATCGGCCACTAGTTGGCGCTAACGAGTTTTTTTGGCTCTGTAATCACGTGGTGTTACACTTATCGTCATAAAATGCATATCATTTGATAGATCTGCTCATGCTCAACAACTTTGCCTCAAGAACCACTAATGTCAATCAAACCATTAATTAATTATTCATGAATATGTTAAAAACCTACTTTTGCGAACTTGTCCCTGGTTTTTCGCCCGATCGGAACCAGACCAGTCTAGGACAATTCTCTGGACTCTCTAGATCAATAATTATCAAAAAAAAGTTGAACTTTTGCATTTTTCGCATGGGTATATTGGGTCATAAAGAAAATGGGCGTGGCAAAATGCACTAAAAAGCCTATAAATCCTAAACGAAAACTCAGAACTTCACAAAAATTGATGAGCATATGTGACATAACATCATTAACAAGCATGCAACATTTTATGGAGATCGGACCATAGGTGGCGCTATAACTGTTAAAAGGCTTTAAAACCATATATTTCCTATGGTAAATTGCCTGTATTGGCTGTAAATAGTGTTTTCCATCTATGAACATATAATGTTCATATAATAATGTTCAAAACCAGTGCAGTGCAATTCTCTGGACTCTCTAGATAAATAATTATCAGAAAAAGTATAACTTCTTCATTTGGATGGCTATAATAGGGTCACTTCAATACGTAGCCTTAAAATGAATACCATGACATATTAAGCCAATAAGTGGTATTTTACTGCCCCCTGCTGTCATTTCATCATACTACTCCGTAATATTGTTATATAATTCATATTTAGACTTTATAAAATCATTATTTTAACATTTAACATGAAAACGAAAGTAAAACGGCATTTAGGCCACGCCCCCCAGTACAAATTCACTCATAACTTGAAAACGGAAAGTCGTTTCGTGCTCAAATTTTGATGGTAAGGTCCTCTCCACGCTCTTGATCGAAACGTGTCATCGCGGGCCTCGGGAGCGCGCCCCCCCGCGCATCGCAAGCCCGCGGATCCCCGACTTTGAACGACCGCAACTCCCGACCCAAACCACCCCGAACCTTGTGTGAGAGCTCGTTGGAAAGGGCCCGTTCTCTGCTAGCTTCGATTCAAATGTGGTGTAATTTGCCCTGGGCATTCCCGAGATATAAGTGAAAAACCAAATTCCCATTCATTCATTCAAACACTTCAACTGTAAGATGGAGGCTGCAATTCCACTGTTGTCAACTAGAGGGAGCAGCAGTATTAGATATAGTATTAATCTTTTTATCAGCTTTCAGCTTTGGCCAACAAACAAATGGTTAAAGCTATTTTTTTTTTTTGACTGATAATATAGATCACAATGAAATATATGAAATGGTTAGACCATTAAAATATTTTTTTCACAATAACACATCCTAAAGACATTGAAAACATATTTGTATATGTGTGTGTGTGTGTGTGTGTGTGTGTGTGTGTGTGTGTGTGTAAGCATGCATTATTGAGTTAACATGGAACACACTTATATTACAATAACTATTATAACACAATCATATTTTGTCAGTGTTTATCACTTCATTTGCACTGACACTTCACATAATTGCTAGTATTTATACCCCCCAAATTTGCATTTTCCAGTCCATGTTCTAGGCCAGGCAGTGTTAATGTGGACCTGCACAGCCGAATCAGCAGAAGATCTGCAGGTATTGTGAAGAAGCAAGCAAGGACAATAGTGAAAATGGCAGATCATGGATATAAATGCTATGTCTGAGGCTGTGCTGCGGATTTGAGAACTTTTCATTCCTTTCCCACAAAAGAGAACTGTCAACAGGCATGGTTGATGTTTACAACAGGATACCTCACCATTTTAATTCAAAGCTGTTAGTTTGCTCTTAACGGAGGCCGATCAGAACGAAACTCGGTGGGCATGTTCGACTCGTGGCCCTAGAGGTCTGTAAGAATTTTGAAAAATCAGCCACTAGTTGACGCTAACAGGTTTTACGGCTATGTAATCACGTGATGCATATCATTTGATAGATCTCCTCATACAGAACAACTTTGCCTCAAGAACTACTGCTGTCAATCAATTTGTTCATTAAATACTTGCGATTATGTTAAAAACCTACTTTTGCGAACTAGTCCTAGGTTTTTCGCCCGATCGGAAATATACCAGTGCAGTACAATTCTCTGGAAACTTTAGATTATTAATTATATAAAAAACTTTAACTTTACCCATTGGGTAGCCATAACAGGATCATTTAGAAAATGGGTATGGCAAAAAACACTCAAAAGCCTGTAAATCCTAAACAAAAACTCAGACAACTCACTAAACTGCCTTATGTGCTTAAAGACCCTAAATGCTTGAACCCCGCTAAATGCTGCTTGCAGCTTTAATTAGGGGTTCAAGCACGAAGTGCTGAAACCCTATTGTAATTGTACTGATTTTTATTATTATTATTATTATTATTCTTCCGCCGTAAAACGCATCGTGCAGCCCAAACCGTAAGTGCTAGAGACTTGAAACTTGGCCAGATGGTAGTACAAAAATCGAGGAGAGGTTATCAAATTATGACCCCAATTGGCCCATAGGTGGCGCTATAGCGACCAATAGCGCGAAACTGCTCATAACTCCTAGACGGTAAGTCGTAGACTCAAGTGTCATATATCATTCGAAAGCTGGACTCCTGAAGGTCAAAACGTATATCTCCGATTTCATTTCCGATATGCACATTTTCCGCCATTTTGAATTTGGTCAAAAACCTACTTTTGCGAACTAGTCCCTGGTTTTTTGTCCGATCGGAACCAAACCAGTGCAGAATTGTTCTCTGGAGTCTGAAGATCAATAATTATCGAAAAAAAGTCGAAATTCCAATTCCTGGTCGCTAGGGTGTGATAAATTAAGGTTGTGGGAGGAGCCTATTTTACTAAAATGGCTATAACTCGAGAAGTAAATGAGATATCTTCACCAAACTTGGCACACGTGTTTAAGAGGTCAATCTGAGGTTACAGTAAAAAAAATGCGTCGATTGGCCACATGGTGGCGCTATAAAACAAAAAAAACGTATAGACACCTGACCGTTTTTCCGAATGACTTGAAATTTGGTATGCAGTGTCTTGGCCCAAGGGGCCATGTAAGTCTAAAAGGATATTGGCGTATCTCGAAAAAAAATGGCCGCCATTGGCCAATGAGGTTTGAGCACCGTTAACGAAGTCCGATCGGAGCGAAACTCGGTGGGCATGTTCGGCTCAAGCCCCTAGAGGTCTGTAAGAATTTTGAAAGAAATCGGCCACTAGTTGGCGCTAACGAGTTTTAAGGCTCTGTAATCACGTGGTGTTACACTTATCATCACAAAATGCATATCATCTGATAGATCTGCTCATGCTGAACAACTTTGCCTCAAGAACCATTGCTGTCAATCAAACCGTTCATTAAATATTCATAAATATGTTAAAAACCTACTTTTGCGAACTAGTCCCTGGTTTTTTGCCCGATCGGAACCAGACCAGTCTAGGACAATTCTCTGGACTCTCTAGATCAATAATTATCGAAAAAAAGTTGAACTTTTTTAATTTGGGTGGCTGTAATAGGGTAATTTATAAAAGGGGCGTGGCAAAATACACTAAAAAGCCTATAAATCATAAATGAAAACTCAGAATTTGACAAAAATTGGTGGACATATGTGTCATAACATGGTGAAGAAGCATGCAGAGTTTCATGGAGATCGGACCATAGGTGGCGCTATAACTGGCAAAAAGGTTTGAAAACGACATATTTCCTATGGTAAATTGCCTGTATTGGCTGTAAATGGATTTTTCCATCTATTAATTCAGTGGTTAAAAGCTTGCTAAATAAAACGTAAAGTCTTAAATGCTTATGTGCTTAAAGGCCTTAAATGCTTGAACCCCGATAAATGCTGCTTGCAGCTTTAATTATTATTATTATTATTATTCTTCCGCCGTAAAACGCATCGTGCAGCCCAAACCGTAAGAGCTGGAACCTTGAAACTTTGCCAGATGGTAGTACAAAAATCGAGGAGAGGTTATCAAATTATGACCTCGATTGGCCCATAGGTGGCGCTATAGCAACCAAAAGCGCAAAACTGGTCATAACTCCTAGACCGTATGTCGTAGACTCAAGTGTCTTATATCATTGGAAAGCTGGACATCTGAAGGTCAAAACGTATATCTCCGATTTTATTAGCAGTAGGCAAATTTTTCCGCCATTTTGAATTTTGTCAAAAACCTACTTTTGCGAACTAGTCCCTGGTTTTTTGCCCGATCGGAACCAAACCAGTGCAGAAATGTTCTCTGGAGTCTGACGATCAATAATTATCGAAAAAACGTTGAAATTTCGATTCATGGTCGCTAGGGGGTGCAAAATTAACGTTGTGGGAGGAGCCTATTTTACTAAAATGGCTATAACTCGAGAAGTAATTTAGTAAACTTCACCAAACTTGGTACACATGTGTAAGAGGTCAATCTGAGGTCACAGTAAAAAAATTGCGTCGATTGGCCACATGGTGGCGCTATAAAACAAAAAAAACGTATAGACACCTGACCGTTTTTCGGAATGACTTGAAATTTGGTATGCAGTGTCTTGGCCCAAGGGGCCATGTACATCTAAAAGGATATTTGCGTATCTCGAAAAACATGGCCGCCATTGGCCAATTACGTTTGAGCACCGTTAACGAAGTCCGATCG
This sequence comes from Leuciscus leuciscus, assembly GCF_965113295.1. Classification (NCBI taxonomy): domain Eukaryota; kingdom Metazoa; phylum Chordata; class Actinopteri; order Cypriniformes; family Leuciscidae; genus Leuciscus; species Leuciscus leuciscus. Next base: position 26,427,812 of record NC_138725.1, on the reverse strand, counting down.
GAGCGAAACTCGGTGGGCAGGTTCGGCTCAAGCCCCTAGAGGTCTGTAAGAATTTTGAAAGAAATCGCCCACTAGTTGGCGCTAACGAGTTTTTTGGCTCTGTAATCACGTGGTGTTACACTTATCGTCATAAAATGCATATCATTTGATAGATCTGCTCATGCTCAACAACTTTGCCTCAAGAACCACTAATGTCAATCAAACCATTCATTAATTATTCATGAATATGTTAAAAACCTATTTTTGCGAACTAGTCCCTGGTTTTTCGCCCGATCGGAACCAGACCAGTCTAGGACAATTCTCTGGACTCTCTAGATCAATAATTATCGAAAAAAAGTTGAACTTTTGCATTTGGGTGGCTGTAATAGGGTAATTTATAAAAGGGGCGTGGCAAAATACACTAAAATGCCTATAAATCCTAAATGAAAACTCAGAACTTCACAAAAATTGGTGAGCATATGTGACATAACATCATTAACAAGCATGCCAAATTTTATGGAGATCGGACCAAAGGTGGCGCTATAACTGTTAAAAAGCTTTAAAACCATATATTACCTATGGTAAATTGCCTGCATTGGCTGTAAATGGTCTTTTTCATCTATAATGTCAGTGTTTACATGCTTGCTAAATAAATTTTAATAACTTTTGATGCTTTTGTGCTTATAAACCTTAAAGGCCTTAACAGCTTGAACCCCGATAAATGCTGCTTGCAGCTTTAATTATTATTATTATTATTCCGCCCTAAAACGCATCGTGCAGCCCAAACCGTCAGAGCTGGAACCTTGACACTTGGCCAAATGATAGTGCTCAATTTGGGGAGAACCTATCAAAATATGGCCCAGATTGGCCAATAGGTGGCGCCATAATGACCACATTTACTAAATTGGTCATAACTCCTACATACTTTGTCATAGAGGCTCAAATTTAGCATCACTGTGATCCCTGGCTCCAGACGAACAACCTGGCTATCTCCAAATCCCGATTTGAGCAAAAAAAAAATTTATATGGCCACTTTTGTCCAAAGCCTACTTTGGCAAACTAGTCCCTGGTTTTTGGTCCAATCGGAACCAGACCAGTCTAGGACAATTCTCTGGACTGTCTAGATAAATAATTATCGAAAAAAAGTTGAACTTTTGCATTTGCCTGGCTGTAACAGGGTCATTTAGGAAAGGGGAGGGACAAAAAACACTCAAAAGCCTATACAACCTAAGGGAAAACACCAAACTTCACAAAAATCGATGAGCATATGTGTCCTAACATGGTGAAGAAGCATGCCAAGTTTCGTGAAGATCGGACAATTTTTATTAGGGGTTCAAGCACGAAGTGCTGAAACCCTATTGTAATTGTACTGATTTTTATTAGGGGTTCAAGCATGAAATGCTGAAACCCTATTGTAATTGTAAGGATTTTTATTAGGGGTTCAAGCACGAAGTGCTGAAACCCTATTGTTATTGCCCTGATTTTTATTATTATTATTATTCTTCCCTAAAACGCATCGTGCAGCCCAAACCGTAAGACCTAGAGACTTGAAACTTGGCCAGATGGTAGTAGTATTGCTCGCTACTCAGATACACGGACTGAGCCCAATCGGCCCATAGGTGGTGCTATAATGACCACATTTACTAAATTGGTCATAACTCCTACATACTTTGTCATAGAGGCTCAAATTTAGCATCACTGTGATCCCTGGCTCCAGACGAACAACCTGGCTATCTCCAAATCGCGATTTGAGCAAAAAAAAAATGTATATGGCCAGTTTTGTCCAAAGCCTACTTTGGCGAACTAGTCCCTGGTTTTTGGTCCAATTGGAACCAGACCAGTCTAGGACAATTCTCTGGACTCTCTAGATAAATAATTATCGAAAAAAAGTTGAACTTTAGCATTTGCCTGGCTGTAACAGGGTCATTTAGGAAAGTGGAGGGACAAAAAACACTCAAAAGCCTATAAAACCTAAGGGAAAACATCAAACTTCACAAAAATCGATGGACATATGTGTCCTAACATGGTGAAGAAGCATGCCAAGTTTCGTGAAGATCGGACAATAGGTGGCGCTATAACTGGCAAAAACGTCTCTTCTTATTAGGGGTTCAAGCACGAAGTGCTGAAACCCTATTGTTATTGCCCTGATTTTTATTAGGGGTTCAAGCACGAAGTGCTGAAACCCTATTGTAATTGTAAGGATTTTTATTATTATTATTATTATTCTTCTCCGCTAAAACGCATCGTGCAGCCCAAACCGTAAGAGCTAGAGACTTGAAACTTGGCCACAAGGTAGTACAAAAATCGAGGAGAGGTTATCAAAGTATGAGCCCGATTGGCCAATAGGTGGCGCTATAGCGCAAAAAACAAAAAAAAATCACTATTTTGCTCATATCTCAATAACCATTTGTCTCAGCTTCAAGTGTCATACATCATTGGAATCCTTGGCTCAAGCCGAACAAGAAATATAGGAGGTATTTTATTTCCGGTATGCAAATTTTTCCGCCATTTTGGATTTTGTCCAAAACCTACTTTTGCGAACTAGTCCCTGGTTTTTCGCCCGATCGGAACCAAACCAGTGCAGAAATGTTCACAGTAGTCTGAATATCAATAATTATCGAAAAAAAGTTGAAATTTCGATTCACGGTCGCTAAGGGGTGCCAAAACGTTTGAAGAAGGCGGAGCCTATTTTACTAAAATGGCTATAACTCCAGAAGTAAATGAGGTATCTTCACCAAACTCGGTACACATGTGTAAGAGGTCAATCTGAGGTCACAGTAAAAAAATCGCGGCGATTGGCCACATGGTGGCGCTATAACATGAAAAAAACATAAAATGGGCTATAACCACCTGACCGTTAGTCCGATTGACTTGAAAATTGGTATGCAGTGTCTTGGTCCAAGGTGCCATGTATATCTATGAGGACATTAGTGTATCTCAAAAAACATGGCCGCCATCAGCCAATGAAGTTTGAGCACCTATTAGACAAGGTTAACGGAGGCCGATCGGAACGAAACTCGATGGGCATGTTCGACTCATGGCCCTAAAGGTCTGTAAGAATTTTGAAAGAAATCGGCCACTAGTTGGCGCTAACGAGTTTTATGGCTCTGTAATCACGTGGTGTTACACTTATCGTCACAAAATGCATATCATTTGATAGAGCTGCTCATCCTGAACAACTTTGCCTCTAGAACCATTCCTGTCAATCAAACCGTTCATTAAATATTCATGAATATGTTAAAAACCTACTTTTGCGAACTAGTCCCTGGTTTTTCGCCCGATCGGAACCAGACCAGTCTAGGACAATTCTCTGGACTCTCTAGATCAATAATTATCAAAAAAAAGTTGAACTTTTGCATTTGTATGGCTGTAATAGGGTCATTTATAAAATGGGCGTGGCAAAATACACTAAAAAGCCTATAAATCCTAAATGAAAACTCAGAACTTCACAAAAGTTGGTGAGCATATGTGACATGACATCATTAACAAGCATGCAACATTTTATGGAGATTGGACCAAAGGTGGCGCTATAACTGTTAAAAAGCTTTAAAACCATATATTTCCTATGGTAAACTGCCTGTATTGGCTGTAAATGGTCTTTTCCATCTCTGATCATATAGTTTTCATATCATAATGTTCAAAACTAGTGCAATACAATTCTCTGGACTCACTAGGTCAATAATTGTCAGAAAAAGTTGAACTACTTCATTTGGATAGATATAATAGGTTCACTTCAAAATGTAGCCTTTACCAAGTGTCCCCGAAAGCCTATATCTCTTTAATGAATGACTCAGACCTTCTTAAAAAGCCAGTGAAATATCACTCTGAACATGCATGAAAATTTTCAGACCGATCGGACAAAATTTGCCTCTATAACAGTTAAAAAGGTGAAAATTATATGAATATAATGGCATATTAAGCCAATAAGTTGTATTTTACTGCCCCCTGCTGTTTAAAATTTATAAAATCACTATTTTAACATTTACAATTACATTTAGTCAAAATCCGTCCGTTAAAGTATTAGTATTGACAGTTTTATCACATCATATATTTCAAATGTCTGTATCTACAACATAATGTGTTTGTGTAGTCTTAGGTTTCTGAATAAATTCTGAATCTTCTGATTAATAGCTAACAAAGACTTTGTGAAATGTTTATAGACCATTCAAATATATTTTCATTATGACATATCCCAATAGCATTGAAAAAACAACAACAACATTTGTCTTCGTGTGTGTGTGTGTGTGTGCATGCATGATTGAGTTAACATGGAAAAACTGGTTTGCTTTAGTGCAGAAAACTGCTTAACTATATAGTTATAACTATAAATCCTAAACGAAAACTCAGAACTTCACAAAAATTGATGAGCATATGTGTCATAACCTGCTAAAGAAGCATGGAAAATTTTATGGAGATCGGACCATAGTTGGCGCTATAACTGTTAAAACGCTTTAAAACCATATATTTCCTATATGGTAAATTGCCTGTATTTGCTGTAAATGGTGTCTTCTATCTATTATCGTATAATGTTCATATCATAATGTTCAAAACCAGTGCAGCACAATTCTCTGAACTCTCTAGATCAATAATTATCAGAAAAAAAGTTTAACTTCTTCAAAAGGTGATTTTATATGAATATAATGACATATTAAGCCAATAAGTGGTATTTTACTGCCCCCTGCTGTCATTTCATCATACTACTCCCTAATATTGTTATAAAATTCATATTTAGACTTTATAAAATCATTATTTTAACATTTACAATCACATTTTGTCAAAACTCATCTATTGGAGTATTATTATTGACAATTGTGTCACACTGTCTGTCTGAGATATGGAAATTGAAAATGAAAGTAAAACGGCATTTAGGCCACGCCCCCCCAGTACAAATTCATTCATAACTCGAAAACGGAAAGTCGTTGCGCGCTCAAATTTTGATGGTAAGGTCCTCTCCGGGCTCTTGATCGAAACGTGTCATCGCGGGCCTCGGGAGCGCGCCCCCCACGAATCGCAAATTCGTGGGACCCCCGATTTTGAACGGCCGAAACTCCCGACCCAGACCACCCCGAACCTTGTGTGAGAGCTCGTTGGAAAGGGCCAGTTCTTGGCTAGCTTCGATTCAAATGTGGTGTAATTTGCCCTGGGCATTCCAGAGATAAAAGCCCCAATAGATATGCCTTTGAACGGTCATATTTCCGGGCTCCAATCGCCCAAAAACACCGCGATGGTCTCATTCAACAGGGCTCCTCAAGAACTATCTATGCTCTGAATTTCAGAATTTTTCGCCTTCTGGTTCCCGAGATATAAGTGAAAAACCAAATTCCCATTCATTCATTCAAACACTTCAACTGTAAGATGGAGGCTGTAATTCCACTGTTGTCAACTAGAGGGAGCAGCAGTATTAGACATAGTATTAATCTTTTTATCAGCTTTCAGCTTTGGCCAACAAACAAATGGTTAAAGCTATTTTTTTTTGTATTATTATTATTGGACTGATAATATAGATCACAATGAAATATATGAAATGGTTAGACCATTAAAATATTTTTTTCACAATAACACATCCTAAAGACATTGAAAACATATTTGTATATGTGTGTGTGTGTGTGTGTGTGTGTGTGTAAGCATGCATTATTGAGTTAACATGGAAAACACTTATATTACAATAACTATTATAACACAGTCATATTTTGTCAGTGTTTATCACTTCATTTGCACTGACACTTCACATAATTGCTAGTAATGTGGTAAATCACGCTAGAAACATGGTAAATCATAGTAAATAATTGATGGTCTCATTCAACAGGGCTCCTCAAGCACTCTCTATGCTCTGAGTTTCAGAATTTTTCGCCTTCTGGTTCCCGAGATATAAGTGAAATACCAAATTCCCATTCATTAATTCATTCAAACACTTCAACTGTAAGATGGAAGCTGTAATACCACTGTCCACTGGAGGGAGCAGCAGGATTACGCATGACCTTTTCATTAGTTTTCAGTATTGGGAAACAAACAAATGCTTTAAAAAGCAATCTTTTTAAAAAAAAAATTTTTTTAATATTATTAGATCACAAAGGAATTCTAATAGACCAATAAATATATTTTCTCAATAACATATTCCAAAACATTAAAAACATATTTGCATTTGTGTATGTTTATTTCTGTGTGTGTGTGTGTGTGTGTGTGTGTGTGTGTGTGTGTGTGTGTGTGTGTGTGTGTGTGTGTGTGTGTGTGTGTGTGTGTGTGTGTGTGTGTGTGTGCGTGTGTGTGCGTGTGTGTGCGTGTGTGTGCGTGTGTGTGCGTGTGTGTGCGTGTGTGTGCGTGTGTGTGCGTGTGTGTGTGTGTGTGTATTGAGTTAACATGGAAAAACTGGTTTGCTTTAGTCCAGAAAACTGGTGAAAATCATGAAGTTTAAAGTGAAAGTGAGCCAATAAGTGGTCTTCTTCTGCCCTCTGCTGGCCATTCTACTTATTAATGAAGTCTTTTCACATGTGCTCACATTCATATTTAGACTCTAAAAATCACTTATATAACAATAACTATTATAACACAATCAGATTTTGTCAGTGTTTATCACTTCATTTGCACTGACACTTCACATAATTGCTAGAAACATGGTAAATCATAGTGAATAATACTATAATGTGGTGTATCAAGGTAAACCATGCTAGAATCCTGGCAAATCATTCTAGAACGTGGTAAATCATGGTAAACTATGCTAAAACAGGGTAAATCATGGTAAACCATGATAAACTATGGTAAATCATGTTAGAATGTGGTATATCATGGTAAATCATGCTAGAACAGGGTAAATCATGGTAAACTATGATAAATCATGATAAACTATGGTAAACCATGCTAGAATCACAGTAAACAATGGTAAATCATACTAGAATGTAGTATATCATGGTAAATCATGCTAGAATATGGTAAATCAAGGTAAACTAAGATAAAATCATGGTAAACTATGTAAATCATGCTAGAATCATAGTAAATAATACTAGAATGTGGTAAATTATTGTGGGAGGAGCCTATTTTACTAAAATGGCTATAACTCAAGAAGTAAATGAGATATCTTCACCAAACTCAGTACACATGTGTATGGGTTCAATTTGAGGTCACAGTAAACAATTTTATGGAGATCGGTCCATAGATGGCACTATAACTCCTATAAAAAGCTTTAAAACCACATATTTCCTATGGTACATTGCCTGTATTGGCTGTAAATGGTCTTTTATGCCATCTATTATGTCAGTGGTTACATGCTTGCTAAATAAAACTTAATAACTTTTGATGCTTTTGTGCTTAAAGGCCTTAAATGCTTGAACCCCGATAAATGCTGCTTGCAGCTTTAATTATTATTATTATTCTTCCCTAAAACGCATCGTGCAGCCCAAACCGTAAGACCTAGAGACTTGAAACTTGGCCAGATGGTAGTAGTATTGCTCGCTACTCAGATACACGGACTGAGCCCAATCGGCCCATAGGTGGTGCTATAATGACCACATTTACTAAATTGGTCATAACTCCTACATACTTTGTCATAGAGGCTCAAATTTAGCATCACTGTGATCCCTGGCTCCAGACGAACAACCTGGCTATCTCCAAATCGCGATTTGAGCAAAAAAAAAATGTATATGGCCAGTTTTGTCCAAAGCCTACTTTGGCGAACTAGTCCCTGGTTTTTGGTCCAATTGGAACCAGACCAGTCTAGGACAATTCTCTGGACTCTCTAGATAAATAATTATCGAAAAAAAGTTGAACTTTAGCATTTGCCTGGCTGTAACAGGGTCATTTAGGAAAGTGGAGGGACAAAAAACACTCAAAAGCCTATAAAACCTAAGGGAAAACATCAAACTTCACAAAAATCGATGGACATATGTGTCCTAACATGGTGAAGAAGCATGCCAAGTTTCGTGAAGATCGGACAATAGGTGGCGCTATAACTGGCAAAAACGTCTCTTCTTATTAGGGGTTCAAGCACGAAGTGCTGAAACCCTATTGTTATTGCCCTGATTTTTATTAGGGGTTCAAGCACGAAGTGCTGAAACCCTATTGTTATTGCCCTGATTTTTAGGGGTTCAAGCACGAAGTGCTGAAACCCTATTGTAATTGTACTGATTTTTATTATTAGGGGTTCAAGCACGAAGTGCTGAAACCCTATTGTAATTGTCCTGATTTTTATTATTATTTTTCTTCTGCCGTAAAACGCATCGTGCAGCCCAAACCGTAAGAGCTGGAACTTTGAAACTTTGCCATATGGTAGTACAAAAATCGAGGAGAGGTTATCAAATTATGACCTCGAATGGCCCATAGGTGGCGCTATAGCGACCAAAAGCGCGAAACTGCTCATAACTCCTAGACCGTATGTCGTAGACTCAAGTGTCTTATATCATTGGAAAGCTGGATGCCTGACGAACAAAACGTATATCTCCGATTTCATTTCCGCCATGATAGATTTTCCGCCATTTTGAATTTTGTCAAAAACCTACTTTTGCGAACTAGTCCCTGTTTTTTTGCCCGATCGGAACCAAACCAGTGCAGAAATGTTCTCTGCAGTCTGAATATCAATAATTATCGAAAAAAAGTTGAAATTTCCATTCACGGTCGCTAAGGGGCGCCCAAATGTATGTTGTGGGAGGAGCCTATTTTACTAAAACGGCTATAACTCCAGAAGTAAATGAGGTATCTTCACCAAACTCGGTACAAATGTGTAAGAGGTCAATTTGAGGTCACAGTAAAAAAACCGCGGCGAATGGCCACATGGTGGCGCTATAACATGAAAAAAACATAAAACGGCCCATAACCACCTGACCGTTAGTCCGATTGACTTGAAAATTGGTATGCAGTGTCTTGGTCCAAGGTGCCATGTATGTCTATGAGGACATTGGTGTATCTCAAAAAACATGGCCGCCATCGGCCAATGAAGTTTGAGCACCTATAAGACAAGGTTAACGGACGTCGATCGGAACGAAACTCGATGGGCATGTTCGACTCATGGCCCTAGAGGTCTGTAAGAATTTTGAAAGAAATCGGCCACTAGTTGGCGCTAACGAGTTTTTTTGGCTCTGTAATCACGTGGTGTTACACTTATCGTCATAAAATGCATATCATTTGATAGATCTGCTCATGTTCAACAACTTTGCCTCAAGAACCACTAATGTCAATCAAACCATTAATTAATTATTCATGAATATGTTAAAAACCTACTTTTGCGAACTAGTCCCTGGTTTTTCGCCCGATCGGAACCAGACCAGTCTAGGACAATTCTCTGGACTCTCTAGATCAATAATTATCGAAAAAAAGTTTAACTTTTGCATTTTTCGCATGGGTATATTGGGTCATAAAGAAAATGGGCGTGGCAAAATGCACTCAAAAGCCTATAAATCCTAAAGGAAAACTCAGAACTTCACAAAAATTGATGAGCATATGTGACATAACATGCTAAAGAAGCATGGAAATTTTTATGAAGATCGGACCATAGTTGGCGCTATAACTGTTAAAAAGCTTTAAAACCATATATTTCCTATGGTAAATTGCCTGTATTGGCTGTAAATTGTGTTTTCCATATGATCATATAATGTTTATAAAATAATCTTAAAAACCAGTGCAATACAATTCTCTGGACTCACTAGATCAATAATTGTCAGAAAAAGTTGAACTACTTCATTTGGATAGCTATAATAGGGTCACTTCAATATGTAGCCTTAAAATGAATACCATATTAAGCCAATAAGTGGTATTTTACTGCCCCCTGCTGTCATTTCATCATACTACTCCCTAATATTGTTATATAATTCATATTTAGACTTTATAAAATCATTATTTTAACATTTAACATGAAAACGAAAGTAAAACGGCATTTAGGCCACGCCCCCCCAGTACAAATTCACTCATAACTCGAAAACGGAAAGTCGTTGCGCGCTCAAATTTTTATGGTAAGGTCCTCTCCGGGCTCTTGATCGAAACGTGTCGTCGCGGGCCTCGGGAGCGCGCCCCCCCCTCGGATCGCCAGACCGCGGGACCCCCGACTTTGAACGGCCGTAGCTCCCGACCCAGACCACCCTGAACCTTGTGTGAGAGCTCGTTGGAAAGGGCCCGTCCTTGGCTAGCTTCGATTCAAATGTGGTGTAATTTGCCCTGGGCATTCCAGAGATAAAAGCCTCAAAAGACATGCCTTTGAACAGTCATAACTCCCGAACCCAATCGCCCAAAAACACCGCGATGGTCTCATTGAACAGGGCTCCTCAAGCACTATCTATGCTCTGAGGTTCAGAATTTTTCGCCTTCTGGTTCCCGAGATATAAGTGAAAAACCAAATTCCCATTCATTCATTCAAACACTTCAACTGTAAGATGTAGGCTGTAATTCCACTGTTGTCAACTAGAGGGAGCAGCAGTATTACACATAGTATTTAATCTTTTTATCAGCTTTCAGCTTTGGCCAACAAACAAATGGTTAAAGCTATTTTTTTATTTTTATTATTGGACTGATAAAATAGATCACAATGAAATATATGAAATGGTTAGACCATTAAAATATTTTTTTCACAATAACACATCCTAAAGACATTGAAAACATATTTGTGTGTGTGTGTGTGTGTGTGTGTGTGTGTGTGTGTGTGTGTGTGTGTGTGTGTGTGTGTGTGTGTGTGTGTGTGTGTAAGCATGCATTATTGAGTTAACATGGAAAACACTTATATTACAATAACTATTATAACACAATCATATTTTGTCAGTGTTTATCACTTCATTTGCACTGACACTTCACATAATTGCTAGTAATGTGGTAAATCACGCTAGAAACATGGTAAATCATAGTAAGTAATTGATGGTCTCATTCAACAGGGCTCCTCAAGCACTCTCTATGCTCTGAGTTTCAGAATTTTTCGCCTTCTGGTTCCCGAGATATAAGTGAAAAACCAAATTCCCATTCATTAATTCATTCAAACACTTCAACTGTAAGATGGAAGCTGTAATACCACTGTCCACTAGAGGGAGCAGCAGGATTACGCATGACCTTTTCATTAGTTTTCAGTATTGGGAAACAAACAAATGCTTTAAAAAGCAATCTTTTTTTCTTTTTTTTTTCTTTTCTTTTTTATATTATTAGATCAAAAAGGAATTCTAATAGACCAATAAATATATTTTCTCAATAACATATTCCAAAACATTAAAAACATATGTGCATTTGTGTATGTTTATTTCTGTGTGTGTGTGTGTGTGTGTGTGTGTGTGTGTGCGTGTGTGTGTGTGCGTGTGTGTGTGTGCGTGTGTGTGTGTGTGTGTGTGTGCGTGTGTGTGTGTGCGTGTGCGTGTGCGTGTGTGTGTGTGTGTGTGTGTAAGCATGCATTATTGAGTTAACATGGAAAAACTGGTTTGCTTTAGTCCAGAAAACTGGTGAAAATCATGAAGTTTAAAGTGAAAGTGAACTAATAAGTGGTCTTCTTCTGCCCTCTGCTGGCCATTCTACTTATTAATGAAGTCTTTTCACATGTGCTCACATTCATATTTAGACTCTAAAAATCACTTATATAACAATAACTATTATAACACAATCAGATTTTGTCAGTGTTTATCACTTCATTTGCACTGACACTTCACATAATTGCTAGAAACATGGTAAATCATAGTGAATAATACTATAATGTGGTGTATCAAGGTAAACCATGCTAGAATCCTGGCAAATCATTCTAGAACGTGGTAAATCATGGTAAACTATGCTAAAACAGGGTAAATCATGGTAAACCATGATAAACTATGGTAAATCATGTTAGAATGTGGTATATCATGGTAAATCATGCTAGAACAGGGTAAATCATGGTAAACTATGATAAATCATGATAAACTATGGTAAACCATGCTAGAATCACAGTAAACAATGGTAAATCATACTAGAATGTAGTATATCATGGTAAATCATGCTAGAATATGGTAAATCAAGGTAAACTAAGATAAAATCATGGTAAACTATGTAAATCATGCTAGAATCATAGTAAATAATACTAGAATGTGGTAAATTATTGTGGGAGGAGCCTATTTTACTAAAATGTCTATAACTCAAGAAGTAAATGAGATATCTTCACCAAACTCAGTACACATGTGTATGGGTTCAATTTGAGGTCACAGTAAACAATTTTATGGAGATCGGTCCATAGATGGCACTATAACTGCTATAAAAAGCTTTAAAACCATATATTTCCTATGGTACATTGCCTGTATTGGCTGTAAATGGTCTTTTCCATCTATTATGTCAGTGGTTACATGCTTGCTAAATAAAACTTAATAACTTTTGATGCTTTTGTGCTTAAAGGCCTTAAAGGCCTTAACTGCTTGAACCCCGATAAATGCTGCTTGCAGCTTTAATTATTATTATTATTCCGCCGTAAAACGCATCTTGCAGCCCAAACCGTAAGTGCTAGAGACTTGAAACTTTGCCAGATGGTAGTACAAAAATCGAGGAGAGGTTATCAAAATATGAGCCAGATTGGCCAATAGGTGGCGCTACAGCGCAAAAAACAAAAAAAATTCATATTTTTGCTTAAATCTCATTAACCGTTTGTCACAGACTCAAGTGTCTTATATCATTGGAATCCTTGGGTCAAGCCGAACAAAAATGGCCTCAAGGATTTCATTTCCGGTATGCAAATTTTTCCGCCATATTGGATTTTGTCCAAAACCTACTTTTGCGAACTAGTCCCTGGTTTTTTGCCCGATCGGAACCAAACCAGTGCAGAAATGTTCACAGGGGTCTGAAGATCAATAATTATCGAAAAAAAGTTGAAATTTCGATCCACGGTTGCTAAGGGGTGTCAAAACGTTCGAAGGAGGCGGAGCCTGTTTTACTAAAATGGCTATAACTCGTGAACGAAATGAGATATTTTCACCAAACTCGGTACACATGTGTATGGGTTCAGTCTGGGTTCACAGTAAAAAAATCGCGACGATTGAGCACTAGGTGGCGCTATAACATGAAAAAAACATGAAAAGGGCTATAACCACCTGACCATTAGTCAGATTGACTTGAAAATTGGTATGCAGTGTCTTGGTCCAAGGCCCCATGTATATCTATGAGGACATTGGTGTATCTGAAAAAACATGGCCGCCATTGGCCAATGAAGTTTGAGCACCTATTAGACAAGGTTAACGGAGGCCGATCGGAACGAAACTCGATGGGCATGTTCGAGTCATGGCCCTAGAGGTCTGTAAGAATTTTGAAAGAAATCGGCCACTAGTTGGCGCTACCGAGTTTTATGGCTCTGTAATCACGTGGCGTAACACTCATCCACACAATATGCATATCATTTGATAGATCTGCTCATGCTGAACAACTTTGCCTCAAGAACCATTGCTGTCAATCAAACCGTTCATTAATTATTTGCAAATATGTTAAAAACCTACTTTTGCGAACTAGTCCTAGGTTTTTTACCCGATCGGAACCAGACCAGTCTAGGACAATTCTATGGACTCTCTAGATCAATAATTATCGAAAAAAAGTTGAACTTTTGCATTTGGATGGCTGTAATAGGGTCATTTATAAAATGGGCGTGGCAAAATACATTAAAAAGCCTATAAATCCTAAATGAAAACTCAGAACTTCACAAAAATTGGTGAGCATATGTGACATAACATCATTAACAAGCATGCCCAATTTTATGGAGATCGGACCAAAGGTGGCGCTATAACTGTTAAAAAGCTTTAAAAACATATATTACCTATGGTAAATTGCCTGCATTGGCTGTAAATGGTCTTTTTAATCTATGATCATATAATTTTCATATAATAATGTTCATAACTAGTGCAGTACAATTCTCTGGACTCTCTAGATCAGTAATTATCAGAAAAAGTTGAACTACTTCATTTGGATGGCTATAATAGGGTCACTTCAAAATGTGGCCTTGACCAAGTGTCCCCGAAAGCTTATATCTATTAAGATGCTCAGATCTTCTTAAAAACAAGTCAGAACATGTGAAATATCACTCTGAACAAGCATGAACAATTTCAGACAGATCGGACAAAATTTGACTCTATAACAGTTTAAAAAGGTGAAAATAATATGAATACAATGGCATATTAAGCCAATAAGTGGTATTTTACTGCCCCCTGCTGTTTAAAATAGTTATTTTGTCATATTGTTTCTATAATTCATATTTAGACTTTATAAAATCATTATTTTAACATTTACAATTACATTTAGTCAAAATCCATCTGTTAAAGTATTAGTGTGTGTGTGTGTGTGTGTGTGTGTGTGTGTATAAGCATGCATTATGGAGTTAACATGGAAAGACTGGTTTGCTTTAGTGCAGAAAACTGGTGAAAATCATGAAGATTAAACTGAAACTGAGCCAATAAGTGGTCTTCTAGTGCCCTCTGCTGGCCATTCTACTTATTAATGAAGTCTTTTGACATGTGCTTTTGAATTCATAATTAGACATTAAAAAATCACTTATATAACAATAACCAGGGCTGGACTGGTAATCTGGCATACCGGGCAAATGCCCGGTGGGCCGACGTGCTTTTTGGGCAGATACATCTCATACTTTTTTTTTTTTTTTTTTTTTTTTTTTTACGGCCCATAAAACTCATACATCGGCGGCCCATTCGTTTTGTTTTGTTTAATGGACGGCGCTGGGTTAGTGCCGGTGTAATGCATTGGTCAAAAAAAAAAGTAAGCGTTAGTTTTTTTTTTCCACTGACAGACCGGCCCATGAAACGCGTAGATCAGCGGCCCATTGGTTGTTTTCTTGATTGACACTGGGCTGGCCCAATCACATCTTTAAACACCTCCCCCTTTGGGCTTTGAGTGAGCGTGCAATGTCAGTGTGTATCTGTCAAAACAGTCTGAGACATGGAGAAGAAACGCAAGGAATGTGCAGAGAAATAGCGTGAAAAATAGATACAGGCCCTTCAAGCAGACGCTGTAAAATGTGTCAAAATATATGTTTTCTGCAGCAGCAGGACCTTCATCAGCTCCCGTGGCTGATGAGGAGGAAAGTGAGGAGGATCAGGAGAGAGATGAGAAAGGGTAGAGTCTGCGGTAAGCAGAACTACGTTCAAAACACTTTGGCTATGAGTGTAGGAACCCATTACCCAGTTACGCATTATTTCCACATCTGCATAGTTGACGATTAAAGAAATTTACTAGAAGTTTAAAGAGACGCGTTTTTATCCATGTTTTCCGCCAAAATAAAAGCTTGATGCAGTTACCGTCAAAATAAAAGATCATGTGCTTATCTCTTTCAAGTTTAGAAATTAGCACAAAACTAATTATGAAAGTTTTCTTTATTTTTCAGTGCATTTGTTTTACAATATATGGCTATTAGGCTACTCTCATGAGATTAATATTATAATTATTATTATGTAGTAGTGTAATATAAACAGACACTGTTACTGTTGCCTTTGGCTTGCTCAGTTGGGGATATTTTGGGGATATTTAATTTAATTTTATCAATCAATAAATTCCTCTTGAAACAAACTTTGTTGTATTATTTTAATTTAATACTGTGAAGCTGCTTTGATACAATCTGTATTGTGAAAAGCGCTATACAAATATACTTGACTTGACTTGACTAAAAAAAGTTTGATTTTTTCTTTGTTTAATTTGCACACTGAATATGGGTTGGAGCTTTTAATTTCGAACCCTCAAACTTCACCAGATTGATGAATATAACATTAAAATGCACAAAATTGTCTTAGGGGGTGCCTGCCCCCAAACCCCCCTAGAAGGACTGAGGTCCACCCACCACAGTTTTACCAAAAATCCTGTGAGAAACACTGGTATTGCTATGCCAATGCAGCTTATAGCTTGTTTTTTGGATGCATCACTGTGGAGTATAGTTCAATTGTATTAATAAATTACAATTTTGTACTTATTTCATCTGTTAACTCTCACTCGTTTACTCACTCATTACATGGCATTAGTGGTTTTAATGAATAGGAGTTGAACAAAAACATATTCAAGGGCGTGCAAAGATGGGTGGTGTTTATGATCATATGTAGTGGGCCAGTCTGGGCCAAAATGCCAGGGCCGATTTTCTGTCCCAGTCCAGCCCTGACAATAACTATTATAACACAATCAGATTTTGTCAGTGTTTATCACTTCATTTGCACTGACACTTCACATACTTGCTAGTAATTTGGTAAATCATGGTAAATCACACTAGAACATGGTAAATCAAGGTAAACTGAGATGAATTCATAGTAAACTATGCTAAAACAGGGTAAATCATGGTAAACTGTGGTAAATCATGATAAACTATGGTAGATCATGCTAGAATGTGGAATATCATGGTAAATCATGCTAAAACATGGTAAATCAAGGTAAACTAAGATAAATTCATGGTAAACTATGCCAGAACAGGGTAAATCATGGTAAACCATGGTAAATCATGATAAACTATGGTAAATCATTTATAAAAATTTATATGGCCACTTTTGTCCAAAGCCTACTTTGGCAAACTAGTCCCTGGTTTTTGGTCCAATCGGAACCAGACCAGTCTAGGACAATTCTCTGGACTGTCTAGATAAATAATTATCGAAAAAAAGTTGAATATTTTCATTTGCCTGGCTGTAACAGGGTCATTTAGGAAAGGGGAGGGACCAAAAAACACTCAAAAGCCTATACAACCTAAGGGAAAACCTCAAACTTCACAAAAATCGATGAGCATGTGTGTCCTAACATGGTGAAGAAGCATGCCAAGTTTCGTGAAGATCGGACAATTTTTATTAGGGGTTCAAGCACGAAGTGCTGAAACCCTATTGTAATTGTACTGATTTTTATTATTAGGGGTTCAAGCATGAAATGCTGAAACCCTATTGTAATTGTAAGGATTCGTAAAACGCATCGTGCAGGACAAACCGTAAGGCCTAGAGACGTGAAACCTGGCCAGATGGTAGGCCTCAATTTGGGGACAACCTATCAGAGTATGACCCCAATTGGCCCATAGGTGGCGCTACAGCAACCAAAAGTACTAAATCGCTCATAACTCTTAGACCGTTTGTCCCAGGATCAAGTGTCTTATATCGTTGGAATCCTTGGCTCAAGGCGGACAAAATGGCTATCTCAGATTTGGACGTAGGCAGGGAAAATTTTCTGCTATGTCGGATTTTGTCCAAAACCTACTTTTGCGAACTAGTCCCTGGTTTTTGGCCCGATCGGAACCAAACAAGTCTAGGACAATTCTCTGGACTCTCTAGATCAATAATTATCGAAAAAAAGTTGAACTTTTGCATTTGGGTGGCTGTAACAGGGTCATTTAGAAAAGGGGCGTGGCAAAATACACTAAAAAGCCTATAAATCCCAAATGAAAACTCAGAACTTCACAAAAATTGATGAGCATATGTGTCAGAACATGGTGAGGAAGCATGCAGAGTTTCATGGAGATCGGACCATAGGTGGCGCTATAACTGGCAAAAAGCCTTCATTCTTATTAGGGGTTCAAGCATGAAATGCTGAAACCCTATTGTAATTGTAAGGATTCGTAAAACGCATCGTGCAGGACAAACCGTAAGGCCTAGAGACGTGAAACCTGGCCAGATGGTAGGCCTCAATTTGGGGACAACCTATCAGAGTATGACCCCAATTGGCCCATAGGTGGCGCTACAGCAACCAAAAGTACTAAATCGCTCATAACTCTTAGACCGTTTGTCCCAGGATCAAGTGTCTTATATCGTTGGAATCCTTGGCTCAAGGCGGACAAAATGGCTATCTCAGATTTGGATGTAGGCAGGGAAAATTTTCTGCTATGTCGGATTTTGTCCAAAACCTACTTTTGCGAACTAGTCCCTGGTTTTTGGCCCGATCGGAACCAAACAAGTCTAGGACAATTCTCTGGACTCTCTAGATCAATAATTATCGAAAAAAAGTTGAACTTTTGCATTTGGGTGGCTGTAACAGGGTCATTTAGAAAAGGGGCGTGGCAAAATACACTAAAAAGCCTATAAATCCCAAATGAAAACTCAGAACTTCACAAAAATTGATGAGCATATGTGTCAGAACATGGTGAGGAAGCATGCAGAGTTTCATGGAGATCGGACCATAGGTGGCGCTATAACTGGCAAAAAGCCTTCATTCTTATTAGGGGTTCAAGCATGAAATGCTGAAACCCTATTGTAATTGTAAGGATTCGTAAAACGCATCGTGCAGGACAAACCGTAAGGCCTAGAGACGTGAAACCTGGCCAGATGGTAGGCCTCAATTTGGGGACAACCTATCAGAGTATGACCCCAATTGGCCCATAGGTGGCGCTACACCAACCAAAAGTACTAAATCGCTCATAACTCTTAGACCGTTTGTCCCAGGATCAAGTGTCTTATATCGTTGGAATCCTTAGCTCAAGGCGGACAAAATGGCTATCTCCGATTTGCTCGCTCTTCGGGCGCCAATTTCGAGTAAATTGCATTTTTTGGAAAAACCTATTTTTGCGAACTTCTCCTTGGTTTTTCGACCAATTGGAACCAAACCACTGCAAGAATATTCTCTGGAGTCTGACAATCAATAATCATCCAAAAAATTCAAAATTTCAATTAACGGTCGATGAGGGGAACCAAAATCTTTGATGGCACCAGGGCCACTTTTACTAAAACGGTTATAAATTGTGAACAGAAAGAGATTTTTTTGCTAAACTTGGGACACATCTTCCTGAGCTCAATCTGAGATCACTTGAAAAAAATCACAAAAATTGGCCACTAGGTGACGCTATAAAACGGTTATAACTTGTGAACGGAAAGAGATATTTTCGCAAAACTTGGGACACATGTTCATGAGCTCATTCTGAGGTCACGTGAAAAAAATCACGGCAATTGGCCACTTGGTGGCGTTATAAAATGGTTATAACTTGTGAGCGGAATTAGATATTTTCACTAAACTTGGGACACATGTTCATAAGCTCAATCTGAGTTGACATGAAAAAAATCGTGAGAATTGGCCACTTGGTGGCGCTATAACAGTGAAAAAATCATGAAAATAGCTATAAGCGCACCCAACCGTTAGTCTACTGAAAATTGGCACGCAGTGTCTTTGTCCAGGGTGCCATGATATGGCGCTTTTCCACTGCATGGTACGGTACGGTTCGGTTCGGTACGGCACGCTTTGGCGCTTTTCCACTGCATGGTACGGTACGGCTCGGTTCAGTACGGCTCACTTATGACGCATTTCCACTGCATGGTACGGTACAGTACGGCTCGCTTCGGCTCGCTTTAAATGGTACCACCTCTGTTGAGGTTCCAAGCGTACCGTACCGATACTAAAATGTGACGTGAAAACACTGCAGATCAGTGATTGGTCAGACAGAATCATCACTACCAGCGTCATTGTATTTACAACACGAGACACTAAACCCGCTAGATTTAAATAGCCAGTAGACAACAGCCAACGCTGTAGCGCCTGTTTTAAAAGTATTTGATTCAAAAAAAGAGTATAAACTTAAAAAAATAAATGGCTGAATCGTGGTCAGTGGACGAGGTGCAGACGTTCCTCTTGTTGGTTGCCGAGGAGCGGATGGGGAAACCCGGAATGAAAAATTCGCATTTAATATGATGATGTCATGGCAGTAGAGACGGCAACTATAACGATCAGTCACACCCACTTTGAAGTGGTACTAACTGCAGTGGAAAAGCAACCGAGCTAAAGCGAACCGAACCGTGCCGTACCGAGCCGAGTCGTACCACGCAGTGGAAAAGCGAAGCGAGCCGAACCGTTCCGAACCGAGCCGTACCATGCAGTGGAAAAGCGCCAATAGTCTATGAGAACATTGATGTATCTCAAAAAACTCAGTATACGTCATTGGCACAATGCCTTGAAGGAGCCTTAGAAGTTTCAAGCCCGTGTTTTTTTCACAGGAGTGACCTCCTAAGACTCCTGAATCCTTGCCGAGTCCAACAATACCAAACATGCCAGGTTTCGCCTTATGGTTTTTGTAAGTGTCATTTAGAGCTTTAAAAAATTGTGGTTATCTTCAAAGCCGTTAGTCCGATCGAGACAACAACAAAAAAACAAAGGAAATTTGAAAACATAGGTAAATAGCTAAACAATAACGCCAAAATGTTAAAATTATGATAGGAACTGAAAAAAAAAAAAAAATTTAATCCAATCAATTTCACCCATGAATCATTTTGATGCTCTCACATGTTTGAAACGAACAATGATGGATTGTGATGAAATTTGTTTTGAATTGGGACTGGCAAATCCCCGTCCATACTGTCAATGACCGTTCGCAAAGACCCGCCCACTTTAGTTACTGTTGATATGTCTGACAAGCGACGCCACTCTCACACCACACCAAGTTCTCACACAGTGAAAAATACATTGCGGATCAGAGAAAAGACTGCGCGCTGACAGACAAGTACTTTTGATATGAAACAAAGTCTCACCTTTCAAATGTAGTAATTTTTTAGAGACATTTAAACAATAAATACCGTTTTGTGACTCTTTAATGTGTCTGACAGATCGCTGTAGACTCGAGGCTCAGTTAAAGCTGCTTGTGAACTGATCATCTCTTCCTTCTAGTTAATTTATAGCATTAAAATAAACATGAATGAACATAAAAGGAATGTTGTTTTAAAGTGCTAAGACGTCAGTACACTTTGTTTTTCAAATTTAAATCCTCCAATGTTAATCTACTAACTCTCCTGACTGCTTTGTTGGACAAAATGGCGGATTATGTTGCACAAAGGAAAGCTCGGAAAATCCCGCTATAATGTAAGAGAGCATCTTTTTTATGTATTTGGACTTAGGCCTAACAATGTGTTATGGTGCGCTGTCACCAGTGTTTTTTTTTGTTGTTTTTTTGTTTTGTTTTTGGTGAGCGTAGGCTACTCCTGATTTTGTTTATATGACCACTATTTATATGAAAAAAATTTATATGGCCACTTTTGTCCAAAGCCTACTTTGGCGAACTAGTCCCTGGTTTTTGGTCCAATTGGAACCAGACCAGTCTAGGACAATTCTCTGGACTCTCTAGATAAATAATTATCAAAAAAAAGTTGAACTTTGGCATTTGCCTGGCTGTAACAGGGTCATTTAGGAAAGTGGATGGACAAAAAACACTCAAAAGCCTATACAACCTAAGGGAAAACACCAAACTTCACAAAAATCGATGGACATATGTGTCCTAACATGGTGAAGAAGCATGCCAAGTTTCGTGAAGATCGGACAATTTTTATTAGGGGTTCAAGCACGAAGTGCTGAAACCCTATTGTAATTGTACTGATTTTTATTATTAGGGGTTCAAGCACGAAGTGCTGAAACCCTATTGTTATTGCCCTGATTTTTATTATTATTATTATTCTTCCCTAAAACGCATCGTGCAGCCCAAACCGTAAGACCTAGAGACTTGAAACTTGGCCAGATGGTAGTAGTATTGCTCGCTACTCAGATACACGGACTGAGCCCAATCGGCCCATAGGTGGTGCTATAATGACCACATTTACTAAATTGGTCATAACTCCTACATACTTTGTCATAGAGGCTCAAATTTAGCATCACTGTGATCCCTGGCTCCAGACGAACAACCTGGCTATCTCCAAATCGCGATTTGAGCAAAAAAAAATTTATATGGCCAGTTTTGTCCAAAGCCTACTTTGGCGAACTAGTCCCTGGTTTTTGGTCCAATTGGAACCAGACCAGTCTAGGACAATTCTCTGGACTCTCTAGATAAATAATTATCGAAAAAAAGTTGAACTTTAGCATTTGCCTGGCTGTAACAGGGTCATTTAGGAAAGTGGAGGGACAAAAAACACTCAAAAGCCTATAAAACCTAAGGGAAAACATCAAACTTCACAAAAATCGATGGACATATGTGTCCTAACATGGTGAAGAAGCATGCCAAGTTTCGTGAAGATCGGACAATAGGTGGCGCTATAACTGGCAAAAACGTCTCTTCTTATTAGGGGTTCAAGCACGAAGTGCTGAAACCCTATTGTTATTGCCCTGATTTTTATTAGGGGTTCAAGCACGAAGTGCTGAACACCTATTGTAATTGTAAGGATTTTTATTATTAGGGGTTCAAGCACGAAGTGCTGAAACCCTATTGTAATTGTACTGATTTTTATTATTATTATTATTATTATTATTATTATTCTTCTGCCGTAAAACGCATCGTGCAGCCCAAACCATAAGAGCTGGAACCTTGAAACTTGGCCAAATGATAGTGCTCAATTTGGGGAAAACCTATCAAAATATGGCCCAGATTGGCCAATAGGTGGTGCTAATAATTATCGAAAAAAAGTTGAACTTTTGCATTTGGGTGGCTGTAACAGGGTCATTTAGAAAAGGGGCGTGGCAAAATACACTAAAATGCCTATAAATCATAAATGAAAACTCAGAACTTCACAAAAATTGGTGAGCATATGTGACATAACATCATTAACAAGCATGCCAAATTTTATGGAGATCGGACCAAAGGTGGCGCTATAACTGTTAAAAAGCTTTAAAACCATATATTACCTATGGTAAATTGCCTGCGTTGGCTGTAAATGGTCTTTTTCATCTATAATGTCAGTGTTTACATGCTTGCTAAATACATTTTAATAACTTTTGATGCTTTTGTGCTTATAAACCTTAAAGGCCTTAACAGCTTGAACCCCGATAAATGCTGCTTGCAGCTTTAATTATTATTATTATTCTTCTGCCGTAAAACGCATCGTGCAGCCCAAACCGTAAGGGCTAGAGCATTGAAACTTTGCCAGATGGTAGTACAAAAATCGAGGAGAGGTTTAGAGATTATGACCCCGATTGGCCCATAGGTGGCGCTATAGCAACCAAAAGCGCGAAACAGCTCATAACTCCTAGACCGTTTGTCGTAGACTCAAGTGTCTTATATCATTGGAAAGCTGGACGCCTGACGAACAAAACGTATATCTCCGATTTCATTTCCGCCATGATAGATTTTCCGCCATTTTGAATTTTGTCAAAAATCTACTTTTGCGAACTAGTCTGTGGTTTTTTGCCCTATCGGAACCAAACCAGTGCAGAAATGTTCTCTGGAGTCTGAAGATCAATAATTGTCAAAAAAAAGTCGAAATTTTTATTCATGGTCGCTAGGGGGCATAAAATGAACATTGTGGGAGGAGCCTATTTTACTAAAATGGCTATAACTCAAAAAGTAAATGAGATAGCTTAACCAAACTTGATACACATGTGTATGGGTTCAGTCTGGGGTCACAGTAAAAAAATTGCGTCGATTGGCCTCATGGTGGCGCTATAAAACAATAAAAACGTATAGACACCTGACCGTTTTTCCGAATGACTTGAAATTTGGTATGCAGTGTCTTGGCCCAAGGGGCCATGTATGTCTAAAAGGATATTGGCGTATCTCGAAAAACATGGCCGCCATTGGCCAATGAGGTTTGAGCACCTATTAACGAAGTCCGATCGGAACGAAACTCGGTGGGCATGTTCGGCTCAAGCCCCTAGAGGTCTGTAAGAATTTTGAAAGAAATCGGCCACTAGTTGGCGCTAACGAGTTTTAAGGCTCTGTAATCACGTGGTGTTACACTTATTGTCACAAAATGCATATAATCTGATAGATCTGCTCATGCTGAACAACTTTGCCTCAAGAACCATTGCTGTCAATCAAACAGTTCATTAAATATTCATGAATATGTTAAAAACCTACTTTTGCGAACTAGTCCTAGGTTTTTCGCCCGATCGGAACCAGACCAGTCTAGGACAATTCTCTGGACTCTCTAGATCAATAATTATCAAAAAAAAGTTGAACTTTTGCCTTTGGATGGCTGTAATAGGGTCATTTATAAAATGGGCGTGGCAAAATACATTAAAAAGCCTATAAATCCTAAATGAAAACTCAGAACTTCACAAAAATTGGTGAGCATGTGTGACATAACATCATTAACAAGCATGCCCAATTTTATGGAGATCGGACCAAAGGTGGCGCTATAACTGTTAAAAAGCTTTAAAACCATATATTATCTATGGTAAATTGCCTGCATTGGCTGTAAATGGTCTTTTTAATCTATGATCATTTAATTTTCATATAATAATGTTCAAAACTAGTGCAGTACAATTCTCTGGACTCTCTAGATCAGTAATTATCAGAAAAAGTTGAACTACTTCATTTGGATGGCTATAATAGGGTCACTTCAAAATGTGGCCTTGACCAAGTGTCCCCGAAAGCTTATATCTTTTAAGATGCTCAGATCTTCTTAAAAACAAGTCAGAACATGTGAAATATCACTCTGAACAAGCATTAAAAATTTCAGACAGATCGGACAAAATTTGACTCTATAACAGTTTAAAAAGGTGAAAATAATATGAATACAATGGCATATTAAGCCAATAAGTGGTATTTTACTGCCCCCTGCTGTTTAAAATAGTTATTTTGTCATATTGTTTCTATAATTCATATTTAGACTTTATAAAATCGTTATTTTAACATTTACAATTACATTTAGTCAAAATCCATCTGTTAAAGTATTTTTTTGTGTGTGTGTGTGTGTGTGTGTGTGTGTGTGTGTGTGTGTAAACATGCATTATGGAGTTAACATGGAAAGACTGGTTTGCTTTAGTGCAGAAAACTGGTGAAAATCATGAAGATTAAACTGAAACTGAGCCAATAATGGTCTTCTAGTGCCCTCTGCTGGCCATTCTACTTATTAATGAAGTCTTTTGACATGTGCTTTTGAATTCATAATTAGACATTAAAAAATCACTTATATAACAATAACTATTATAACACAATCAGATTTTGTCAGTGTTTATCACTTCATTTGCACTGACACTTCACATACTTGCTAGTAATTTGGTAAATCATGGTAAATCACGCTAGAAACATTGTAAATCATAGTAAATAATACTAGAATGTGGTGTATCAAGGTAAATCATGCTAGAATCCTGGTAAGTCATTCTACAACGTGGTATATCATGGTAAATCATGCTAGAACATGGTAAATCTTGGTAAACTATGCTAGAACAGGGTAAATCATGGTAAACTTTGGTAAATCATGCTAGAATGTGGCATATCATGGTAAACCATGCTAGAACATGGTAAATCAAGGTAAACTAAGATAAATTCATGGTAAACTATGCCAGAACAGGGTAAATCATGGTAAACCATGGTAAATCATGATAAACCATGGTAAATCATGCTAGAATGTGGAAAATCATGGTAAATCATGCTAGAACATGGTAAATCAAGGTAAACTAAGATGAATTCATGGTAAACTATGCTAGAAGAGGGTATATCATGGTAAATCATGCTAAAACATGGTAAATCAAAGTAAATTAAGATAAAATCATGGTAAACTATGCTAGAACATGGTAAATAATGGTAAACCATGGTAAATCATGATAAACTATGGTAAATCATGCTAGAATGTGGTATATCATGGTAAATCATGCTAGAACATGGTCTTTCCATCTATTATGTCAGTGGTTACATGCTTGCTAAATAAAACTTTATAACTTTTGATGCTTAAAAACCTTAAAGACCTTAATAGCTTGAACCCCGATAAATGCTGCTTGCAGCTTTAATTATTATTATTATTCTTCCCTAAAACGCATCGTGCAGCCCAAACCGTAAGACCTAGAGACTTGAAACTTGGCCAGATGGTAGTAGTATTGCTCGCTACTCAGATACACGGACTGAGCCCAATCGGCCCATAGGTGGTGCTATAATGACCACATTTACTAAATTGGTCATAACTCCTACATACTTTGTCATAGAGGCTCAAATTTAGCATCACTGTGATCCCTGGCTCCAGACGAACAACCTGGCTATCTCCAAATCGCGATTTGAGCAAAAAAAAAATTTATATGGCCACTTTTGTCCAATGCCTACTTTGGCGAACTAGTCCCTGGTTTTTGGTCCAATTGGAACCAGACCAGTCTAGGACAATTCTCTGGACTCTCTAGATAAATAATTATCGAAAAAAAGTTGAACTTTAGCATTTGCCTGGCTGTAACAGGGTCATTTAGGAAAGTGGAGGGACAAAAAACACTCAAAAGCC
This sequence comes from Leuciscus leuciscus, assembly GCF_965113295.1. Taxonomy (NCBI): domain Eukaryota; kingdom Metazoa; phylum Chordata; class Actinopteri; order Cypriniformes; family Leuciscidae; genus Leuciscus; species Leuciscus leuciscus. Next base: position 26,401,872 of record NC_138725.1, on the reverse strand, counting down.
TATAAAACCTAAGGGAAAACATCAAACTTCACAAAAATCGATGGACATATGTGTCCTAACATGGTGAAGAAGCATGCCAAGTTTCGTGAAGATCGGACAATAGGTGGCGCTATAACTGGCAAAAACGTCTCTTCTTATTAGGGGTTCAAGCACGAAGTGCTGAAACCCTATTGTTATTGCCCTGATTTTTATTATTATTATTATTCTTCCCTAAAACGCATCGTGCAGCCCAAACCGTAAGACCTAGAGACTTGAAACTTGGCCAGATGGTAGTAGTATTGCTCGCTACTCAGATACACGGACTGAGCCCAATCGGCCCATAGGTGGTGCTATAATGACCACATTTACTAAATTGGTCATAACTCCTACATACTTTGTCATAGAGGCTCAAATTTAGCATCACTGTGATCCCTGGCTCCAGACGAACAACCTGGCTATCTCCAAATCGCGATTTGAGCAAAAAAAAATTTATATGGCCAGTTTTGTCCAAAGCCTACTTTGGCGAACTAGTCCCTGGTTTTTGGTCCAATTGGAACCAGACCAGTCTAGGACAATTCTCTGGACTCTCTAGATAAATAATTATCGAAAAAAAGTTGAACTTTAGCATTTGCCTGGCTGTAACAGGGTCATTTAGGAAAGTGGAGGGACAAAAAACACTCAAAAGCCTATAAAACCTAAGGGAAAACATCAAACTTCACAAAAATCGATGGACATATGTGTCCTAACATGGTGAAGAAGCATGCCAAGTTTCGTGAAGATCGGACAATAGGTGGCGCTATAACTGGCAAAAACGTCTCTTCTTATTAGGGGTTCAAGCACGAAGTGCTGAAACCCTATTGTTATTGCCCTGATTTTTATTATTATTATTATTCTTCCCTAAAACGCATCGTGCAGCCCAAACCGTAAGACCTAGAGACTTGAAACTTGGCCAGATGGTAGTAGTATTGCTCGCTACTCAGATACACGGACTGAGCCCAATCGGCCCATAGGTGGTGCTATAATGACCACATTTACTAAATTGGTCATAACTCCTACATACTTTGTCATAGAGGCTCAAATTTAGCATCACTGTGATCCCTGGCTCCAGACGAACAACCTGGCTATCTCCAAATCGCGATTTGAGCAAAAAAAAATTTATATGGCCAGTTTTGTCCAAAGCCTACTTTGGCGAACTAGTCCCTGGTTTTTGGTCCAATTGGAACCAGACCAGTCTAGGACAATTCTCTGGACTCTCTAGATAAATAATTATCGAAAAAAAGTTGAACTTTAGCATTTGCCTGGCTGTAACAGGGTCATTTAGGAAAGTGGAGGGACAAAAAACACTCAAAAGCCTATAAAACCTAAGGGAAAACATCAAACTTCACAAAAATCGATGGACATATGTGTCCTAACATGGTGAAGAAGCATGCCAAGTTTCGTGAAGATCGGACAATAGGTGGCGCTATAACTGGCAAAAACGTCTCTTCTTATTAGGGGTTCAAGCACGAAGTGCTGAAACCCTATTGTTATTGCCCTGATTTTTATTATTATTATTATTCTTCCCTAAAACGCATCGTGCAGCCCAAACCGTAAGACCTAGAGACTTGAAACTTGGCCAGATGGTAGTAGTATTGCTCGCTACTCAGATACACGGACTGAGCCCAATCGGCCCATAGGTGGTGCTATAATGACCACATTTACTAAATTGGTCATAACTCCTACATACTTTGTCATAGAGGCTCAAATTTAGCATCACTGTGATCCCTGGCTCCAGACGAACAACCTGGCTATCTCCAAATCGCGATTTGAGCAAAAAAAAATTTATATGGCCAGTTTTGTCCAAAGCCTACTTTGGCGAACTAGTCCCTGGTTTTTGGTCCAATTGGAACCAGACCAGTCTAGGACAATTCTCTGGACTCTCTAGATAAATAATTATCGAAAAAAAGTTGAACTTTAGCATTTGCCTGGCTGTAACAGGGTCATTTAGGAAAGTGGAGGGACAAAAAACACTCAAAAGCCTATAAAACCTAAGGGAAAACATCAAACTTCACAAAAATCGATGGACATATGTGTCCTAACATGGTGAAGAAGCATGCCAAGTTTCGTGAAGATCGGACAATAGGTGGCGCTATAACTGGCAAAAACGTCTCTTCTTATTAGGGGTTCAAGCACGAAGTGCTGAAACCCTATTGTTATTGCCCTGATTTTTATTATTATTATTATTCTTCCCTAAAACGCATCGTGCAGCCCAAACCGTAAGACCTAGAGACTTGAAACTTGGCCAGATGGTAGTAGTATTGCTCGCTACTCAGATACACGGACTGAGCCCAATCGGCCCATAGGTGGTGCTATAATGACCACATTTACTAAATTGGTCATAACTCCTACATACTTTGTCATAGAGGCTCAAATTTAGCATCACTGTGATCCCTGGCTCCAGACGAACAACCTGGCTATCTCCAAATCGCGATTTGAGCAAAAAAAAAATTTATATGGCCACTTTTGTCCAATGCCTACTTTGGCGAACTAGTCCCTGGTTTTTGGTCCAATTGGAACCAGACCAGTCTAGGACAATTCTCTGGACTCTCTAGATAAATAATTATCGAAAAAAAGTTGAACTTTAGCATTTGCCTGGCTGTAACAGGGTCATTTAGGAAAGTGGAGGGACAAAAAACACTCAAAAGCCTATAAAACCTAAGGGAAAACATCAAACTTCACAAAAATCGATGGACATATGTGTCCTAACATGGTGAAGAAGCATGCCAAGTTTCGTGAAGATCGGACAATAGGTGGCGCTATAACTGGCAAAAACGTCTCTTCTTATTAGGGGTTCAAGCACGAAGTGCTGAAACCCTATTGTTATTGCCCTGATTTTTATTAGGGGTTCAAGCACGAAGTGCTGAAACCCTATTGTAATTGTACTGATTTTTATTATTATTAGGGGTTCAAGCACGAAGTGCTGAAACCCTATTGTAATTGTCCTGATTTTTAGGGGTTCAAGCACGAAGTGCTGAAACCCTATTGTTATTGCCCTGATTTTTATTATTATTATTATTCTTCCCTAAAACGCATCGTGCAGCCCAAACCGTAAGACCTAGAGACTTGAAACTTGGCCAGATGGTAGTAGTATTGCTCGCTACTCAGATACACGGACTGAGCCCAATCGGCCCATAGGTGGTGCTATAATGACCACATTTACTAAATTGGTCATAACTCCTACATACTTTGTCATAGAGGCTCAAATTTAGCATCACTGTGATCCCTGGCTCCAGACGAACAACCTGGCTATCTCCAAATCGCGATTTGAGCAAAAAAAAATTTATATGGCCAGTTTTGTCCAAAGCCTACTTTGGCGAACTAGTCCCTGGTTTTTGGTCCAATTGGAACCAGACCAGTCTAGGACAATTCTCTGGACTCTCTAGATAAATAATTATCGAAAAAAAGTTGAACTTTAGCATTTGCCTGGCTGTAACAGGGTCATTTAGGAAAGTGGAGGGACAAAAAACACTCAAAAGCCTATAAAACCTAAGGGAAAACATCAAACTTCACAAAAATCGATGGACATATGTGTCCTAACATGGTGAAGAAGCATGCCAAGTTTCGTGAAGATCGGACAATAGGTGGCGCTATAACTGGCAAAAACGTCTCTTCTTATTAGGGGTTCAAGCACGAAGTGCTGAAACCCTATTGTTATTGCCCTGATTTTTATTATTATTATTATTCTTCCCTAAAACGCATCGTGCAGCCCAAACCGTAAGACCTAGAGACTTGAAACTTGGCCAGATGGTAGTAGTATTGCTCGCTACTCAGATACACGGACTGAGCCCAATCGGCCCATAGGTGGTGCTATAATGACCACATTTACTAAATTGGTCATAACTCCTACATACTTTGTCATAGAGGCTCAAATTTAGCATCACTGTGATCCCTGGCTCCAGACGAACAACCTGGCTATCTCCAAATCGCGATTTGAGCAAAAAAAAAATTTATATGGCCACTTTTGTCCAATGCCTACTTTGGCGAACTAGTCCCTGGTTTTTGGTCCAATTGGAACCAGACCAGTCTAGGACAATTCTCTGGACTCTCTAGATAAATAATTATCGAAAAAAAGTTGAACTTTAGCATTTGCCTGGCTGTAACAGGGTCATTTAGGAAAGTGGAGGGACAAAAAACACTCAAAAGCCTATAAAACCTAAGGGAAAACATCAAACTTCACAAAAATCGATGGACATATGTGTCCTAACATGGTGAAGAAGCATGCCAAGTTTCGTGAAGATCGGACAATAGGTGGCGCTATAACTGGCAAAAACGTCTCTTCTTATTAGGGGTTCAAGCACGAAGTGCTGAAACCCTATTGTTATTGCCCTGATTTTTATTAGGGGTTCAAGCACGAAGTGCTGAAACCCTATTGTAATTGTACTGATTTTTATTATTATTAGGGGTTCAAGCACGAAGTGCTGAAACCCTATTGTAATTGTCCTGATTTTTAGGGGTTCAAGCACGAAGTGCTGAAACCCTATTGTTATTGCCCTGATTTTTATTATTATTATTATTCTTCCCTAAAACGCATCGTGCAGCCCAAACCGTAAGACCTAGAGACTTGAAACTTGGCCAGATGGTAGTAGTATTGCTCGCTACTCAGATACACGGACTGAGCCCAATCGGCCCATAGGTGGTGCTATAATGACCACATTTACTAAATTGGTCATAACTCCTACATACTTTGTCATAGAGGCTCAAATTTAGCATCACTGTGATCCCTGGCTCCAGACGAACAACCTGGCTATCTCCAAATCGCGATTTGAGCAAAAAAAAATTTATATGGCCAGTTTTGTCCAAAGCCTACTTTGGCGAACTAGTCCCTGGTTTTTGGTCCAATTGGAACCAGACCAGTCTAGGACAATTCTCTGGACTCTCTAGATAAATAATTATCGAAAAAAAGTTGAACTTTAGCATTTGCCTGGCTGTAACAGGGTCATTTAGGAAAGTGGAGGGACAAAAAACACTCAAAAGCCTATAAAACCTAAGGGAAAACATCAAACTTCACAAAAATCGATGGACATATGTGTCCTAACATGGTGAAGAAGCATGCCAAGTTTCGTGAAGATCGGACAATAGGTGGCGCTATAACTGGCAAAAACGTCTCTTCTTATTAGGGGTTCAAGCACGAAGTGCTGAAACCCTATTGTTATTGCCCTGATTTTTATTATTATTATTATTCTTCCCTAAAACGCATCGTGCAGCCCAAACCGTAAGACCTAGAGACTTGAAACTTGGCCAGATGGTAGTAGTATTGCTCGCTACTCAGATACACGGACTGAGCCCAATCGGCCCATAGGTGGTGCTATAATGACCACATTTACTAAATTGGTCATAACTCCTACATACTTTGTCATAGAGGCTCAAATTTAGCATCACTGTGATCCCTGGCTCCAGACGAACAACCTGGCTATCTCCAAATCGCGATTTGAGCAAAAAAAAATTTATATGGCCAGTTTTGTCCAAAGCCTACTTTGGCGAACTAGTCCCTGGTTTTTGGTCCAATTGGAACCAGACCAGTCTAGGACAATTCTCTGGACTCTCTAGATAAATAATTATCGAAAAAAAGTTGAACTTTAGCATTTGCCTGGCTGTAACAGGGTCATTTAGGAAAGTGGAGGGACAAAAAACACTCAAAAGCCTATAAAACCTAAGGGAAAACATCAAACTTCACAAAAATCGATGGACATATGTGTCCTAACATGGTGAAGAAGCATGCCAAGTTTCGTGAAGATCGGACAATAGGTGGCGCTATAACTGGCAAAAACGTCTCTTCTTATTAGGGGTTCAAGCACGAAGTGCTGAAACCCTATTGTTATTGCCCTGATTTTTATTATTATTATTATTCTTCCCTAAAACGCATCGTGCAGCCCAAACCGTAAGACCTAGAGACTTGAAACTTGGCCAGATGGTAGTAGTATTGCTCGCTACTCAGATACACGGACTGAGCCCAATCGGCCCATAGGTGGTGCTATAATGACCACATTTACTAAATTGGTCATAACTCCTACATACTTTGTCATAGAGGCTCAAATTTAGCATCACTGTGATCCCTGGCTCCAGACGAACAACCTGGCTATCTCCAAATCGCGATTTGAGCAAAAAAAAAATTTATATGGCCACTTTTGTCCAATGCCTACTTTGGCGAACTAGTCCCTGGTTTTTGGTCCAATTGGAACCAGACCAGTCTAGGACAATTCTCTGGACTCTCTAGATAAATAATTATCGAAAAAAAGTTGAACTTTAGCATTTGCCTGGCTGTAACAGGGTCATTTAGGAAAGTGGAGGGACAAAAAACACTCAAAAGCCTATAAAACCTAAGGGAAAACATCAAACTTCACAAAAATCGATGGACATATGTGTCCTAACATGGTGAAGAAGCATGCCAAGTTTCGTGAAGATCGGACAATAGGTGGCGCTATAACTGGCAAAAACGTCTCTTCTTATTAGGGGTTCAAGCACGAAGTGCTGAAACCCTATTGTTATTGCCCTGATTTTTATTAGGGGTTCAAGCACGAAGTGCTGAAACCCTATTGTAATTGTACTGATTTTTATTATTATTAGGGGTTCAAGCACGAAGTGCTGAAACCCTATTGTAATTGTCCTGATTTTTAGGGGTTCAAGCACGAAGTGCTGAAACCCTATTGTTATTGCCCTGATTTTTATTATTATTATTATTCTTCCCTAAAACGCATCGTGCAGCCCAAACCGTAAGACCTAGAGACTTGAAACTTGGCCAGATGGTAGTAGTATTGCTCGCTACTCAGATACACGGACTGAGCCCAATCGGCCCATAGGTGGTGCTATAATGACCACATTTACTAAATTGGTCATAACTCCTACATACTTTGTCATAGAGGCTCAAATTTAGCATCACTGTGATCCCTGGCTCCAGACGAACAACCTGGCTATCTCCAAATCGCGATTTGAGCAAAAAAAAATTTATATGGCCAGTTTTGTCCAAAGCCTACTTTGGCGAACTAGTCCCTGGTTTTTGGTCCAATTGGAACCAGACCAGTCTAGGACAATTCTCTGGACTCTCTAGATAAATAATTATCGAAAAAAAGTTGAACTTTAGCATTTGCCTGGCTGTAACAGGGTCATTTAGGAAAGTGGAGGGACAAAAAACACTCAAAAGCCTATAAAACCTAAGGGAAAACATCAAACTTCACAAAAATCGATGGACATATGTGTCCTAACATGGTGAAGAAGCATGCCAAGTTTCGTGAAGATCGGACAATAGGTGGCGCTATAACTGGCAAAAACGTCTCTTCTTATTAGGGGTTCAAGCACGAAGTGCTGAAACCCTATTGTTATTGCCCTGATTTTTATTATTATTATTATTCTTCCCTAAAACGCATCGTGCAGCCCAAACCGTAAGACCTAGAGACTTGAAACTTGGCCAGATGGTAGTAGTATTGCTCGCTACTCAGATACACGGACTGAGCCCAATCGGCCCATAGGTGGTGCTATAATGACCACATTTACTAAATTGGTCATAACTCCTACATACTTTGTCATAGAGGCTCAAATTTAGCATCACTGTGATCCCTGGCTCCAGACGAACAACCTGGCTATCTCCAAATCGCGATTTGAGCAAAAAAAAATTTATATGGCCAGTTTTGTCCAAAGCCTACTTTGGCGAACTAGTCCCTGGTTTTTGGTCCAATTGGAACCAGACCAGTCTAGGACAATTCTCTGGACTCTCTAGATAAATAATTATCGAAAAAAAGTTGAACTTTAGCATTTGCCTGGCTGTAACAGGGTCATTTAGGAAAGTGGAGGGACAAAAAACACTCAAAAGCCTATAAAACCTAAGGGAAAACATCAAACTTCACAAAAATCGATGGACATATGTGTCCTAACATGGTGAAGAAGCATGCCAAGTTTCGTGAAGATCGGACAATAGGTGGCGCTATAACTGGCAAAAACGTCTCTTCTTATTAGGGGTTCAAGCACGAAGTGCTGAAACCCTATTGTTATTGCCCTGATTTTTATTATTATTATTATTCTTCCCTAAAACGCATCGTGCAGCCCAAACCGTAAGACCTAGAGACTTGAAACTTGGCCAGATGGTAGTAGTATTGCTCGCTACTCAGATACACGGACTGAGCCCAATCGGCCCATAGGTGGTGCTATAATGACCACATTTACTAAATTGGTCATAACTCCTACATACTTTGTCATAGAGGCTCAAATTTAGCATCACTGTGATCCCTGGCTCCAGACGAACAACCTGGCTATCTCCAAATCGCGATTTGAGCAAAAAAAAAATTTATATGGCCACTTTTGTCCAATGCCTACTTTGGCGAACTAGTCCCTGGTTTTTGGTCCAATTGGAACCAGACCAGTCTAGGACAATTCTCTGGACTCTCTAGATAAATAATTATCGAAAAAAAGTTGAACTTTAGCATTTGCCTGGCTGTAACAGGGTCATTTAGGAAAGTGGAGGGACAAAAAACACTCAAAAGCCTATAAAACCTAAGGGAAAACATCAAACTTCACAAAAATCGATGGACATATGTGTCCTAACATGGTGAAGAAGCATGCCAAGTTTCGTGAAGATCGGACAATAGGTGGCGCTATAACTGGCAAAAACGTCTCTTCTTATTAGGGGTTCAAGCACGAAGTGCTGAAACCCTATTGTTATTGCCCTGATTTTTATTAGGGGTTCAAGCACGAAGTGCTGAAACCCTATTGTAATTGTACTGATTTTTATTATTATTAGGGGTTCAAGCACGAAGTGCTGAAACCCTATTGTAATTGTCCTGATTTTTAGGGGTTCAAGCACGAAGTGCTGAAACCCTATTGTTATTGCCCTGATTTTTATTATTATTATTATTCTTCCCTAAAACGCATCGTGCAGCCCAAACCGTAAGACCTAGAGACTTGAAACTTGGCCAGATGGTAGTAGTATTGCTCGCTACTCAGATACACGGACTGAGCCCAATCGGCCCATAGGTGGTGCTATAATGACCACATTTACTAAATTGGTCATAACTCCTACATACTTTGTCATAGAGGCTCAAATTTAGCATCACTGTGATCCCTGGCTCCAGACGAACAACCTGGCTATCTCCAAATCGCGATTTGAGCAAAAAAAAATTTATATGGCCACTTTTGTCCAATGCCTACTTTGGCGAACTAGTCCCTGGTTTTTGGTCCAATTGGAACCAGACCAGTCTAGGACAATTCTCTGGACTCTCTAGATAAATAATTATCGAAAAAAAGTTGAACTTTAGCATTTGCCTGGCTGTAACAGGGTCATTTAGGAAAGTGGAGGGACAAAAAACACTCAAAAGCCTATAAAACCTAAGGGAAAACATCAAACTTCACAAAAATCGATGGACATATGTGTCCTAACATGGTGAAGAAGCATGCCAAGTTTCGTGAAGATCGGACAATAGGTGGCGCTATAACTGGCAAAAACGTCTCTTCTTATTAGGGGTTCAAGCACGAAGTGCTGAAACCCTATTGTTATTGCCCTGATTTTTATTAGGGGTTCAAGCACGAAGTGCTGAAACCCTATTGTAATTGTACTGATTTTTATTATTATTAGGGGTTCAAGCACGAAGTGCTGAAACCCTATTGTAATTGTCCTGATTTTTAGGGGTTCAAGCACGAAGTGCTGAAACCCTATTGTTATTGCCCTGATTTTTATTATTATTATTATTCTTCCCTAAAACGCATCGTGCAGCCCAAACCGTAAGACCTAGAGACTTGAAACTTGGCCAGATGGTAGTAGTATTGCTCGCTACTCAGATACACGGACTGAGCCCAATCGGCCCATAGGTGGTGCTATAATGACCACATTTACTAAATTGGTCATAACTCCTACATACTTTGTCATAGAGGCTCAAATTTAGCATCACTGTGATCCCTGGCTCCAGACGAACAACCTGGCTATCTCCAAATCGCGATTTGAGCAAAAAAAAATTTATATGGCCACTTTTGTCCAATGCCTACTTTGGCGAACTAGTCCCTGGTTTTTGGTCCAATTGGAACCAGACCAGTCTAGGACAATTCTCTGGACTCTCTAGATAAATAATTATCGAAAAAAAGTTGAACTTTAGCATTTGCCTGGCTGTAACAGGGTCATTTAGGAAAGTGGAGGGACAAAAAACACTCAAAAGCCTATAAAACCTAAGGGAAAACATCAAACTTCACAAAAATCGATGGACATATGTGTCCTAACATGGTGAAGAAGCATGCCAAGTTTCGTGAAGATCGGACAATAGGTGGCGCTATAACTGGCAAAAACGTCTCTTCTTATTAGGGGTTCAAGCACGAAGTGCTGAAACCCTATTGTTATTGCCCTGATTTTTATTATTATTATTATTCTTCCCTAAAACGCATCGTGCAGCCCAAACCGTAAGACCTAGAGACTTGAAACTTGGCCAGATGGTAGTAGTATTGCTCGCTACTCAGATACACGGACTGAGCCCAATCGGCCCATAGGTGGTGCTATAATGACCACATTTACTAAATTGGTCATAACTCCTACATACTTTGTCATAGAGGCTCAAATTTAGCATCACTGTGATCCCTGGCTCCAGACGAACAACCTGGCTATCTCCAAATCGCGATTTGAGCAAAAAAAATTTATATGGCCACTTTTGTCCAATGCCTACTTTGGCGAACTAGTCCCTGGTTTTTGGTCCAATTGGAACCAGACCAGTCTAGGACAATTCTCTGGACTCTCTAGATAAATAATTATCGAAAAAAAGTTGAACTTTAGCATTTGCCTGGCTGTAACAGGGTCATTTAGGAAAGTGGAGGGACAAAAAACACTCAAAAGCCTATAAAACCTAAGGGAAAACATCAAACTTCACAAAAATCGATGGACATATGTGTCCTAACATGGTGAAGAAGCATGCCAAGTTTCGTGAAGATCGGACAATAGGTGGCGCTATAACTGGCAAAAACGTCTCTTCTTATTAGGGGTTCAAGCACGAAGTGCTGAAACCCTATTGTTATTGCCCTGATTTTTATTATTATTATTATTCTTCCCTAAAACGCATCGTGCAGCCCAAACCGTAAGACCTAGAGACTTGAAACTTGGCCAGATGGTAGTAGTATTGCTCGCTACTCAGATACACGGACTGAGCCCAATCGGCCCATAGGTGGTGCTATAATGACCACATTTACTAAATTGGTCATAACTCCTACATACTTTGTCATAGAGGCTCAAATTTAGCATCACTGTGATCCCTGGCTCCAGACGAACAACCTGGCTATCTCCAAATCGCGATTTGAGCAAAAAAAAAATTTATATGGCCACTTTTGTCCAATGCCTACTTTGGCGAACTAGTCCCTGGTTTTTGGTCCAATTGGAACCAGACCAGTCTAGGACAATTCTCTGGACTCTCTAGATAAATAATTATCGAAAAAAAGTTGAACTTTAGCATTTGCCTGGCTGTAACAGGGTCATTTAGGAAAGTGGAGGGACAAAAAACACTCAAAAGCCTATAAAACCTAAGGGAAAACATCAAACTTCACAAAAATCGATGGACATATGTGTCCTAACATGGTGAAGAAGCATGCCAAGTTTCGTGAAGATCGGACAATAGGTGGCGCTATAACTGGCAAAAACGTCTCTTCTTATTAGGGGTTCAAGCACGAAGTGCTGAAACCCTATTGTTATTGCCCTGATTTTTATTATTATTATTATTCTTCCCTAAAACGCATCGTGCAGCCCAAACCGTAAGACCTAGAGACTTGAAACTTGGCCAGATGGTAGTAGTATTGCTCGCTACTCAGATACACGGACTGAGCCCAATCGGCCCATAGGTGGTGCTATAATGACCACATTTACTAAATTGGTCATAACTCCTACATACTTTGTCATAGAGGCTCAAATTTAGCATCACTGTGATCCCTGGCTCCAGACGAACAACCTGGCTATCTCCAAATCGCGATTTGAGCAAAAAAAAATTTATATGGCCAGTTTTGTCCAAAGCCTACTTTGGCGAACTAGTCCCTGGTTTTTGGTCCAATTGGAACCAGACCAGTCTAGGACAATTCTCTGGACTCTCTAGATAAATAATTATCGAAAAAAAGTTGAACTTTAGCATTTGCCTGGCTGTAACAGGGTCATTTAGGAAAGTGGAGGGACAAAAAACACTCAAAAGCCTATAAAACCTAAGGGAAAACATCAAACTTCACAAAAATCGATGGACATATGTGTCCTAACATGGTGAAGAAGCATGCCAAGTTTCGTGAAGATCGGACAATAGGTGGCGCTATAACTGGCAAAAACGTCTCTTCTTATTAGGGGTTCAAGCACGAAGTGCTGAAACCCTATTGTTATTGCCCTGATTTTTAGGGGTTCAAGCACGAAGTGCTGAAACCCTATTGTAATTGTACTGATTTTTATTATTATTATTATTATTATTATTCTTCCGCCGTAAAACGCATCGTGCAGCCCAAACCGTAAGTGCTAGAGACTTGAAACTTGGCCAGATGGTAGTACAAAAATCGAGGAGAGGTTATCAAATTATGACGCTGATTGGCCCATAGGTGGCGCTATAGCAACCAAAAGCGCGAAACTGGTCGTAACTCCTAGAAGATAAGTCATAGACTCAAGTGTCTTATATCATTGGAAAGCTGGACGCCTGACGAACAAAACGTATATCTCCGATTTTATTTCCGTCATGATAGATTTTCCGCCATTTTGAATTTTGTCAAAAACCTACTTTTGCAAACTAGTCCCTGGTTTTTCGTCCGATCGGAACCAAACCAGAGCAGAATTGTTCTCTGGAGTCTGAAGATCAATAATTATCGAAAAAAAGTTGAAATTCCGATTCATGGTCGCTAGGGGGTGATAAATTAAGGTTGTGGGAGGAGCCTATTTTACTAAAATGGCTATAACTCGAGAAGTAAATGAGATATCTTCACCAAGCTTGGCACACATGTTTAAGAGGTCAATCTGAGGTCACAGTAAAAAAATTGCGTCGATTGGCCACATGGTGGCGCTATAAACAAAAAAAAACATATAGACACCTGACCGTTTTTCCGAATGACTTGAAATTTGGTATGCAGTGTCTTGGCCCAAAGGGACACCTATGTCTAAAAGGATATTGGCGTATCTCGAAAAACATGGCCGCCATTGGCCAATGAGGTTTGAGCACCGTTAACGAAGTCCGATCGGAGCGAAACTCGGTGGGCATGTTTGGCTCAAGCCCCTAGAGGTCTGTAAGAATTTTGAAAGAAATCGGCCACTAGTTGGCGCTAACGAGTTTTATGGCTCTGTAATCACGTGGTGTTACACTGATCATCACAAAATGCATATCATCTTATAGATCTGCTCATGCTGAACAACTTTGCCTCAAGAACCATTGCTGTCAATCAAACAGTTAATTAAATATTCATGAATATGTTAAAAACCTACTTTTGCAAACTAGTCCCTGGTTTTTCGCCCGATCGGAACCAGACCAGTCTAGGACAATTCTCTGGACTCTCTAGATCAATAATTATCGAAAAAAAGTTAAACTTTTGCATTTGGGTGGCTGTAATAGGGTAATTTATAAAAGGGGCGTGGCAAAATACACTAAAATGCCTATAAATCATAAATGAAAACTCAGAACTTCACAAAAATTGGTGAGCATATGTGACATAACATCATTAACAAGCATGCCACATTTTATGGAGATCGGACCAAAGGTGGCGCTATAACTGTTAAAAAGCTTTAAAACCATATATTTCCCATGGTAAACTGCCTGTATTGGCTGTAAATGGTCTTTTCCGTCTATTATGTCAGTTGTTAAATGCTTGCTAAATAAAACTTAATGTCTTTTGATGCTTGTGTGCTTAAAGGCCTTAAAGGCGTTAACTGCTTGAACCCCGATAAATGCTGCTTGCAGCTTTAATTATTATTATTATTATTCTTCCCTAAAACGCATCGTGCAGCCCAAACCGTAAGACCTAGAGACTTGAAACTTGGCCAGATGGTAGTAGTATTGCTCGCTACTCAGATACACGGACTGAGCCCAATCGGCCCATAGGTGGTGCTATAATGACCACATTTACTAAATTGGTCATAACTCCTACATACTTTGTCATAGAGGCTCAAATTTAGCATCACTGTGATCCCTGGCTCCAGACGAACAACCTGGCTATCTCCAAATCGCGATTTGAGCAAAAAAAAATTTATATGGCCAGTTTTGTCCAAAGCCTACTTTGGCGAACTAGTCCCTGGTTTTTGGTCCAATTGGAACCAGACCAGTCTAGGACAATTCTCTGGACTCTCTAGATAAATAATTATCGAAAAAAAGTTGAACTTTAGCATTTGCCTGGCTGTAACAGGGTCATTTAGGAAAGTGGAGGGACAAAAAACACTCAAAAGCCTATAAAACCTAAGGGAAAACATCAAACTTCACAAAAATCGATGGACATATGTGTCCTAACATGGTGAAGAAGCATGCCAAGTTTCGTGAAGATCGGACAATAGGTGGCGCTATAACTGGCAAAAACGTCTCTTCTTATTAGGGGTTCAAGCACGAAGTGCTGAAACCCTATTGTTATTGCCCTGATTTTTATTATTATTATTATTCTTCCCTAAAACGCATCGTGCAGCCCAAACCGTAAGACCTAGAGACTTGAAACTTGGCCAGATGGTAGTAGTATTGCTCGCTACTCAGATACACGGACTGAGCCCAATCGGCCCATAGGTGGTGCTATAATGACCACATTTACTAAATTGGTCATAACTCCTACATACTTTGTCATAGAGGCTCAAATTTAGCATCACTGTGATCCCTGGCTCCAGACGAACAACCTGGCTATCTCCAAATCGCGATTTGAGCAAAAAAAAAATTTATATGGCCACTTTTGTCCAATGCCTACTTTGGCGAACTAGTCCCTGGTTTTTGGTCCAATTGGAACCAGACCAGTCTAGGACAATTCTCTGGACTCTCTAGATAAATAATTATCGAAAAAAAGTTGAACTTTAGCATTTGCCTGGCTGTAACAGGGTCATTTAGGAAAGTGGAGGGACAAAAAACACTCAAAAGCCTATAAAACCTAAGGGAAAACATCAAACTTCACAAAAATCGATGGACATATGTGTCCTAACATGGTGAAGAAGCATGCCAAGTTTCGTGAAGATCGGACAATAGGTGGCGCTATAACTGGCAAAAACGTCTCTTCTTATTAGGGGTTCAAGCACGAAGTGCTGAAACCCTATTGTTATTGCCCTGATTTTTATTAGGGGTTCAAGCACGAAGTGCTGAAACCCTATTGTAATTGTACTGATTTTTATTATTATTAGGGGTTCAAGCACGAAGTGCTGAAACCCTATTGTAATTGTCCTGATTTTTAGGGGTTCAAGCACGAAGTGCTGAAACCCTATTGTTATTGCCCTGATTTTTATTATTATTATTATTCTTCCCTAAAACGCATCGTGCAGCCCAAACCGTAAGACCTAGAGACTTGAAACTTGGCCAGATGGTAGTAGTATTGCTCGCTACTCAGATACACGGACTGAGCCCAATCGGCCCATAGGTGGTGCTATAATGACCACATTTACTAAATTGGTCATAACTCCTACATACTTTGTCATAGAGGCTCAAATTTAGCATCACTGTGATCCCTGGCTCCAGACGAACAACCTGGCTATCTCCAAATCGCGATTTGAGCAAAAAAAAATTTATATGGCCACTTTTGTCCAATGCCTACTTTGGCGAACTAGTCCCTGGTTTTTGGTCCAATTGGAACCAGACCAGTCTAGGACAATTCTCTGGACTCTCTAGATAAATAATTATCGAAAAAAAGTTGAACTTTAGCATTTGCCTGGCTGTAACAGGGTCATTTAGGAAAGTGGAGGGACAAAAAACACTCAAAAGCCTATAAAACCTAAGGGAAAACATCAAACTTCACAAAAATCGATGGACATATGTGTCCTAACATGGTGAAGAAGCATGCCAAGTTTCGTGAAGATCGGACAATAGGTGGCGCTATAACTGGCAAAAACGTCTCTTCTTATTAGGGGTTCAAGCACGAAGTGCTGAAACCCTATTGTTATTGCCCTGATTTTTATTAGGGGTTCAAGCACGAAGTGCTGAAACCCTATTGTAATTGTACTGATTTTTATTATTATTAGGGGTTCAAGCACGAAGTGCTGAAACCCTATTGTAATTGTCCTGATTTTTAGGGGTTCAAGCACGAAGTGCTGAAACCCTATTGTTATTGCCCTGATTTTTATTATTATTATTATTCTTCCCTAAAACGCATCGTGCAGCCCAAACCGTAAGACCTAGAGACTTGAAACTTGGCCAGATGGTAGTAGTATTGCTCGCTACTCAGATACACGGACTGAGCCCAATCGGCCCATAGGTGGTGCTATAATGACCACATTTACTAAATTGGTCATAACTCCTACATACTTTGTCATAGAGGCTCAAATTTAGCATCACTGTGATCCCTGGCTCCAGACGAACAACCTGGCTATCTCCAAATCGCGATTTGAGCAAAAAAAAATTTATATGGCCACTTTTGTCCAATGCCTACTTTGGCGAACTAGTCCCTGGTTTTTGGTCCAATTGGAACCAGACCAGTCTAGGACAATTCTCTGGACTCTCTAGATAAATAATTATCGAAAAAAAGTTGAACTTTAGCATTTGCCTGGCTGTAACAGGGTCATTTAGGAAAGTGGAGGGACAAAAAACACTCAAAAGCCTATAAAACCTAAGGGAAAACATCAAACTTCACAAAAATCGATGGACATATGTGTCCTAACATGGTGAAGAAGCATGCCAAGTTTCGTGAAGATCGGACAATAGGTGGCGCTATAACTGGCAAAAACGTCTCTTCTTATTAGGGGTTCAAGCACGAAGTGCTGAAACCCTATTGTTATTGCCCTGATTTTTATTAGGGGTTCAAGCACGAAGTGCTGAAACCCTATTGTAATTGTACTGATTTTTATTATTATTAGGGGTTCAAGCACGAAGTGCTGAAACCCTATTGTAATTGTCCTGATTTTTAGGGGTTCAAGCACGAAGTGCTGAAACCCTATTGTTATTGCCCTGATTTTTATTATTATTATTATTCTTCCCTAAAACGCATCGTGCAGCCCAAACCGTAAGACCTAGAGACTTGAAACTTGGCCAGATGGTAGTAGTATTGCTCGCTACTCAGATACACGGACTGAGCCCAATCGGCCCATAGGTGGTGCTATAATGACCACATTTACTAAATTGGTCATAACTCCTACATACTTTGTCATAGAGGCTCAAATTTAGCATCACTGTGATCCCTGGCTCCAGACGAACAACCTGGCTATCTCCAAATCGCGATTTGAGCAAAAAAAAAATTATATGGCCACTTTTGTCCAATGCCTACTTTGGCGAACTAGTCCCTGGTTTTTGGTCCAATTGGAACCAGACCAGTCTAGGACAATTCTCTGGACTCTCTAGATAAATAATTATCGAAAAAAAGTTGAACTTTAGCATTTGCCTGGCTGTAACAGGGTCATTTAGGAAAGTGGAGGGACAAAAAACACTCAAAAGCCTATAAAACCTAAGGGAAAACATCAAACTTCACAAAAATCGATGGACATATGTGTCCTAACATGGTGAAGAAGCATGCCAAGTTTCGTGAAGATCGGACAATAGGTGGCGCTATAACTGGCAAAAACGTCTCTTCTTATTAGGGGTTCAAGCACGAAGTGCTGAAACCCTATTGTTATTGCCCTGATTTTTATTATTATTATTATTCTTCCCTAAAACGCATCGTGCAGCCCAAACCGTAAGACCTAGAGACTTGAAACTTGGCCAGATGGTAGTAGTATTGCTCGCTACTCAGATACACGGACTGAGCCCAATCGGCCCATAGGTGGTGCTATAATGACCACATTTACTAAATTGGTCATAACTCCTACATACTTTGTCATAGAGGCTCAAATTTAGCATCACTGTGATCCCTGGCTCCAGACGAACAACCTGGCTATCTCCAAATCGCGATTTGAGCAAAAAAAAATTTATATGGCCAGTTTTGTCCAAAGCCTACTTTGGCGAACTAGTCCCTGGTTTTTGGTCCAATTGGAACCAGACCAGTCTAGGACAATTCTCTGGACTCTCTAGATAAATAATTATCGAAAAAAAGTTGAACTTTAGCATTTGCCTGGCTGTAACAGGGTCATTTAGGAAAGTGGAGGGACAAAAAACACTCAAAAGCCTATAAAACCTAAGGGAAAACATCAAACTTCACAAAAATCGATGGACATATGTGTCCTAACATGGTGAAGAAGCATGCCAAGTTTCGTGAAGATCGGACAATAGGTGGCGCTATAACTGGCAAAAACGTCTCTTCTTATTAGGGGTTCAAGCACGAAGTGCTGAAACCCTATTGTTATTGCCCTGATTTTTATTATTAGGGGTTCAAGCACGAAGTGCTGAACACCTATTGTAATTGTACTGATTTTTATTATTATTATTATTATTCTTCTGCCGTAAAACGCATCGTGCAGCCCAAACCGTAAGGGCTAGAGCATTGAAACTTTGCCAGATGGTAGTACAAAAATCGAGGAGAGGTTTAGAGATTATGACCCCGATTGGCCCATAGGTGGCGCTATAGCAACCAAAAGCGCGAAACAGCTCATAACTCCTAGACCGTTTGTCGTAGACTCAATTGTCTTATATCATTGGAAAGCTGGACGCCAGACGAACAAAACGTATATCTCCGATTTCATTTCCGCCATGATAGATTTTCCGCCATTTTGAATTTTGTCAAAAATCTACTTTTGCGAACTAGTCTGTGGTTTTTTGCCCTATCGGAACCAAACCAGTGCAGAAATGTTCTCTGAAGTCTGAAGATCAATAATTGTCAAAAAAAAGTCGAAATTTTTATTCATGGTCGCTAGGGGGCATAAAATGAACATTGTGGGAGGAGCCTATTTTACTAAAATGGCTATAACTCCAAAAGGAAATGAGATAGCTTAACCAAACTTGATACACATGTGTATGTGTTCAGTCTGGGGTCACAGTAAAAAAATTGCGTCGATTGGCCTCATGGTGGCGCTATAAAACAATAAAAACGTATAGACACCTGACCGTTTTTCCGAATGACTTGAAATTTGGTATGCAGTGTCTTGGCCCAAGGGGCCATGTATGTCTAAAAGGATATTGGCGTATCTCGAAAAACATGGCCGCCATTGGCCAATGAGTTTTGAGCACCTATTAACGAAGTCCGATCGGAACGAAACTCGGTGGGCATGTTCGGCTCAAGCCCCTAGAGGTCTGTAAGAATTTTGAAATAAATCGGCCACTAGTTGGCGCTAACGAGTTTTAAGGCTCTGTAATCACGTGGTGTTACACTTATTGTCACAAAATGCATATAATCTGATAGATCTGCTCATGCTGAACAACTTTGCCTCAAGAACCATTGCTGTCAATCAAACAGTTCATTAAATATTCATGAATATGTTAAAAACCTACTTTTGCGAACTAGTCCTAGGTTTTTCGCCCGATCGGAACCAGACCAGTCTAGGACAATTCTCTGGACTCTCTAGATCAATAATTATCAAAAAAAAGTTGAACTTTTGCCTTTGGATGGCTGTAATAGGGTCATTTATAAAATGGGCGTGGCAAAATACATTAAAAAGCCTATAAATCCTAAATGAAAACTCAGAACTTCACAAAATAATTAAGCTGATCTAAGAAGTCCAGAGAATTGTACTGCACTAATTTTGAACATTATTATATGAAAATTATATGATCATAATGGAAAAGACCATTTCCTATGGTAAATTGCCTGAATTGGCTGTAAATGGTCTTTTCCATCTATGATCATATAATTTTCATATAATAATGTTCAAAATTAGTGCAGTACAATTCTCTGGACTCTCTAGATCAGTAATTATCAGAAAAAGTTGAACTACTTCATTTGGATGGCTATAATAGGGTCACTTCAAAATGTGGCCTTGACCAAGTGTCCCCGAAAGCTTATATCTTTTAAGATGCTCAGATCTTCTAAAAAACAAGTCAGAACATGTGAAATATCACTCTGAACAAGCATGAAAAATTGCAGACAGATCGGACAAAATTTGACTCTATAACAGTTTAAAAAGGTGAAAATAATATGAATACAATGGCATATTAAGCCAATAAGTGGTATTTTACTGCCCCCTGCTGTTTAAAATAGTTATTTTGTCATATTGTTTCTATAATTCATATTTAGACTTTATAAAATCATTATTTTAACATTTACAATTACATTTAGTCAAAATCCATCTGTCAAAGTATTAGTGTGTGTGTGTGTGTGTGTGTGTGTGTGTGTGTGTGTGTGTGTGTGTGTGTGTAAGCATGCATTATGGAGTTAACATAGAAAGACTGGTTTGCTTTAGTGCAGAAAACTAGTGAAAATCATGAAGATTAAACTGAAACTGAGCCAATAATGGTCTTCTAGTGCCCTCTGCTGGCCATTCTACTTATTAATGAAGTCTTTTGACATGTGCTTTTGAATTCATAATTAGACTTTGTAAATCATAGTAAATAATACTAGAATGTGGTGTATCAAGGTAAATCATGCTAGAACATGGTAAATCATGGTAAACTATGCCAGAACAGGGTAAATCATGGTAAACCATGGTAAATCATGATAAACTATGGTAAATCATGCTAGAATGTGGAAAATCATGCTAAATCATGCTAGAACATGGTAAATCAAGGTAAACTAAGATGAATTCATGGTAAACTATGCTAGAACAGGGTAAATCGTGGTAAACCATGGTAAATCATGATAAACTATGGTAAATCATGCTAGAATGTGGTATATCATGGTAAATCATGCTAGAACATGGTCTTTTCCATCCTTTATGTCAGTGGTTACATGCTTGCTAAATAAAACTTTATAACTTTTGATGCTTAAAAACCTTAAAGACCTTAATAGCTTGAACCCCGATAAATGCTGCTTGCAGCTTTAATTATTATTATTCTTCCCTAAAACGCATCGTGCAGCCCAAACCGTAAGACCTAGAGACTTGAAACTTGGCCAGATGGTAGTAGTATTGCTCGCTACTCAGATACACGGACTGAGCCCAATCGGCCCATAGGTGGTGCTATAATGACCACATTTACTAAATTGGTCATAACTCCTACATACTTTGTCATAGAGGCTCAAATTTAGCATCACTGTGATCCCTGGCTCCAGACGAACAACCTGGCTATCTCCAAATCGCGATTTGAGCAAAAAAAAATTTATATGGCCAGTTTTGTCCAAAGCCTACTTTGGCGAACTAGTCCCTGGTTTTTGGTCCAATTGGAACCAGACCAGTCTAGGACAATTCTCTGGACTCTCTAGATAAATAATTATCGAAAAAAAGTTGAACTTTAGCATTTGCCTGGCTGTAACAGGGTCATTTAGGAAAGTGGAGGGACAAAAAACACTCAAAAGCCTATAAAACCTAAGGGAAAACATCAAACTTCACAAAAATCGATGGACATATGTGTCCTAACATGGTGAAGAAGCATGCCAAGTTTCGTGAAGATCGGACAATAGGTGGCGCTATAACTGGCAAAAACGTCTCTTCTTATTAGGGGTTCAAGCACGAAGTGCTGAAACCCTATTGTTATTGCCCTGATTTTTATTATTATTATTATTCTTCCCTAAAACGCATCGTGCAGCCCAAACCGTAAGACCTAGAGACTTGAAACTTGGCCAGATGGTAGTAGTATTGCTCGCTACTCAGATACACGGACTGAGCCCAATCGGCCCATAGGTGGTGCTATAATGACCACATTTACTAAATTGGTCATAACTCCTACATACTTTGTCATAGAGGCTCAAATTTAGCATCACTGTGATCCCTGGCTCCAGACGAACAACCTGGCTATCTCCAAATCGCGATTTGAGCAAAAAAAAATTTATATGGCCAGTTTTGTCCAAAGCCTACTTTGGCGAACTAGTCCCTGGTTTTTGGTCCAATTGGAACCAGACCAGTCTAGGACAATTCTCTGGACTCTCTAGATAAATAATTATCGAAAAAAAGTTGAACTTTAGCATTTGCCTGGCTGTAACAGGGTCATTTAGGAAAGTGGAGGGACAAAAAACACTCAAAAGCCTATAAAACCTAAGGGAAAACATCAAACTTCACAAAAATCGATGGACATATGTGTCCTAACATGGTGAAGAAGCATGCCAAGTTTCGTGAAGATCGGACAATAGGTGGCGCTATAACTGGCAAAAACGTCTCTTCTTATTAGGGGTTCAAGCACGAAGTGCTGAAACCCTATTGTTATTGCCCTGATTTTTATTATTATTATTATTCTTCCCTAAAACGCATCGTGCAGCCCAAACCGTAAGACCTAGAGACTTGAAACTTGGCCAGATGGTAGTAGTATTGCTCGCTACTCAGATACACGGACTGAGCCCAATCGGCCCATAGGTGGTGCTATAATGACCACATTTACTAAATTGGTCATAACTCCTACATACTTTGTCATAGAGGCTCAAATTTAGCATCACTGTGATCCCTGGCTCCAGACGAACAACCTGGCTATCTCCAAATCGCGATTTGAGCAAAAAAAAATTTATATGGCCAGTTTTGTCCAAAGCCTACTTTGGCGAACTAGTCCCTGGTTTTTGGTCCAATTGGAACCAGACCAGTCTAGGACAATTCTCTGGACTCTCTAGATAAATAATTATCGAAAAAAAGTTGAACTTTAGCATTTGCCTGGCTGTAACAGGGTCATTTAGGAAAGTGGAGGGACAAAAAACACTCAAAAGCCTATAAAACCTAAGGGAAAACATCAAACTTCACAAAAATCGATGGACATATGTGTCCTAACATGGTGAAGAAGCATGCCAAGTTTCGTGAAGATCGGACAATAGGTGGCGCTATAACTGGCAAAAACGTCTCTTCTTATTAGGGGTTCAAGCACGAAGTGCTGAAACCCTATTGTTATTGCCCTGATTTTTATTAGGGGTTCAAGCACGAAGTGCTGAAACCCTATTGTAATTGTACTGATTTTTATTATTATTAGGGGTTCAAGCACGAAGTGCTGAAACCCTATTGTAATTGTCCTGATTTTTAGGGGTTCAAGCACGAAGTGCTGAAACCCTATTGTTATTGCCCTGATTTTTATTATTATTATTATTCTTCCCTAAAACGCATCGTGCAGCCCAAACCGTAAGACCTAGAGACTTGAAACTTGGCCAGATGGTAGTAGTATTGCTCGCTACTCAGATACACGGACTGAGCCCAATCGGCCCATAGGTGGTGCTATAATGACCACATTTACTAAATTGGTCATAACTCCTACATACTTTGTCATAGAGGCTCAAATTTAGCATCACTGTGATCCCTGGCTCCAGACGAACAACCTGGCTATCTCCAAATCGCGATTTGAGCAAAAAAAAATTTATATGGCCACTTTTGTCCAATGCCTACTTTGGCGAACTAGTCCCTGGTTTTTGGTCCAATTGGAACCAGACCAGTCTAGGACAATTCTCTGGACTCTCTAGATAAATAATTATCGAAAAAAAGTTGAACTTTAGCATTTGCCTGGCTGTAACAGGGTCATTTAGGAAAGTGGAGGGACAAAAAACACTCAAAAGCCTATAAAACCTAAGGGAAAACATCAAACTTCACAAAAATCGATGGACATATGTGTCCTAACATGGTGAAGAAGCATGCCAAGTTTCGTGAAGATCGGACAATAGGTGGCGCTATAACTGGCAAAAACGTCTCTTCTTATTAGGGGTTCAAGCACGAAGTGCTGAAACCCTATTGTTATTGCCCTGATTTTTATTAGGGGTTCAAGCACGAAGTGCTGAAACCCTATTGTAATTGTACTGATTTTTATTATTATTAGGGGTTCAAGCACGAAGTGCTGAAACCCTATTGTAATTGTCCTGATTTTTAGGGGTTCAAGCACGAAGTGCTGAAACCCTATTGTTATTGCCCTGATTTTTATTATTATTATTATTCTTCCCTAAAACGCATCGTGCAGCCCAAACCGTAAGACCTAGAGACTTGAAACTTGGCCAGATGGTAGTAGTATTGCTCGCTACTCAGATACACGGACTGAGCCCAATCGGCCCATAGGTGGTGCTATAATGACCACATTTACTAAATTGGTCATAACTCCTACATACTTTGTCATAGAGGCTCAAATTTAGCATCACTGTGATCCCTGGCTCCAGACGAACAACCTGGCTATCTCCAAATCGCGATTTGAGCAAAAAAAAATTTATATGGCCACTTTTGTCCAATGCCTACTTTGGCGAACTAGTCCCTGGTTTTTGGTCCAATTGGAACCAGACCAGTCTAGGACAATTCTCTGGACTCTCTAGATAAATAATTATCGAAAAAAAGTTGAACTTTAGCATTTGCCTGGCTGTAACAGGGTCATTTAGGAAAGTGGAGGGACAAAAAACACTCAAAAGCCTATAAAACCTAAGGGAAAACATCAAACTTCACAAAAATCGATGGACATATGTGTCCTAACATGGTGAAGAAGCATGCCAAGTTTCGTGAAGATCGGACAATAGGTGGCGCTATAACTGGCAAAAACGTCTCTTCTTATTAGGGGTTCAAGCACGAAGTGCTGAAACCCTATTGTTATTGCCCTGATTTTTATTAGGGGTTCAAGCACGAAGTGCTGAAACCCTATTGTAATTGTACTGATTTTTATTATTATTAGGGGTTCAAGCACGAAGTGCTGAAACCCTATTGTAATTGTCCTGATTTTTAGGGGTTCAAGCACGAAGTGCTGAAACCCTATTGTTATTGCCCTGATTTTTATTATTATTATTATTCTTCCCTAAAACGCATCGTGCAGCCCAAACCGTAAGACCTAGAGACTTGAAACTTGGCCAGATGGTAGTAGTATTGCTCGCTACTCAGATACACGGACTGAGCCCAATCGGCCCATAGGTGGTGCTATAATGACCACATTTACTAAATTGGTCATAACTCCTACATACTTTGTCATAGAGGCTCAAATTTAGCATCACTGTGATCCCTGGCTCCAGACGAACAACCTGGCTATCTCCAAATCGCGATTTGAGCAAAAAAAAAATTATATGGCCACTTTTGTCCAATGCCTACTTTGGCGAACTAGTCCCTGGTTTTTGGTCCAATTGGAACCAGACCAGTCTAGGACAATTCTCTGGACTCTCTAGATAAATAATTATCGAAAAAAAGTTGAACTTTAGCATTTGCCTGGCTGTAACAGGGTCATTTAGGAAAGTGGAGGGACAAAAAACACTCAAAAGCCTATAAAACCTAAGGGAAAACATCAAACTTCACAAAAATCGATGGACATATGTGTCCTAACATGGTGAAGAAGCATGCCAAGTTTCGTGAAGATCGGACAATAGGTGGCGCTATAACTGGCAAAAACGTCTCTTCTTATTAGGGGTTCAAGCACGAAGTGCTGAAACCCTATTGTTATTGCCCTGATTTTTATTAGGGGTTCAAGCACGAAGTGCTGAAACCCTATTGTAATTGTACTGATTTTTATTATTATTAGGGGTTCAAGCACGAAGTGCTGAAACCCTATTGTAATTGTCCTGATTTTTTGTACACGGACTGAGCCCAATCGGCCCATAGGTGGTGCTATAATGACCACATTTACTAAATTGGTCATAACTCCTACATACTTTGTCATAGAGGCTCAAATTTAGCATCACTGTGATCCCTGGCTCCAGACGAACAACCTGGCTATCTCCAAATCGCGATTTGAGCAAAAAAAAAATTATATGGCCACTTTTGTCCAATGCCTACTTTGGCGAACTAGTCCCTGGTTTTTGGTCCAATTGGAACCAGACCAGTCTAGGACAATTCTCTGGACTCTCTAGATAAATAATTATCGAAAAAAAGTTGAACTTTAGCATTTGCCTGGCTGTAACAGGGTCATTTAGGAAAGTGGAGGGACAAAAAACACTCAAAAGCCTATAAAACCTAAGGGAAAACATCAAACTTCACAAAAATCGATGGACATATGTGTCCTAACATGGTGAAGAAGCATGCCAAGTTTCGTGAAGATCGGACAATAGGTGGCGCTATAACTGGCAAAAACGTCTCTTCTTATTAGGGGTTCAAGCACGAAGTGCTGAAACCCTATTGTTATTGCCCTGATTTTTATTATTATTATTATTCTTCCCTAAAACGCATCGTGCAGCCCAAACCGTAAGACCTAGAGACTTGAAACTTGGCCAGATGGTAGTAGTATTGCTCGCTACTCAGATACACGGACTGAGCCCAATCGGCCCATAGGTGGTGCTATAATGACCACATTTACTAAATTGGTCATAACTCCTACATACTTTGTCATAGAGGCTCAAATTTAGCATCACTGTGATCCCTGGCTCCAGACGAACAACCTGGCTATCTCCAAATCGCGATTTGAGCAAAAAAAAATTTATATGGCCAGTTTTGTCCAAAGCCTACTTTGGCGAACTAGTCCCTGGTTTTTGGTCCAATTGGAACCAGACCAGTCTAGGACAATTCTCTGGACTCTCTAGATAAATAATTATCGAAAAAAAGTTGAACTTTAGCATTTGCCTGGCTGTAACAGGGTCATTTAGGAAAGTGGAGGGACAAAAAACACTCAAAAGCCTATAAAACCTAAGGGAAAACATCAAACTTCACAAAAATCGATGGACATATGTGTCCTAACATGGTGAAGAAGCATGCCAAGTTTCGTGAAGATCGGACAATAGGTGGCGCTATAACTGGCAAAAACGTCTCTTCTTATTAGGGGTTCAAGCACGAAGTGCTGAAACCCTATTGTTATTGCCCTGATTTTTATTATTATTATTATTCTTCCCTAAAACGCATCGTGCAGCCCAAACCGTAAGACCTAGAGACTTGAAACTTGGCCAGATGGTAGTAGTATTGCTCGCTACTCAGATACACGGACTGAGCCCAATCGGCCCATAGGTGGTGCTATAATGACCACATTTACTAAATTGGTCATAACTCCTACATACTTTGTCATAGAGGCTCAAATTTAGCATCACTGTGATCCCTGGCTCCAGACGAACAACCTGGCTATCTCCAAATCGCGATTTGAGCAAAAAAAAATTTATATGGCCAGTTTTGTCCAAAGCCTACTTTGGCGAACTAGTCCCTGGTTTTTGGTCCAATTGGAACCAGACCAGTCTAGGACAATTCTCTGGACTCTCTAGATAAATAATTATCGAAAAAAAGTTGAACTTTAGCATTTGCCTGGCTGTAACAGGGTCATTTAGGAAAGTGGAGGGACAAAAAACACTCAAAAGCCTATAAAACCTAAGGGAAAACATCAAACTTCACAAAAATCGATGGACATATGTGTCCTAACATGGTGAAGAAGCATGCCAAGTTTCGTGAAGATCGGACAATAGGTGGCGCTATAACTGGCAAAAACGTCTCTTCTTATTAGGGGTTCAAGCACGAAGTGCTGAAACCCTATTGTTATTGCCCTGATTTTTATTATTATTATTATTCTTCCCTAAAACGCATCGTGCAGCCCAAACCGTAAGACCTAGAGACTTGAAACTTGGCCAGATGGTAGTAGTATTGCTCGCTACTCAGATACACGGACTGAGCCCAATCGGCCCATAGGTGGTGCTATAATGACCACATTTACTAAATTGGTCATAACTCCTACATACTTTGTCATAGAGGCTCAAATTTAGCATCACTGTGATCCCTGGCTCCAGACGAACAACCTGGCTATCTCCAAATCGCGATTTGAGCAAAAAAAAATTTATATGGCCAGTTTTGTCCAAAGCCTACTTTGGCGAACTAGTCCCTGGTTTTTGGTCCAATTGGAACCAGACCAGTCTAGGACAATTCTCTGGACTCTCTAGATAAATAATTATCGAAAAAAAGTTGAACTTTAGCATTTGCCTGGCTGTAACAGGGTCATTTAGGAAAGTGGAGGGACAAAAAACACTCAAAAGCCTATAAAACCTAAGGGAAAACATCAAACTTCACAAAAATCGATGGACATATGTGTCCTAACATGGTGAAGAAGCATGCCAAGTTTCGTGAAGATCGGACAATAGGTGGCGCTATAACTGGCAAAAACGTCTCTTCTTATTAGGGGTTCAAGCACGAAGTGCTGAAACCCTATTGTTATTGCCCTGATTTTTATTATTATTATTATTCTTCCCTAAAACGCATCGTGCAGCCCAAACCGTAAGACCTAGAGACTTGAAACTTGGCCAGATGGTAGTAGTATTGCTCGCTACTCAGATACACGGACTGAGCCCAATCGGCCCATAGGTGGTGCTATAATGACCACATTTACTAAATTGGTCATAACTCCTACATACTTTGTCATAGAGGCTCAAATTTAGCATCACTGTGATCCCTGGCTCCAGACGAACAACCTGGCTATCTCCAAATCGCGATTTGAGCAAAAAAAAATTTATATGGCCAGTTTTGTCCAAAGCCTACTTTGGCGAACTAGTCCCTGGTTTTTGGTCCAATTGGAACCAGACCAGTCTAGGACAATTCTCTGGACTCTCTAGATAAATAATTATCGAAAAAAAGTTGAACTTTAGCATTTGCCTGGCTGTAACAGGGTCATTTAGGAAAGTGGAGGGACAAAAAACACTCAAAAGCCTATAAAACCTAAGGGAAAACATCAAACTTCACAAAAATCGATGGACATATGTGTCCTAACATGGTGAAGAAGCATGCCAAGTTTCGTGAAGATCGGACAATAGGTGGCGCTATAACTGGCAAAAACGTCTCTTCTTATTAGGGGTTCAAGCACGAAGTGCTGAAACCCTATTGTTATTGCCCTGATTTTTATTATTATTATTATTCTTCCCTAAAACGCATCGTGCAGCCCAAACCGTAAGACCTAGAGACTTGAAACTTGGCCAGATGGTAGTAGTATTGCTCGCTACTCAGATACACGGACTGAGCCCAATCGGCCCATAGGTGGTGCTATAATGACCACATTTACTAAATTGGTCATAACTCCTACATACTTTGTCATAGAGGCTCAAATTTAGCATCACTGTGATCCCTGGCTCCAGACGAACAACCTGGCTATCTCCAAATCGCGATTTGAGCAAAAAAAAATTTATATGGCCAGTTTTGTCCAAAGCCTACTTTGGCGAACTAGTCCCTGGTTTTTGGTCCAATTGGAACCAGACCAGTCTAGGACAATTCTCTGGACTCTCTAGATAAATAATTATCGAAAAAAAGTTGAACTTTAGCATTTGCCTGGCTGTAACAGGGTCATTTAGGAAAGTGGAGGGACAAAAAACACTCAAAAGCCTATAAAACCTAAGGGAAAACATCAAACTTCACAAAAATCGATGGACATATGTGTCCTAACATGGTGAAGAAGCATGCCAAGTTTCGTGAAGATCGGACAATAGGTGGCGCTATAACTGGCAAAAACGTCTCTTCTTATTAGGGGTTCAAGCACGAAGTGCTGAAACCCTATTGTTATTGCCCTGATTTTTATTAGGGGTTCAAGCACGAAGTGCTGAAACCCTATTGTAATTGTACTGATTTTTATTATTATTAGGGGTTCAAGCACGAAGTGCTGAAACCCTATTGTAATTGTCCTGATTTTTAGGGGTTCAAGCACGAAGTGCTGAAACCCTATTGTTATTGCCCTGATTTTTATTATTATTATTATTCTTCCCTAAAACGCATCGTGCAGCCCAAACCGTAAGACCTAGAGACTTGAAACTTGGCCAGATGGTAGTAGTATTGCTCCGCAACATAATATAGAATTCATAGACAATTGGAAAAGCTTTTGGGGCAAACCTGACCTGTTGAAAAGAGATGGTATTCATCCCTCCTGGGATGGTGCTGCTCTTCTCTCTAGTAATATGGCTCATAGTCTTAGAGCTCAAACATGACAATCTGGGGCTCAGGTCAGGAAGCAGACAGACTGGCTAAACCGACCGTCTGCTAGCGGCCTCGCGTCACCCAGGTCAGATAAATCACATCACATAGAGCCTCTTTCACCTAGCTATCATCATATAGAGACTGTGTCTGTTCCCCGAATTTGGAAATCCAAAAAACGTTTTAACCCATCTAAGGTTAAAAATTTAATTGATGTTCAACAAATAAAAAACAGCTATAATACAGATGAGCAAATGCTAAAGCTTGGGTTGCTGAATATTCGATCGCTTACTTCAAAAGCACTCATTGTTAATGATATGATTTCAGATAATAACCTAGATGTGCTGTGTTTGACAGAAACCTGGCTAAAACCAAACGATTACATTACTTTAAATGAATCAACCCCGCAAGATTACTGTTATAAACATGAGCCTCGTCTGAAATGCAAAGGAGGAGGTGTTGCTGTAATTTATAGTAATAGCTTCAAAACCACTAAGAAATCAAGTTTTAAATATAATTCTTTTGAAGCATTGGTGCTTAATGTAAAAATATATAGTGTAAACGATAAATCACGTTTGAGATTTGTGCTGGCTACTGTATACAGGCCACCAGGGCACCATACAGACTTTATCAAAGAATTTGCTGACTTTCTATCAGAATTAATATTGACTGCAGATAAAGTACTAATTGTTGGTGATTTTAATATACACATCGATAATGAAAAAGATGCATTGGGATTGGCATTTAAAGACATTGTAAATTCAATTGGAGTTAGACAACACGTGTCAGGACCTACTCATCGTCGTAATCATACTCTAGATCTAATATTATCACACGGAATAAATGTTGATGCCGTTGAAATTCTGCAGCAGAGCGATGACATCTCAGATCATTATCTAGTCTCGTGTAAATTACATTTAGCCAAGGCTTCAAAGCCGACTCCGTGTTTCAAATATGTGAGACCTATCACTTCTGCTACTAAAGATTGCTTTATTAATAATCTTCCTGATCAGTTTCATCATCTCAGCATCCCGGATAGCTTAGAAGAACTTGATATTGCAACAGAAACTTTTAACTCTCTCTTTTCCAGCACTTTAGACACAGTTGCTCCGTTGCGCTTAAAGAAGATTAAAGAAAATAGTCCAACGCCGTGGTACAACGAGCACACTCGGGCCCTTAAGAGAGCAGCCAGAAAAATGGAGCGCAACTGGAAGAAAACGAAACTAGAGGTATTTCGCATTTCATGGAAAGAGAGCTCGATTACTTACAGAGAGGCTTTAAAAGCTGCTAGATCTGCTTATTTTTCAACCCTATTAGAAGAAAATAAACATAATCCTAGGTATTTATTTGAAACGGTGGCTAAACTAACGAAAAATAAATCTTCAAGCCCAGAAGTTTCCAAGCAACACAGCAGTAATGACTTTATGAACTTCTTCACTTATAAGATTGATAATATCAGGGACAAAATTATAACTATGCAACCGTCTACTACAGTATCGCATCAGGCAGTGCATTGTAGCCTCCCTGAGGAAAAATTTGATTCGTTCGTTGCTATAGGAGAGGAAGAATTTACTAAACTCATTAAATCATCTAAATCGACAACATGTATGTTAGACCCTATACCGACTAAGCTACTGAAAGAGATGCTTCCAGAGGTCATAGATCCTCTTCTTAATATCATTAATTCATCTTTGTCTCTAGGATACGTACCAAAAAACTTTAAGCTGGCTATGATTAAACCGCTTGTTAAAAAAACGCAACTTGATCCTACAGAATTAGTCAATTACAGGCCGATCTCTAATCTACCTTTTCTGTCAAAGATATTAGAAAAGGCAGTATCCTCACAACTGTGTTCCTTTCTTGAAAGAAATGATATCTGCGAGGATTTCCAGTCAGGATTTAGACCTTACCATAGTACCGAGACTGCTCTCGTTAGAGTCACAAATGATTTGCTCTTATCATCCGATCGTGGTTGTATCTCGCTATTAGTGTTACTCGATCTTAGTGCTGCATTTGACACCATTGACCACAACGTTCTTTTAAATAGATTAGAACATTATGTTGGCATTACGGGAAATGCACTAGCATGGTTTAAATCATACTTATCTGACCGTTATCAGTTTGTAGCAGTAAATGATGAGATGTCTCATCGATCACAAGTTCAGTATGGCGTACCACAAGGCTCAGTACTAGGACCGCTGCTGTTCACTCTGTACATGCTACCCTTAGGAGATATCATTAGGAAACATGGAATTAGTTTTCACTGTTATGCTGATGATACTCAGCTGTATATTTCTTCAAAACCTAACGAAACTAATCAATTCACAAAATTAACGGAATGCATAGCAGATATAAAAAATTGGATGACTCGTAATTTCCTACTTCTAAATTCTGAAAAAACAGAGTTTCTAATTATTGGACAAAAAACGTCCTCACGTAATAACCTAGAATACTGTCTAACACTCGATGGCTGCTCTGTTAAGTCTTCGTCGTCGGTTAGGAACCTGGGTGTGCTCTTTGATACCAATCTTTCATTTGAAAGTCACGTGTCTAGTATCTGTAAAACTGCATTTTTCCATCTTAAAAATATATCTAAATTACGCTATATGCTCTCATTGACAAATGCGGAACAATTAGTTCATGCGTTCATGACCTCAAGGCTAGATTATTGTAATGCTCTACTGGGTGGTTGCCCT
This sequence comes from Leuciscus leuciscus, assembly GCF_965113295.1. Lineage (NCBI taxonomy): Eukaryota > Metazoa > Chordata > Actinopteri > Cypriniformes > Leuciscidae > Leuciscus > Leuciscus leuciscus. Next base: position 26,369,355 of record NC_138725.1, on the reverse strand, counting down.
GCACGTTTAATAAACAAACTACAGCTGGTTCAAAACGCAGCAGCTCGAGTTCTTACCAGAACCAGGAAGTATGACCATATTAGCCCAGTTCTGTCAAAACTGCATTGGCTCCCTATTAAACATCGCATAAATTTTAAAATATTGCTGATTACTTACAAAGCACTAAATGGTTTAGCTCCGCAGTACTTGAGCGAGCTCTTAACGCATTATAGTCCTTCACGTCTATTGCGATCTCAAAATTCCGGCCAGTTGATAATACCTAGAATATCAAAATCGACTGCTGGCGGTAGATCCTTTTCCTATTTAGCACCAAAACTCTGGAACAGTCTTCCTACCATTGTCAGGGAAGCAGACACACTCTGTCAGTTCAAAGCCAGATTAAAGACACATCTCTTTGACCTAGCATTCACATAATACATTATAGACTTCTATAATTTAATGTTAGGCTGCATAGATTAGGTCAGCCGGAACCGGGAACACTTCCCATAAATCCTGATGTACTCGTTACATCATGAGAAGAATGGCATCTACGCTAATTTTAGTGTCTGTGTTTATCCCGAGGTTTTCCTGCAGCCTGCCGGATCCGGGCCGTATCCAGATCTGACGATGGACCTTCGCCTGGACCCGATGACAACGCAGTGCTGAAGTTTCAACTAGTCTGTCCCTATGGAGGATCCCTCTACCACTCTACAGATAAGGCGTTGTCGGGAAAATTCGTTTCGCGTTCCTACCCCTAAGCGACAAAATAAAATAAAATTCTTTATCAAAATTTATAAGGAAAGACAAGTACTTTTACTTTGGCTTTTAGGCTTGGCTTGTAGGGAAAATCCAAACCTGCGTAATTTCAAATGCACATAACTATAGAACCCATTCTAAATGCGCATGTGAACGCCATCAGCGTTTCTCACAGGTTCGCGTTTAAAGTCTGTGTAGAGGGAATGGTGTCGTCTTAGCGGCCCCTAATTTAAAAACAAATGATCGTTGCGACGGAAGCAAATCAATCAAAACTAACTTTAGATGGAAAATAACTTAACTCTGCTATAAAGCCAAAACAATCTCTGTTACCTTAAATTATACGCTTATCTCTGTGAAGCTGCTTTGAAACAATCTACGTTGTTAAAAGCGCTATATAAATGAAGATGACTTGACTTGACTTGACTCGCTACTCAGATACACGGACTGAGCCCAATCGGCCCATAGGTGGTGCTATAATGACCACATTTACTAAATTGGTCATAACTCCTACATACTTTGTCATAGAGGCTCAAATTTAGCATCACTGTGATCCCTGGCTCCAGACGAACAACCTGGCTATCTCCAAATCGCGATTTGAGCAAAAAAAAATTTATATGGCCACTTTTGTCCAATGCCTACTTTGGCGAACTAGTCCCTGGTTTTTGGTCCAATTGGAACCAGACCAGTCTAGGACAATTCTCTGGACTCTCTAGATAAATAATTATCGAAAAAAAGTTGAACTTTAGCATTTGCCTGGCTGTAACAGGGTCATTTAGGAAAGTGGAGGGACAAAAAACACTCAAAAGCCTATAAAACCTAAGGGAAAACATCAAACTTCACAAAAATCGATGGACATATGTGTCCTAACATGGTGAAGAAGCATGCCAAGTTTCGTGAAGATCGGACAATAGGTGGCGCTATAACTGGCAAAAACGTCTCTTCTTATTAGGGGTTCAAGCACGAAGTGCTGAAACCCTATTGTTATTGCCCTGATTTTTATTAGGGGTTCAAGCACGAAGTGCTGAAACCCTATTGTAATTGTACTGATTTTTATTATTATTAGGGGTTCAAGCACGAAGTGCTGAAACCCTATTGTAATTGTCCTGATTTTTAGGGGTTCAAGCACGAAGTGCTGAAACCCTATTGTTATTGCCCTGATTTTTATTAGGGGTTCAAGCACGAAGTGCTGAAACCCTATTGTAATTGTACTGATTTTTATTATTATTATTATTATTATTATTCTTCCGCCGTAAAACGCATCGTGCAGCCCAAACCGTAAGTGCTAGAGACTTGAAACTTGGCCAGATGGTAGTACAAAAATCGAGGAGAGGTTATCAAATTATGACGCTGATTGGCCCATAGGTGGCGCTATAGCAACCAAAAGCGCGAAACTGGTCATAACTCCTAGACGGTAAGTCATAGACTCAAGTGTCTTATATCATTGGAAAGCTGGACGCCTAACGAACAAAACGTATATCTCCGATTTTATTTCCGTCATGATAGATTTTCCGCCATTTTGAATTTTGTCAAAAACCTACTTTTGCAAACTAGTCCCTGGTTTTTCGTCCGATCGGAACCAAACCAGAGCAGAATTGTTCTCTGGAGTCTGAAGATCAATAATTATCGAAAAAAAGTCGAAATTCCGATTCCTGGTCGCTAGGGGGTGATAAATTAAGGTTGTGGGAGGAGCCTATTTTACTAAAATGGCTATAACTCGAGAAGTAAATGAGATATCTTCACCAAACTTGGCACACATGTTTAAGAGGTCAATCTGAGGTCACAATAAAAAAAATTGCGTCGATTGGCCACATGGTGGCGCTATAAACAAAAAAAAACATATAGACACCTGACCGTTTTTCCGAATGACTTGATATTTGGTATGCAGTGTCTTGGCCCAAGGGGCCACCTATGTCTAAAAGGATATTGGCGTATCTCGAAAAACATGGCCGCCATTGGCCAATGAGGTTTGAGCACCGTTAACGAAGTCCGATCGGAGCGAAACTCGGTGGGCATGTTCGGCTCAAGCCCCTAGAGGTCTGTAACAATTTTGAAAGAAATCGGCCACTAGTTGGCGCTAACGAGTTTTATGGCTCTGTAATCACGTGGTGTTACACTGATCATCACAAAATGCATATCATCTTATAGATCTGCTCATGCTGAACAACTTTGCCTCAAGAACCATTGCTGTCAATCAAACACTTAATTAAATATTCATGAATATGTTAAAAACCTACTTTTGCGAACTAGTCCCTGGTTTTTCGCCCGATCGGAACCAGACCAGTCTAGGACAATTCTCTGGACTCTCTAGATCAATAATTATCGAAAAAAAGTTTAACTTTTGCATTTGGGTTGCTGTAATAGGGTAATTTATAAAAGGGGCGTGGCAAAAAACACTAAAATGCCTATAAATCATAAATGAAAACTCAGAACTTCACAAAAATTGGTGAGCATATGTGACATAACATCATTAACAAGCATGCCAAATTTTATGGAGATCGGACCAAAGGTGGCGCTATAACTGTTAAAAAGCTTTAAAACCATATATTTCCCATGGTAAACTGCCTGTATTGGCTGTAAATGGTCTTTTCCGTCTATTATGTCAGTTGTTAAATGCTTGCTAAATAAAACTTAATGTCTTTTGATGCTTGTGTGCTTAAAGGCCTTAAAGGCGTTAACTGCTTGAACCCCGATAAATGCTGCTTGCAGCTTTAATTATTATTATTATTCTTCCCTAAAACGCATCGTGCAGCCCAAACCGTAAGACCTAGAGACTTGAAACTTGGCCAGATGGTAGTAGTATTGCTCGCTACTCAGATACACGGACTGAGCCCAATCGGCCCATAGGTGGTGCTATAATGACCACATTTACTAAATTGGTCATAACTCCTACATACTTTGTCATAGAGGCTCAAATTTAGCATCACTGTGATCCCTGGCTCCAGACGAACAACCTGGCTATCTCCAAATCGCGATTTGAGCAAAAAAAATTTATATGGCCACTTTTGTCCAATGCCTACTTTGGCGAACTAGTCCCTGGTTTTTGGTCCAATTGGAACCAGACCAGTCTAGGACAATTCTCTGGACTCTCTAGATAAATAATTATCGAAAAAAAGTTGAACTTTAGCATTTGCCTGGCTGTAACAGGGTCATTTAGGAAAGTGGAGGGACAAAAAACACTCAAAAGCCTATAAAACCTAAGGGAAAACATCAAACTTCACAAAAATCGATGGACATATGTGTCCTAACATGGTGAAGAAGCATGCCAAGTTTCGTGAAGATCGGACAATAGGTGGCGCTATAACTGGCAAAAACGTCTCTTCTTATTAGGGGTTCAAGCACGAAGTGCTGAAACCCTATTGTTATTGCCCTGATTTTTATTAGGGGTTCAAGCACGAAGTGCTGAAACCCTATTGTAATTGTACTGATTTTTATTATTATTAGGGGTTCAAGCACGAAGTGCTGAAACCCTATTGTAATTGTCCTGATTTTTAGGGGTTCAAGCACGAAGTGCTGAAACCCTATTGTTATTGCCCTGATTTTTATTATTATTATTATTCTTCCCTAAAACGCATCGTGCAGCCCAAACCGTAAGACCTAGAGACTTGAAACTTGGCCAGATGGTAGTAGTATTGCTCGCTACTCAGATACACGGACTGAGCCCAATCGGCCCATAGGTGGTGCTATAATGACCACATTTACTAAATTGGTCATAACTCCTACATACTTTGTCATAGAGGCTCAAATTTAGCATCACTGTGATCCCTGGCTCCAGACGAACAACCTGGCTATCTCCAAATCGCGATTTGAGCAAAAAAAATTTATATGGCCACTTTTGTCCAATGCCTACTTTGGCGAACTAGTCCCTGGTTTTTGGTCCAATTGGAACCAGACCAGTCTAGGACAATTCTCTGGACTCTCTAGATAAATAATTATCGAAAAAAAGTTGAACTTTAGCATTTGCCTGGCTGTAACAGGGTCATTTAGGAAAGTGGAGGGACAAAAAACACTCAAAAGCCTATAAAACCTAAGGGAAAACATCAAACTTCACAAAAATCGATGGACATATGTGTCCTAACATGGTGAAGAAGCATGCCAAGTTTCGTGAAGATCGGACAATAGGTGGCGCTATAACTGGCAAAAACGTCTCTTCTTATTAGGGGTTCAAGCACGAAGTGCTGAAACCCTATTGTTATTGCCCTGATTTTTATTAGGGGTTCAAGCACGAAGTGCTGAAACCCTATTGTAATTGTACTGATTTTTATTATTATTAGGGGTTCAAGCACGAAGTGCTGAAACCCTATTGTAATTGTCCTGATTTTTAGGGGTTCAAGCACGAAGTGCTGAAACCCTATTGTTATTGCCCTGATTTTTATTATTATTATTATTCTTCCCTAAAACGCATCGTGCAGCCCAAACCGTAAGACCTAGAGACTTGAAACTTGGCCAGATGGTAGTAGTATTGCTCGCTACTCAGATACACGGACTGAGCCCAATCGGCCCATAGGTGGTGCTATAATGACCACATTTACTAAATTGGTCATAACTCCTACATACTTTGTCATAGAGGCTCAAATTTAGCATCACTGTGATCCCTGGCTCCAGACGAACAACCTGGCTATCTCCAAATCGCGATTTGAGCAAAAAAAATTTATATGGCCACTTTTGTCCAATGCCTACTTTGGCGAACTAGTCCCTGGTTTTTGGTCCAATTGGAACCAGACCAGTCTAGGACAATTCTCTGGACTCTCTAGATAAATAATTATCGAAAAAAAGTTGAACTTTAGCATTTGCCTGGCTGTAACAGGGTCATTTAGGAAAGTGGAGGGACAAAAAACACTCAAAAGCCTATAAAACCTAAGGGAAAACATCAAACTTCACAAAAATCGATGGACATATGTGTCCTAACATGGTGAAGAAGCATGCCAAGTTTCGTGAAGATCGGACAATAGGTGGCGCTATAACTGGCAAAAACGTCTCTTCTTATTAGGGGTTCAAGCACGAAGTGCTGAAACCCTATTGTTATTGCCCTGATTTTTATTATTATTATTATTCTTCCCTAAAACGCATCGTGCAGCCCAAACCGTAAGACCTAGAGACTTGAAACTTGGCCAGATGGTAGTAGTATTGCTCGCTACTCAGATACACGGACTGAGCCCAATCGGCCCATAGGTGGTGCTATAATGACCACATTTACTAAATTGGTCATAACTCCTACATACTTTGTCATAGAGGCTCAAATTTAGCATCACTGTGATCCCTGGCTCCAGACGAACAACCTGGCTATCTCCAAATCGCGATTTGAGCAAAAAAAATTTATATGGCCACTTTTGTCCAATGCCTACTTTGGCGAACTAGTCCCTGGTTTTTGGTCCAATTGGAACCAGACCAGTCTAGGACAATTCTCTGGACTCTCTAGATAAATAATTATCGAAAAAAAGTTGAACTTTAGCATTTGCCTGGCTGTAACAGGGTCATTTAGGAAAGTGGAGGGACAAAAAACACTCAAAAGCCTATAAAACCTAAGGGAAAACATCAAACTTCACAAAAATCGATGGACATATGTGTCCTAACATGGTGAAGAAGCATGCCAAGTTTCGTGAAGATCGGACAATAGGTGGCGCTATAACTGGCAAAAACGTCTCTTCTTATTAGGGGTTCAAGCACGAAGTGCTGAAACCCTATTGTTATTGCCCTGATTTTTATTATTATTATTATTCTTCCCTAAAACGCATCGTGCAGCCCAAACCGTAAGACCTAGAGACTTGAAACTTGGCCAGATGGTAGTAGTATTGCTCGCTACTCAGATACACGGACTGAGCCCAATCGGCCCATAGGTGGTGCTATAATGACCACATTTACTAAATTGGTCATAACTCCTACATACTTTGTCATAGAGGCTCAAATTTAGCATCACTGTGATCCCTGGCTCCAGACGAACAACCTGGCTATCTCCAAATCGCGATTTGAGCAAAAAAAAAATTTATATGGCCACTTTTGTCCAATGCCTACTTTGGCGAACTAGTCCCTGGTTTTTGGTCCAATTGGAACCAGACCAGTCTAGGACAATTCTCTGGACTCTCTAGATAAATAATTATCGAAAAAAAGTTGAACTTTAGCATTTGCCTGGCTGTAACAGGGTCATTTAGGAAAGTGGAGGGACAAAAAACACTCAAAAGCCTATAAAACCTAAGGGAAAACATCAAACTTCACAAAAATCGATGGACATATGTGTCCTAACATGGTGAAGAAGCATGCCAAGTTTCGTGAAGATCGGACAATAGGTGGCGCTATAACTGGCAAAAACGTCTCTTCTTATTAGGGGTTCAAGCACGAAGTGCTGAAACCCTATTGTTATTGCCCTGATTTTTATTATTATTATTATTCTTCCCTAAAACGCATCGTGCAGCCCAAACCGTAAGACCTAGAGACTTGAAACTTGGCCAGATGGTAGTAGTATTGCTCGCTACTCAGATACACGGACTGAGCCCAATCGGCCCATAGGTGGTGCTATAATGACCACATTTACTAAATTGGTCATAACTCCTACATACTTTGTCATAGAGGCTCAAATTTAGCATCACTGTGATCCCTGGCTCCAGACGAACAACCTGGCTATCTCCAAATCGCGATTTGAGCAAAAAAAAATTTATATGGCCAGTTTTGTCCAAAGCCTACTTTGGCGAACTAGTCCCTGGTTTTTGGTCCAATTGGAACCAGACCAGTCTAGGACAATTCTCTGGACTCTCTAGATAAATAATTATCGAAAAAAAGTTGAACTTTAGCATTTGCCTGGCTGTAACAGGGTCATTTAGGAAAGTGGAGGGACAAAAAACACTCAAAAGCCTATAAAACCTAAGGGAAAACATCAAACTTCACAAAAATCGATGGACATATGTGTCCTAACATGGTGAAGAAGCATGCCAAGTTTCGTGAAGATCGGACAATAGGTGGCGCTATAACTGGCAAAAACGTCTCTTCTTATTAGGGGTTCAAGCACGAAGTGCTGAAACCCTATTGTTATTGCCCTGATTTTTATTATTATTATTATTCTTCCCTAAAACGCATCGTGCAGCCCAAACCGTAAGACCTAGAGACTTGAAACTTGGCCAGATGGTAGTAGTATTGCTCGCTACTCAGATACACGGACTGAGCCCAATCGGCCCATAGGTGGTGCTATAATGACCACATTTACTAAATTGGTCATAACTCCTACATACTTTGTCATAGAGGCTCAAATTTAGCATCACTGTGATCCCTGGCTCCAGACGAACAACCTGGCTATCTCCAAATCGCGATTTGAGCAAAAAAAAATTTATATGGCCAGTTTTGTCCAAAGCCTACTTTGGCGAACTAGTCCCTGGTTTTTGGTCCAATTGGAACCAGACCAGTCTAGGACAATTCTCTGGACTCTCTAGATAAATAATTATCGAAAAAAAGTTGAACTTTAGCATTTGCCTGGCTGTAACAGGGTCATTTAGGAAAGTGGAGGGACAAAAAACACTCAAAAGCCTATAAAACCTAAGGGAAAACATCAAACTTCACAAAAATCGATGGACATATGTGTCCTAACATGGTGAAGAAGCATGCCAAGTTTCGTGAAGATCGGACAATAGGTGGCGCTATAACTGGCAAAAACGTCTCTTCTTATTAGGGGTTCAAGCACGAAGTGCTGAAACCCTATTGTTATTGCCCTGATTTTTATTATTATTATTATTCTTCCCTAAAACGCATCGTGCAGCCCAAACCGTAAGACCTAGAGACTTGAAACTTGGCCAGATGGTAGTAGTATTGCTCGCTACTCAGATACACGGACTGAGCCCAATCGGCCCATAGGTGGTGCTATAATGACCACATTTACTAAATTGGTCATAACTCCTACATACTTTGTCATAGAGGCTCAAATTTAGCATCACTGTGATCCCTGGCTCCAGACGAACAACCTGGCTATCTCCAAATCGCGATTTGAGCAAAAAAAAAATTTATATGGCCACTTTTGTCCAATGCCTACTTTGGCGAACTAGTCCCTGGTTTTTGGTCCAATTGGAACCAGACCAGTCTAGGACAATTCTCTGGACTCTCTAGATAAATAATTATCGAAAAAAAGTTGAACTTTAGCATTTGCCTGGCTGTAACAGGGTCATTTAGGAAAGTGGAGGGACAAAAAACACTCAAAAGCCTATAAAACCTAAGGGAAAACATCAAACTTCACAAAAATCGATGGACATATGTGTCCTAACATGGTGAAGAAGCATGCCAAGTTTCGTGAAGATCGGACAATAGGTGGCGCTATAACTGGCAAAAACGTCTCTTCTTATTAGGGGTTCAAGCACGAAGTGCTGAAACCCTATTGTTATTGCCCTGATTTTTATTAGGGGTTCAAGCATGAAATGCTGAAACCCTATTGTAATTGTACAGATTTTTATTATTATTATTATTATTCCGCCGTAAAACGCATCGTGCAGCCCAAACCGTAAGTGCTAGAGACTTGAAACTTTGCCAGATGGTAGTACAAAAATCGAGGAGAGGTTATCAAAATATGAGCCAGATTGGCCAATAGGTGGCGCTACAGCGCAAAAAACAAAAAAAAAGCATATTTTTGCTTAAATCTCATTAACCGTTTGTCACAGACTCAAGTGTCTTATATCATTGGAATCCTTGGGTCAAGCCGAACAAAAATGGCCTCAAGGATTTCATTTCCGGTATGCAAATTTTTCCGCCATATTGGATTTTGTCCAAAACCTACTTTTGCGAACTAGTCCCTGTTTTTTTGCCCGATCGGAACCAAACCAGTGCAGAAATGTTCACAGGGGTCTGAATATCAATAATTATCGAAAAAAAGTTGAAATTTCGATCCACGGTTGCTAAGGGGTGTCAAAACGTTCGAAGGAGGCGGAGCTTATTTTACTAAAATGGCTATAACTCATGAACGAAATGAGATATTTTCACCAAACTCGGTACACATGTGTATGGGTTCAGTCTGGGTTCACAGTAAAAAAATCGCGACGATTGAGCACTAGGTGGCGCTATAAAATGAAAAAAACATGAAAAGGGCTATAACCACCTGACCATTAGTCAGATTGACTTGAAAATTGGTATGCAGTGTCTTGGTCCAAGGCCCCATGTATATCTATGAGGACATTGGTGTATCTGAAAAAACATGGCCGCCATTGGCCAATGAAGTTTGAGCACCTATTAGACAAGGTTAACGGAGGCCGATCGGAACGAAACTCGATGGGCATGTTCGAGTCATGGCCCTAGAGGTCTGTAAGAATTTTGAAAGAAATCGGCCACTAGTTGGCGCTAACGAGTTTTATGGCTCTGTAATCACGTGGTGTTAAACTTATTGTCACATTATGCCTATCATTTGATAGATCTGCTCATGGTGAACAACTTTGCCTCAAAAACCTACTTTTGCAAACTAGTCCCTGGTTTTTCGCCCGATCGGAACCAGACCAGTCTAGGACAATTCTCTGGACTCTCTAGATCAATAATTATCGAAAAAAAGTTGAACTTCTGCATTTGGGTGGCTGTAATAGGATAATTAATAAAAGGGGCGTGGCAAAATACACTAAAATGCCTATAAATCATAAATGAAAACTCAGAACTTCACAAAAATTGGTGCGCATATGTGACATAACATCATTAACAAGCATGCCAAATTTTATGGAGATCGGACCAAAGGTGGCGCTATAACTGTTAAAAAGCTTTAAAACCATATATTTCCCATGGTAAACTGCCTGTATTGGCTGTAAATGGTCTTTTCCGTCTATTATGTCAGTTGTTAAATGCTTGCTAAATAAAACTTAATGTCTTTTGATGCTTGTGTGCTTAAAGGCCTTAAAGGCCTTAACTGCTTGAACCCCGATAAATGCTGCTTGCAGCTTTAATTATTATTATTATTCTTCCCTAAAACGCATCGTGCAGCCCAAACCGTAAGACCTAGAGACTTGAAACTTGGCCAGATGGTAGTAGTATTGCTCGCTACTCAGATACACGGACTGAGCCCAATCGGCCCATAGGTGGTGCTATAATGACCACATTTACTAAATTGGTCATAACTCCTACATACTTTGTCATAGAGGCTCAAATTTAGCATCACTGTGATCCCTGGCTCCAGACGAACAACCTGGCTATCTCCAAATCGCGATTTGAGCAAAAAAAAATTTATATGGCCAGTTTTGTCCAAAGCCTACTTTGGCGAACTAGTCCCTGGTTTTTGGTCCAATTGGAACCAGACCAGTCTAGGACAATTCTCTGGACTCTCTAGATAAATAATTATCGAAAAAAAGTTGAACTTTAGCATTTGCCTGGCTGTAACAGGGTCATTTAGGAAAGTGGAGGGACAAAAAACACTCAAAAGCCTATAAAACCTAAGGGAAAACATCAAACTTCACAAAAATCGATGGACATATGTGTCCTAACATGGTGAAGAAGCATGCCAAGTTTCGTGAAGATCGGACAATAGGTGGCGCTATAACTGGCAAAAACGTCTCTTCTTATTAGGGGTTCAAGCACGAAGTGCTGAAACCCTATTGTTATTGCCCTGATTTTTATTATTATTATTATTCTTCCCTAAAACGCATCGTGCAGCCCAAACCGTAAGACCTAGAGACTTGAAACTTGGCCAGATGGTAGTAGTATTGCTCGCTACTCAGATACACGGACTGAGCCCAATCGGCCCATAGGTGGTGCTATAATGACCACATTTACTAAATTGGTCATAACTCCTACATACTTTGTCATAGAGGCTCAAATTTAGCATCACTGTGATCCCTGGCTCCAGACGAACAACCTGGCTATCTCCAAATCGCGATTTGAGCAAAAAAAAAATTTATATGGCCACTTTTGTCCAATGCCTACTTTGGCGAACTAGTCCCTGGTTTTTGGTCCAATTGGAACCAGACCAGTCTAGGACAATTCTCTGGACTCTCTAGATAAATAATTATCGAAAAAAAGTTGAACTTTAGCATTTGCCTGGCTGTAACAGGGTCATTTAGGAAAGTGGAGGGACAAAAAACACTCAAAAGCCTATAAAACCTAAGGGAAAACATCAAACTTCACAAAAATCGATGGACATATGTGTCCTAACATGGTGAAGAAGCATGCCAAGTTTCGTGAAGATCGGACAATAGGTGGCGCTATAACTGGCAAAAACGTCTCTTCTTATTAGGGGTTCAAGCACGAAGTGCTGAAACCCTATTGTTATTGCCCTGATTTTTATTAGGGGTTCAAGCACGAAGTGCTGAAACCCTATTGTAATTGTACTGATTTTTATTATTATTAGGGGTTCAAGCACGAAGTGCTGAAACCCTATTGTAATTGTCCTGATTTTTAGGGGTTCAAGCACGAAGTGCTGAAACCCTATTGTTATTGCCCTGATTTTTATTATTATTATTATTCTTCCCTAAAACGCATCGTGCAGCCCAAACCGTAAGACCTAGAGACTTGAAACTTGGCCAGATGGTAGTAGTATTGCTCGCTACTCAGATACACGGACTGAGCCCAATCGGCCCATAGGTGGTGCTATAATGACCACATTTACTAAATTGGTCATAACTCCTACATACTTTGTCATAGAGGCTCAAATTTAGCATCACTGTGATCCCTGGCTCCAGACGAACAACCTGGCTATCTCCAAATCGCGATTTGAGCAAAAAAAATTTATATGGCCACTTTTGTCCAATGCCTACTTTGGCGAACTAGTCCCTGGTTTTTGGTCCAATTGGAACCAGACCAGTCTAGGACAATTCTCTGGACTCTCTAGATAAATAATTATCGAAAAAAAGTTGAACTTTAGCATTTGCCTGGCTGTAACAGGGTCATTTAGGAAAGTGGAGGGACAAAAAACACTCAAAAGCCTATAAAACCTAAGGGAAAACATCAAACTTCACAAAAATCGATGGACATATGTGTCCTAACATGGTGAAGAAGCATGCCAAGTTTCGTGAAGATCGGACAATAGGTGGCGCTATAACTGGCAAAAACGTCTCTTCTTATTAGGGGTTCAAGCACGAAGTGCTGAAACCCTATTGTTATTGCCCTGATTTTTATTATTATTATTATTCTTCCCTAAAACGCATCGTGCAGCCCAAACCGTAAGACCTAGAGACTTGAAACTTGGCCAGATGGTAGTAGTATTGCTCGCTACTCAGATACACGGACTGAGCCCAATCGGCCCATAGGTGGTGCTATAATGACCACATTTACTAAATTGGTCATAACTCCTACATACTTTGTCATAGAGGCTCAAATTTAGCATCACTGTGATCCCTGGCTCCAGACGAACAACCTGGCTATCTCCAAATCGCGATTTGAGCAAAAAAAATTTATATGGCCACTTTTGTCCAATGCCTACTTTGGCGAACTAGTCCCTGGTTTTTGGTCCAATTGGAACCAGACCAGTCTAGGACAATTCTCTGGACTCTCTAGATAAATAATTATCGAAAAAAAGTTGAACTTTAGCATTTGCCTGGCTGTAACAGGGTCATTTAGGAAAGTGGAGGGACAAAAAACACTCAAAAGCCTATAAAACCTAAGGGAAAACATCAAACTTCACAAAAATCGATGGACATATGTGTCCTAACATGGTGAAGAAGCATGCCAAGTTTCGTGAAGATCGGACAATAGGTGGCGCTATAACTGGCAAAAACGTCTCTTCTTATTAGGGGTTCAAGCACGAAGTGCTGAAACCCTATTGTTATTGCCCTGATTTTTATTATTATTATTATTCTTCCCTAAAACGCATCGTGCAGCCCAAACCGTAAGACCTAGAGACTTGAAACTTGGCCAGATGGTAGTAGTATTGCTCGCTACTCAGATACACGGACTGAGCCCAATCGGCCCATAGGTGGTGCTATAATGACCACATTTACTAAATTGGTCATAACTCCTACATACTTTGTCATAGAGGCTCAAATTTAGCATCACTGTGATCCCTGGCTCCAGACGAACAACCTGGCTATCTCCAAATCGCGATTTGAGCAAAAAAAAAATTTATATGGCCACTTTTGTCCAATGCCTACTTTGGCGAACTAGTCCCTGGTTTTTGGTCCAATTGGAACCAGACCAGTCTAGGACAATTCTCTGGACTCTCTAGATAAATAATTATCGAAAAAAAGTTGAACTTTAGCATTTGCCTGGCTGTAACAGGGTCATTTAGGAAAGTGGAGGGACAAAAAACACTCAAAAGCCTATAAAACCTAAGGGAAAACATCAAACTTCACAAAAATCGATGGACATATGTGTCCTAACATGGTGAAGAAGCATGCCAAGTTTCGTGAAGATCGGACAATAGGTGGCGCTATAACTGGCAAAAACGTCTCTTCTTATTAGGGGTTCAAGCACGAAGTGCTGAAACCCTATTGTTATTGCCCTGATTTTTATTATTATTATTATTCTTCCCTAAAACGCATCGTGCAGCCCAAACCGTAAGACCTAGAGACTTGAAACTTGGCCAGATGGTAGTAGTATTGCTCGCTACTCAGATACACGGACTGAGCCCAATCGGCCCATAGGTGGTGCTATAATGACCACATTTACTAAATTGGTCATAACTCCTACATACTTTGTCATAGAGGCTCAAATTTAGCATCACTGTGATCCCTGGCTCCAGACGAACAACCTGGCTATCTCCAAATCGCGATTTGAGCAAAAAAAAATTTATATGGCCAGTTTTGTCCAAAGCCTACTTTGGCGAACTAGTCCCTGGTTTTTGGTCCAATTGGAACCAGACCAGTCTAGGACAATTCTCTGGACTCTCTAGATAAATAATTATCGAAAAAAAGTTGAACTTTAGCATTTGCCTGGCTGTAACAGGGTCATTTAGGAAAGTGGAGGGACAAAAAACACTCAAAAGCCTATAAAACCTAAGGGAAAACATCAAACTTCACAAAAATCGATGGACATATGTGTCCTAACATGGTGAAGAAGCATGCCAAGTTTCGTGAAGATCGGACAATAGGTGGCGCTATAACTGGCAAAAACGTCTCTTCTTATTAGGGGTTCAAGCACGAAGTGCTGAAACCCTATTGTTATTGCCCTGATTTTTATTATTATTATTATTCTTCCCTAAAACGCATCGTGCAGCCCAAACCGTAAGACCTAGAGACTTGAAACTTGGCCAGATGGTAGTAGTATTGCTCGCTACTCAGATACACGGACTGAGCCCAATCGGCCCATAGGTGGTGCTATAATGACCACATTTACTAAATTGGTCATAACTCCTACATACTTTGTCATAGAGGCTCAAATTTAGCATCACTGTGATCCCTGGCTCCAGACGAACAACCTGGCTATCTCCAAATCGCGATTTGAGCAAAAAAAAATTTATATGGCCAGTTTTGTCCAAAGCCTACTTTGGCGAACTAGTCCCTGGTTTTTGGTCCAATTGGAACCAGACCAGTCTAGGACAATTCTCTGGACTCTCTAGATAAATAATTATCGAAAAAAAGTTGAACTTTAGCATTTGCCTGGCTGTAACAGGGTCATTTAGGAAAGTGGAGGGACAAAAAACACTCAAAAGCCTATAAAACCTAAGGGAAAACATCAAACTTCACAAAAATCGATGGACATATGTGTCCTAACATGGTGAAGAAGCATGCCAAGTTTCGTGAAGATCGGACAATAGGTGGCGCTATAACTGGCAAAAACGTCTCTTCTTATTAGGGGTTCAAGCACGAAGTGCTGAAACCCTATTGTTATTGCCCTGATTTTTATTATTATTATTATTCTTCCCTAAAACGCATCGTGCAGCCCAAACCGTAAGACCTAGAGACTTGAAACTTGGCCAGATGGTAGTAGTATTGCTCGCTACTCAGATACACGGACTGAGCCCAATCGGCCCATAGGTGGTGCTATAATGACCACATTTACTAAATTGGTCATAACTCCTACATACTTTGTCATAGAGGCTCAAATTTAGCATCACTGTGATCCCTGGCTCCAGACGAACAACCTGGCTATCTCCAAATCGCGATTTGAGCAAAAAAAAAATTTATATGGCCACTTTTGTCCAATGCCTACTTTGGCGAACTAGTCCCTGGTTTTTGGTCCAATTGGAACCAGACCAGTCTAGGACAATTCTCTGGACTCTCTAGATAAATAATTATCGAAAAAAAGTTGAACTTTAGCATTTGCCTGGCTGTAACAGGGTCATTTAGGAAAGTGGAGGGACAAAAAACACTCAAAAGCCTATAAAACCTAAGGGAAAACATCAAACTTCACAAAAATCGATGGACATATGTGTCCTAACATGGTGAAGAAGCATGCCAAGTTTCGTGAAGATCGGACAATAGGTGGCGCTATAACTGGCAAAAACGTCTCTTCTTATTAGGGGTTCAAGCACGAAGTGCTGAAACCCTATTGTTATTGCCCTGATTTTTATTAGGGGTTCAAGCATGAAATGCTGAAACCCTATTGTAATTGTACAGATTTTTATTATTATTATTATTATTCCGCCGTAAAACGCATCGTGCAGCCCAAACCGTAAGTGCTAGAGACTTGAAACTTTGCCAGATGGTAGTACAAAAATCGAGGAGAGGTTATCAAAATATGAGCCAGATTGGCCAATAGGTGGCGCTACAGCGCAAAAAACAAAAAAAAAGCATATTTTTGCTTAAATCTCATTAACCGTTTGTCACAGACTCAAGTGTCTTATATCATTGGAATCCTTGGGTCAAGCCGAACAAAAATGGCCTCAAGGATTTCATTTCCGGTATGCAAATTTTTCCGCCATATTGGATTTTGTCCAAAACCTACTTTTGCGAACTAGTCCCTGTTTTTTTGCCCGATCGGAACCAAACCAGTGCAGAAATGTTCACAGGGGTCTGAATATCAATAATTATCGAAAAAAAGTTGAAATTTCGATCCACGGTTGCTAAGGGGTGTCAAAACGTTCGAAGGAGGCGGAGCTTATTTTACTAAAATGGCTATAACTCATGAACGAAATGAGATATTTTCACCAAACTCGGTACACATGTGTATGGGTTCAGTCTGGGTTCACAGTAAAAAAATCGCGACGATTGAGCACTAGGTGGCGCTATAAAATGAAAAAAACATGAAAAGGGCTATAACCACCTGACCATTAGTCAGATTGACTTGAAAATTGGTATGCAGTGTCTTGGTCCAAGGCCCCATGTATATCTATGAGGACATTGGTGTATCTGAAAAAACATGGCCGCCATTGGCCAATGAAGTTTGAGCACCTATTAGACAAGGTTAACGGAGGCCGATCGGAACGAAACTCGATGGGCATGTTCGAGTCATGGCCCTAGAGGTCTGTAAGAATTTTGAAAGAAATCGGCCACTAGTTGGCGCTAACGAGTTTTATGGCTCTGTAATCACGTGGTGTTAAACTTATTGTCACATTATGCCTATCATTTGATAGATCTGCTCATGGTGAACAACTTTGCCTCAAAAACCTACTTTTGCAAACTAGTCCCTGGTTTTTCGCCCGATCGGAACCAGACCAGTCTAGGACAATTCTCTGGACTCTCTAGATCAATAATTATCGAAAAAAAGTTGAACTTCTGCATTTGGGTGGCTGTAATAGGATAATTAATAAAAGGGGCGTGGCAAAATACACTAAAATGCCTATAAATCATAAATGAAAACTCAGAACTTCACAAAAATTGGTGCGCATATGTGACATAACATCATTAACAAGCATGCCAAATTTTATGGAGATCGGACCAAAGGTGGCGCTATAACTGTTAAAAAGCTTTAAAACCATATATTTCCCATGGTAAACTGCCTGTATTGGCTGTAAATGGTCTTTTCCGTCTATTATGTCAGTTGTTAAATGCTTGCTAAATAAAACTTAATGTCTTTTGATGCTTGTGTGCTTAAAGGCCTTAAAGGCCTTAACTGCTTGAACCCCGATAAATGCTGCTTGCAGCTTTAATTATTATTATTATTCTTCCCTAAAACGCATCGTGCAGCCCAAACCGTAAGACCTAGAGACTTGAAACTTGGCCAGATGGTAGTAGTATTGCTCGCTACTCAGATACACGGACTGAGCCCAATCGGCCCATAGGTGGTGCTATAATGACCACATTTACTAAATTGGTCATAACTCCTACATACTTTGTCATAGAGGCTCAAATTTAGCATCACTGTGATCCCTGGCTCCAGACGAACAACCTGGCTATCTCCAAATCGCGATTTGAGCAAAAAAAAATTTATATGGCCAGTTTTGTCCAAAGCCTACTTTGGCGAACTAGTCCCTGGTTTTTGGTCCAATTGGAACCAGACCAGTCTAGGACAATTCTCTGGACTCTCTAGATAAATAATTATCGAAAAAAAGTTGAACTTTAGCATTTGCCTGGCTGTAACAGGGTCATTTAGGAAAGTGGAGGGACAAAAAACACTCAAAAGCCTATAAAACCTAAGGGAAAACATCAAACTTCACAAAAATCGATGGACATATGTGTCCTAACATGGTGAAGAAGCATGCCAAGTTTCGTGAAGATCGGACAATAGGTGGCGCTATAACTGGCAAAAACGTCTCTTCTTATTAGGGGTTCAAGCACGAAGTGCTGAAACCCTATTGTTATTGCCCTGATTTTTATTATTATTATTATTCTTCCCTAAAACGCATCGTGCAGCCCAAACCGTAAGACCTAGAGACTTGAAACTTGGCCAGATGGTAGTAGTATTGCTCGCTACTCAGATACACGGACTGAGCCCAATCGGCCCATAGGTGGTGCTATAATGACCACATTTACTAAATTGGTCATAACTCCTACATACTTTGTCATAGAGGCTCAAATTTAGCATCACTGTGATCCCTGGCTCCAGACGAACAACCTGGCTATCTCCAAATCGCGATTTGAGCAAAAAAAAAATTTATATGGCCACTTTTGTCCAATGCCTACTTTGGCGAACTAGTCCCTGGTTTTTGGTCCAATTGGAACCAGACCAGTCTAGGACAATTCTCTGGACTCTCTAGATAAATAATTATCGAAAAAAAGTTGAACTTTAGCATTTGCCTGGCTGTAACAGGGTCATTTAGGAAAGTGGAGGGACAAAAAACACTCAAAAGCCTATAAAACCTAAGGGAAAACATCAAACTTCACAAAAATCGATGGACATATGTGTCCTAACATGGTGAAGAAGCATGCCAAGTTTCGTGAAGATCGGACAATAGGTGGCGCTATAACTGGCAAAAACGTCTCTTCTTATTAGGGGTTCAAGCACGAAGTGCTGAAACCCTATTGTTATTGCCCTGATTTTTATTATTATTATTATTCTTCCCTAAAACGCATCGTGCAGCCCAAACCGTAAGACCTAGAGACTTGAAACTTGGCCAGATGGTAGTAGTATTGCTCGCTACTCAGATACACGGACTGAGCCCAATCGGCCCATAGGTGGTGCTATAATGACCACATTTACTAAATTGGTCATAACTCCTACATACTTTGTCATAGAGGCTCAAATTTAGCATCACTGTGATCCCTGGCTCCAGACGAACAACCTGGCTATCTCCAAATCGCGATTTGAGCAAAAAAAATTTATATGGCCACTTTTGTCCAATGCCTACTTTGGCGAACTAGTCCCTGGTTTTTGGTCCAATTGGAACCAGACCAGTCTAGGACAATTCTCTGGACTCTCTAGATAAATAATTATCGAAAAAAAGTTGAACTTTAGCATTTGCCTGGCTGTAACAGGGTCATTTAGGAAAGTGGAGGGACAAAAAACACTCAAAAGCCTATAAAACCTAAGGGAAAACATCAAACTTCACAAAAATCGATGGACATATGTGTCCTAACATGGTGAAGAAGCATGCCAAGTTTCGTGAAGATCGGACAATAGGTGGCGCTATAACTGGCAAAAACGTCTCTTCTTATTAGGGGTTCAAGCACGAAGTGCTGAAACCCTATTGTTATTGCCCTGATTTTTATTAGGGGTTCAAGCACGAAGTGCTGAAACCCTATTGTAATTGTACTGATTTTTATTATTATTAGGGGTTCAAGCACGAAGTGCTGAAACCCTATTGTAATTGTCCTGATTTTTAGGGGTTCAAGCACGAAGTGCTGAAACCCTATTGTTATTGCCCTGATTTTTATTATTATTATTATTCTTCCCTAAAACGCATCGTGCAGCCCAAACCGTAAGACCTAGAGACTTGAAACTTGGCCAGATGGTAGTAGTATTGCTCGCTACTCAGATACACGGACTGAGCCCAATCGGCCCATAGGTGGTGCTATAATGACCACATTTACTAAATTGGTCATAACTCCTACATACTTTGTCATAGAGGCTCAAATTTAGCATCACTGTGATCCCTGGCTCCAGACGAACAACCTGGCTATCTCCAAATCGCGATTTGAGCAAAAAAAATTTATATGGCCACTTTTGTCCAATGCCTACTTTGGCGAACTAGTCCCTGGTTTTTGGTCCAATTGGAACCAGACCAGTCTAGGACAATTCTCTGGACTCTCTAGATAAATAATTATCGAAAAAAAGTTGAACTTTAGCATTTGCCTGGCTGTAACAGGGTCATTTAGGAAAGTGGAGGGACAAAAAACACTCAAAAGCCTATAAAACCTAAGGGAAAACATCAAACTTCACAAAAATCGATGGACATATGTGTCCTAACATGGTGAAGAAGCATGCCAAGTTTCGTGAAGATCGGACAATAGGTGGCGCTATAACTGGCAAAAACGTCTCTTCTTATTAGGGGTTCAAGCACGAAGTGCTGAAACCCTATTGTTATTGCCCTGATTTTTATTATTATTATTATTCTTCCCTAAAACGCATCGTGCAGCCCAAACCGTAAGACCTAGAGACTTGAAACTTGGCCAGATGGTAGTAGTATTGCTCGCTACTCAGATACACGGACTGAGCCCAATCGGCCCATAGGTGGTGCTATAATGACCACATTTACTAAATTGGTCATAACTCCTACATACTTTGTCATAGAGGCTCAAATTTAGCATCACTGTGATCCCTGGCTCCAGACGAACAACCTGGCTATCTCCAAATCGCGATTTGAGCAAAAAAAATTTATATGGCCACTTTTGTCCAATGCCTACTTTGGCGAACTAGTCCCTGGTTTTTGGTCCAATTGGAACCAGACCAGTCTAGGACAATTCTCTGGACTCTCTAGATAAATAATTATCGAAAAAAAGTTGAACTTTAGCATTTGCCTGGCTGTAACAGGGTCATTTAGGAAAGTGGAGGGACAAAAAACACTCAAAAGCCTATAAAACCTAAGGGAAAACATCAAACTTCACAAAAATCGATGGACATATGTGTCCTAACATGGTGAAGAAGCATGCCAAGTTTCGTGAAGATCGGACAATAGGTGGCGCTATAACTGGCAAAAACGTCTCTTCTTATTAGGGGTTCAAGCACGAAGTGCTGAAACCCTATTGTTATTGCCCTGATTTTTATTAGGGGTTCAAGCACGAAGTGCTGAAACCCTATTGTAATTGTACTGATTTTTATTATTATTAGGGGTTCAAGCACGAAGTGCTGAAACCCTATTGTAATTGTCCTGATTTTTAGGGGTTCAAGCACGAAGTGCTGAAACCCTATTGTTATTGCCCTGATTTTTATTATTATTATTATTCTTCCCTAAAACGCATCGTGCAGCCCAAACCGTAAGACCTAGAGACTTGAAACTTGGCCAGATGGTAGTAGTATTGCTCGCTACTCAGATACACGGACTGAGCCCAATCGGCCCATAGGTGGTGCTATAATGACCACATTTACTAAATTGGTCATAACTCCTACATACTTTGTCATAGAGGCTCAAATTTAGCATCACTGTGATCCCTGGCTCCAGACGAACAACCTGGCTATCTCCAAATCGCGATTTGAGCAAAAAAAATTTATATGGCCACTTTTGTCCAATGCCTACTTTGGCGAACTAGTCCCTGGTTTTTGGTCCAATTGGAACCAGACCAGTCTAGGACAATTCTCTGGACTCTCTAGATAAATAATTATCGAAAAAAAGTTGAACTTTAGCATTTGCCTGGCTGTAACAGGGTCATTTAGGAAAGTGGAGGGACAAAAAACACTCAAAAGCCTATAAAACCTAAGGGAAAACATCAAACTTCACAAAAATCGATGGACATATGTGTCCTAACATGGTGAAGAAGCATGCCAAGTTTCGTGAAGATCGGACAATAGGTGGCGCTATAACTGGCAAAAACGTCTCTTCTTATTAGGGGTTCAAGCACGAAGTGCTGAAACCCTATTGTTATTGCCCTGATTTTTATTATTATTATTATTCTTCCCTAAAACGCATCGTGCAGCCCAAACCGTAAGACCTAGAGACTTGAAACTTGGCCAGATGGTAGTAGTATTGCTCGCTACTCAGATACACGGACTGAGCCCAATCGGCCCATAGGTGGTGCTATAATGACCACATTTACTAAATTGGTCATAACTCCTACATACTTTGTCATAGAGGCTCAAATTTAGCATCACTGTGATCCCTGGCTCCAGACGAACAACCTGGCTATCTCCAAATCGCGATTTGAGCAAAAAAAATTTATATGGCCACTTTTGTCCAATGCCTACTTTGGCGAACTAGTCCCTGGTTTTTGGTCCAATTGGAACCAGACCAGTCTAGGACAATTCTCTGGACTCTCTAGATAAATAATTATCGAAAAAAAGTTGAACTTTAGCATTTGCCTGGCTGTAACAGGGTCATTTAGGAAAGTGGAGGGACAAAAAACACTCAAAAGCCTATAAAACCTAAGGGAAAACATCAAACTTCACAAAAATCGATGGACATATGTGTCCTAACATGGTGAAGAAGCATGCCAAGTTTCGTGAAGATCGGACAATAGGTGGCGCTATAACTGGCAAAAACGTCTCTTCTTATTAGGGGTTCAAGCACGAAGTGCTGAAACCCTATTGTTATTGCCCTGATTTTTATTAGGGGTTCAAGCACGAAGTGCTGAAACCCTATTGTAATTGTACTGATTTTTATTATTATTAGGGGTTCAAGCACGAAGTGCTGAAACCCTATTGTAATTGTCCTGATTTTTAGGGGTTCAAGCACGAAGTGCTGAAACCCTATTGTTATTGCCCTGATTTTTATTATTATTATTATTCTTCCCTAAAACGCATCGTGCAGCCCAAACCGTAAGACCTAGAGACTTGAAACTTGGCCAGATGGTAGTAGTATTGCTCGCTACTCAGATACACGGACTGAGCCCAATCGGCCCATAGGTGGTGCTATAATGACCACATTTACTAAATTGGTCATAACTCCTACATACTTTGTCATAGAGGCTCAAATTTAGCATCACTGTGATCCCTGGCTCCAGACGAACAACCTGGCTATCTCCAAATCGCGATTTGAGCAAAAAAAATTTATATGGCCACTTTTGTCCTATGCCTACTTTGGCGAACTAGTCCCTGGTTTTTGGTCCAATTGGAACCAGACCAGTCTAGGACAATTCTCTGGACTCTCTAGATAAATAATTATCGAAAAAAAGTTGAACTTTAGCATTTGCCTGGCTGTAACAGGGTCATTTAGGAAAGTGGAGGGACAAAAAACACTCAAAAGCCTATAAAACCTAAGGGAAAACATCAAACTTCACAAAAATCGATGGACATATGTGTCCTAACATGGTGAAGAAGCATGCCAAGTTTCGTGAAGATCGGACAATAGGTGGCGCTATAACTGGCAAAAACGTCTCTTCTTATTAGGGGTTCAAGCACGAAGTGCTGAAACCCTATTGTTATTGCCCTGATTTTTATTAGGGGTTCAAGCACGAAGTGCTGAAACCCTATTGTAATTGTACTGATTTTTATTATTATTAGGGGTTCAAGCACGAAGTGCTGAAACCCTATTGTAATTGTCCTGATTTTTAGGGGTTCAAGCACGAAGTGCTGAAACCCTATTGTTATTGCCCTGATTTTTATTATTATTATTATTCTTCCCTAAAACGCATCGTGCAGCCCAAACCGTAAGACCTAGAGACTTGAAACTTGGCCAGATGGTAGTAGTATTGCTCGCTACTCAGATACACGGACTGAGCCCAATCGGCCCATAGGTGGTGCTATAATGACCACATTTACTAAATTGGTCATAACTCCTACATACTTTGTCATAGAGGCTCAAATTTAGCATCACTGTGATCCCTGGCTCCAGACGAACAACCTGGCTATCTCCAAATCGCGATTTGAGCAAAAAAAAATTTATATGGCCACTTTTGTCCAATGCCTACTTTGGCGAACTAGTCCCTGGTTTTTGGTCCAATTGGAACCAGACCAGTCTAGGACAATTCTCTGGACTCTCTAGATAAATAATTATCGAAAAAAAGTTGAACTTTAGCATTTGCCTGGCTGTAACAGGGTCATTTAGGAAAGTGGAGGGACAAAAAACACTCAAAAGCCTATAAAACCTAAGGGAAAACATCAAACTTCACAAAAATCGATGGACATATGTGTCCTAACATGGTGAAGAAGCATGCCAAGTTTCGTGAAGATCGGACAATAGGTGGCGCTATAACTGGCAAAAACGTCTCTTCTTATTAGGGGTTCAAGCACGAAGTGCTGAAACCCTATTGTTATTGCCCTGATTTTTATTAGGGGTTCAAGCACGAAGTGCTGAAACCCTATTGTAATTGTACTGATTTTTATTATTATTAGGGGTTCAAGCACGAAGTGCTGAAACCCTATTGTAATTGTCCTGATTTTTAGGGGTTCAAGCACGAAGTGCTGAAACCCTATTGTTATTGCCCTGATTTTTATTATTATTATTATTCTTCCCTAAAACGCATCGTGCAGCCCAAACCGTAAGACCTAGAGACTTGAAACTTGGCCAGATGGTAGTAGTATTGCTCGCTACTCAGATACACGGACTGAGCCCAATCGGCCCATAGGTGGTGCTATAATGACCACATTTACTAAATTGGTCATAACTCCTACATACTTTGTCATAGAGGCTCAAATTTAGCATCACTGTGATCCCTGGCTCCAGACGAACAACCTGGCTATCTCCAAATCGCGATTTGAGCAAAAAAAATTTATATGGCCACTTTTGTCCAATGCCTACTTTGGCGAACTAGTCCCTGGTTTTTGGTCCAATTGGAACCAGACCAGTCTAGGACAATTCTCTGGACTCTCTAGATAAATAATTATCGAAAAAAAGTTGAACTTTAGCATTTGCCTGGCTGTAACAGGGTCATTTAGGAAAGTGGAGGGACAAAAAACACTCAAAAGCCTATAAAACCTAAGGGAAAACATCAAACTTCACAAAAATCGATGGACATATGTGTCCTAACATGGTGAAGAAGCATGCCAAGTTTCGTGAAGATCGGACAATAGGTGGCGCTATAACTGGCAAAAACGTCTCTTCTTATTAGGGGTTCAAGCACGAAGTGCTGAAACCCTATTGTTATTGCCCTGATTTTTATTAGGGGTTCAAGCACGAAGTGCTGAAACCCTATTGTAATTGTACTGATTTTTATTATTATTAGGGGTTCAAGCACGAAGTGCTGAAACCCTATTGTAATTGTCCTGATTTTTAGGGGTTCAAGCACGAAGTGCTGAAACCCTATTGTTATTGCCCTGATTTTTATTATTATTATTATTCTTCCCTAAAACGCATCGTGCAGCCCAAACCGTAAGACCTAGAGACTTGAAACTTGGCCAGATGGTAGTAGTATTGCTCGCTACTCAGATACACGGACTGAGCCCAATCGGCCCATAGGTGGTGCTATAATGACCACATTTACTAAATTGGTCATAACTCCTACATACTTTGTCATAGAGGCTCAAATTTAGCATCACTGTGATCCCTGGCTCCAGACGAACAACCTGGCTATCTCCAAATCGCGATTTGAGCAAAAAAAATTTATATGGCCACTTTTGTCCAATGCCTACTTTGGCGAACTAGTCCCTGGTTTTTGGTCCAATTGGAACCAGACCAGTCTAGGACAATTCTCTGGACTCTCTAGATAAATAATTATCGAAAAAAAGTTGAACTTTAGCATTTGCCTGGCTGTAACAGGGTCATTTAGGAAAGTGGAGGGACAAAAAACACTCAAAAGCCTATAAAACCTAAGGGAAAACATCAAACTTCACAAAAATCGATGGACATATGTGTCCTAACATGGTGAAGAAGCATGCCAAGTTTCGTGAAGATCGGACAATAGGTGGCGCTATAACTGGCAAAAACGTCTCTTCTTATTAGGGGTTCAAGCACGAAGTGCTGAAACCCTATTGTTATTGCCCTGATTTTTATTATTATTATTATTCTTCCCTAAAACGCATCGTGCAGCCCAAACCGTAAGACCTAGAGACTTGAAACTTGGCCAGATGGTAGTAGTATTGCTCGCTACTCAGATACACGGACTGAGCCCAATCGGCCCATAGGTGGTGCTATAATGACCACATTTACTAAATTGGTCATAACTCCTACATACTTTGTCATAGAGGCTCAAATTTAGCATCACTGTGATCCCTGGCTCCAGACGAACAACCTGGCTATCTCCAAATCGCGATTTGAGCAAAAAAAATTTATATGGCCACTTTTGTCCAATGCCTACTTTGGCGAACTAGTCCCTGGTTTTTGGTCCAATTGGAACCAGACCAGTCTAGGACAATTCTCTGGACTCTCTAGATAAATAATTATCGAAAAAAAGTTGAACTTTAGCATTTGCCTGGCTGTAACAGGGTCATTTAGGAAAGTGGAGGGACAAAAAACACTCAAAAGCCTATAAAACCTAAGGGAAAACATCAAACTTCACAAAAATCGATGGACATATGTGTCCTAACATGGTGAAGAAGCATGCCAAGTTTCGTGAAGATCGGACAATAGGTGGCGCTATAACTGGCAAAAACGTCTCTTCTTATTAGGGGTTCAAGCACGAAGTGCTGAAACCCTATTGTTATTGCCCTGATTTTTATTAGGGGTTCAAGCACGAAGTGCTGAAACCCTATTGTAATTGTACTGATTTTTATTATTATTAGGGGTTCAAGCACGAAGTGCTGAAACCCTATTGTAATTGTCCTGATTTTTAGGGGTTCAAGCACGAAGTGCTGAAACCCTATTGTTATTGCCCTGATTTTTATTATTATTATTATTCTTCCCTAAAACGCATCGTGCAGCCCAAACCGTAAGACCTAGAGACTTGAAACTTGGCCAGATGGTAGTAGTATTGCTCGCTACTCAGATACACGGACTGAGCCCAATCGGCCCATAGGTGGTGCTATAATGACCACATTTACTAAATTGGTCATAACTCCTACATACTTTGTCATAGAGGCTCAAATTTAGCATCACTGTGATCCCTGGCTCCAGACGAACAACCTGGCTATCTCCAAATCGCGATTTGAGCAAAAAAAATTTATATGGCCACTTTTGTCCAATGCCTACTTTGGCGAACTAGTCCCTGGTTTTTGGTCCAATTGGAACCAGACCAGTCTAGGACAATTCTCTGGACTCTCTAGATAAATAATTATCGAAAAAAAGTTGAACTTTAGCATTTGCCTGGCTGTAACAGGGTCATTTAGGAAAGTGGAGGGACAAAAAACACTCAAAAGCCTATAAAACCTAAGGGAAAACATCAAACTTCACAAAAATCGATGGACATATGTGTCCTAACATGGTGAAGAAGCATGCCAAGTTTCGTGAAGATCGGACAATAGGTGGCGCTATAACTGGCAAAAACGTCTCTTCTTATTAGGGGTTCAAGCACGAAGTGCTGAAACCCTATTGTTATTGCCCTGATTTTTATTATTATTATTATTCTTCCCTAAAACGCATCGTGCAGCCCAAACCGTAAGACCTAGAGACTTGAAACTTGGCCAGATGGTAGTAGTATTGCTCGCTACTCAGATACACGGACTGAGCCCAATCGGCCCATAGGTGGTGCTATAATGACCACATTTACTAAATTGGTCATAACTCCTACATACTTTGTCATAGAGGCTCAAATTTAGCATCACTGTGATCCCTGGCTCCAGACGAACAACCTGGCTATCTCCAAATCGCGATTTGAGCAAAAAAAATTTATATGGCCACTTTTGTCCAATGCCTACTTTGGCGAACTAGTCCCTGGTTTTTGGTCCAATTGGAACCAGACCAGTCTAGGACAATTCTCTGGACTCTCTAGATAAATAATTATCGAAAAAAAGTTGAACTTTAGCATTTGCCTGGCTGTAACAGGGTCATTTAGGAAAGTGGAGGGACAAAAAACACTCAAAAGCCTATAAAACCTAAGGGAAAACATCAAACTTCACAAAAATCGATGGACATATGTGTCCTAACATGGTGAAGAAGCATGCCAAGTTTCGTGAAGATCGGACAATAGGTGGCGCTATAACTGGCAAAAACGTCTCTTCTTATTAGGGGTTCAAGCACGAAGTGCTGAAACCCTATTGTTATTGCCCTGATTTTTATTAGGGGTTCAAGCACGAAGTGCTGAAACCCTATTGTAATTGTACTGATTTTTATTATTATTAGGGGTTCAAGCACGAAGTGCTGAAACCCTATTGTAATTGTCCTGATTTTTAGGGGTTCAAGCACGAAGTGCTGAAACCCTATTGTTATTGCCCTGATTTTTATTATTATTATTATTCTTCCCTAAAACGCATCGTGCAGCCCAAACCGTAAGACCTAGAGACTTGAAACTTGGCCAGATGGTAGTAGTATTGCTCGCTACTCAGATACACGGACTGAGCCCAATCGGCCCATAGGTGGTGCTATAATGACCACATTTACTAAATTGGTCATAACTCCTACATACTTTGTCATAGAGGCTCAAATTTAGCATCACTGTGATCCCTGGCTCCAGACGAACAACCTGGCTATCTCCAAATCGCGATTTGAGCAAAAAAAATTTATATGGCCACTTTTGTCCAATGCCTACTTTGGCGAACTAGTCCCTGGTTTTTGGTCCAATTGGAACCAGACCAGTCTAGGACAATTCTCTGGACTCTCTAGATAAATAATTATCGAAAAAAAGTTGAACTTTAGCATTTGCCTGGCTGTAACAGGGTCATTTAGGAAAGTGGAGGGACAAAAAACACTCAAAAGCCTATAAAACCTAAGGGAAAACATCAAACTTCACAAAAATCGATGGACATATGTGTCCTAACATGGTGAAGAAGCATGCCAAGTTTCGTGAAGATCGGACAATAGGTGGCGCTATAACTGGCAAAAACGTCTCTTCTTATTAGGGGTTCAAGCACGAAGTGCTGAAACCCTATTGTTATTGCCCTGATTTTTATTATTATTATTATTCTTCCCTAAAACGCATCGTGCAGCCCAAACCGTAAGACCTAGAGACTTGAAACTTGGCCAGATGGTAGTAGTATTGCTCGCTACTCAGATACACGGACTGAGCCCAATCGGCCCATAGGTGGTGCTATAATGACCACATTTACTAAATTGGTCATAACTCCTACATACTTTGTCATAGAGGCTCAAATTTAGCATCACTGTGATCCCTGGCTCCAGACGAACAACCTGGCTATCTCCAAATCGCGATTTGAGCAAAAAAAATTTATATGGCCACTTTTGTCCAATGCCTACTTTGGCGAACTAGTCCCTGGTTTTTGGTCCAATTGGAACCAGACCAGTCTAGGACAATTCTCTGGACTCTCTAGATAAATAATTATCGAAAAAAAGTTGAACTTTAGCATTTGCCTGGCTGTAACAGGGTCATTTAGGAAAGTGGAGGGACAAAAAACACTCAAAAGCCTATAAAACCTAAGGGAAAACATCAAACTTCACAAAAATCGATGGACATATGTGTCCTAACATGGTGAAGAAGCATGCCAAGTTTCGTGAAGATCGGACAATAGGTGGCGCTATAACTGGCAAAAACGTCTCTTCTTATTAGGGGTTCAAGCACGAAGTGCTGAAACCCTATTGTTATTGCCCTGATTTTTATTAGGGGTTCAAGCACGAAGTGCTGAAACCCTATTGTAATTGTACTGATTTTTATTATTATTAGGGGTTCAAGCACGAAGTGCTGAAACCCTATTGTAATTGTCCTGATTTTTAGGGGTTCAAGCACGAAGTGCTGAAACCCTATTGTTATTGCCCTGATTTTTATTATTATTATTATTCTTCCCTAAAACGCATCGTGCAGCCCAAACCGTAAGACCTAGAGACTTGAAACTTGGCCAGATGGTAGTAGTATTGCTCGCTACTCAGATACACGGACTGAGCCCAATCGGCCCATAGGTGGTGCTATAATGACCACATTTACTAAATTGGTCATAACTCCTACATACTTTGTCATAGAGGCTCAAATTTAGCATCACTGTGATCCCTGGCTCCAGACGAACAACCTGGCTATCTCCAAATCGCGATTTGAGCAAAAAAAATTTATATGGCCACTTTTGTCCAATGCCTACTTTGGCGAACTAGTCCCTGGTTTTTGGTCCAATTGGAACCAGACCAGTCTAGGACAATTCTCTGGACTCTCTAGATAAATAATTATCGAAAAAAAGTTGAACTTTAGCATTTGCCTGGCTGTAACAGGGTCATTTAGGAAAGTGGAGGGACAAAAAACACTCAAAAGCCTATAAAACCTAAGGGAAAACATCAAACTTCACAAAAATCGATGGACATATGTGTCCTAACATGGTGAAGAAGCATGCCAAGTTTCGTGAAGATCGGACAATAGGTGGCGCTATAACTGGCAAAAACGTCTCTTCTTATTAGGGGTTCAAGCACGAAGTGCTGAAACCCTATTGTTATTGCCCTGATTTTTATTATTATTATTATTCTTCCCTAAAACGCATCGTGCAGCCCAAACCGTAAGACCTAGAGACTTGAAACTTGGCCAGATGGTAGTAGTATTGCTCGCTACTCAGATACACGGACTGAGCCCAATCGGCCCATAGGTGGTGCTATAATGACCACATTTACTAAATTGGTCATAACTCCTACATACTTTGTCATAGAGGCTCAAATTTAGCATCACTGTGATCCCTGGCTCCAGACGAACAACCTGGCTATCTCCAAATCGCGATTTGAGCAAAAAAAATTTATATGGCCACTTTTGTCCAATGCCTACTTTGGCGAACTAGTCCCTGGTTTTTGGTCCAATTGGAACCAGACCAGTCTAGGACAATTCTCTGGACTCTCTAGATAAATAATTATCGAAAAAAAGTTGAACTTTAGCATTTGCCTGGCTGTAACAGGGTCATTTAGGAAAGTGGAGGGACAAAAAACACTCAAAAGCCTATAAAACCTAAGGGAAAACATCAAACTTCACAAAAATCGATGGACATATGTGTCCTAACATGGTGAAGAAGCATGCCAAGTTTCGTGAAGATCGGACAATAGGTGGCGCTATAACTGGCAAAAACGTCTCTTCTTATTAGGGGTTCAAGCACGAAGTGCTGAAACCCTATTGTTATTGCCCTGATTTTTATTAGGGGTTCAAGCACGAAGTGCTGAAACCCTATTGTAATTGTACTGATTTTTATTATTATTAGGGGTTCAAGCACGAAGTGCTGAAACCCTATTGTAATTGTCCTGATTTTTAGGGGTTCAAGCACGAAGTGCTGAAACCCTATTGTTATTGCCCTGATTTTTATTATTATTATTATTCTTCCCTAAAACGCATCGTGCAGCCCAAACCGTAAGACCTAGAGACTTGAAACTTGGCCAGATGGTAGTAGTATTGCTCGCTACTCAGATACACGGACTGAGCCCAATCGGCCCATAGGTGGTGCTATAATGACCACATTTACTAAATTGGTCATAACTCCTACATACTTTGTCATAGAGGCTCAAATTTAGCATCACTGTGATCCCTGGCTCCAGACGAACAACCTGGCTATCTCCAAATCGCGATTTGAGCAAAAAAAATTTATATGGCCACTTTTGTCCAATGCCTACTTTGGCGAACTAGTCCCTGGTTTTTGGTCCAATTGGAACCAGACCAGTCTAGGACAATTCTCTGGACTCTCTAGATAAATAATTATCGAAAAAAAGTTGAACTTTAGCATTTGCCTGGCTGTAACAGGGTCATTTAGGAAAGTGGAGGGACAAAAAACACTCAAAAGCCTATAAAACCTAAGGGAAAACATCAAACTTCACAAAAATCGATGGACATATGTGTCCTAACATGGTGAAGAAGCATGCCAAGTTTCGTGAAGATCGGACAATAGGTGGCGCTATAACTGGCAAAAACGTCTCTTCTTATTAGGGGTTCAAGCACGAAGTGCTGAAACCCTATTGTTATTGCCCTGATTTTTATTAGGGGTTCAAGCACGAAGTGCTGAAACCCTATTGTAATTGTACTGATTTTTATTATTATTAGGGGTTCAAGCACGAAGTGCTGAAACCCTATTGTAATTGTCCTGATTTTTAGGGGTTCAAGCACGAAGTGCTGAAACCCTATTGTTATTGCCCTGATTTTTATTATTATTATTATTCTTCCCTAAAACGCATCGTGCAGCCCAAACCGTAAGACCTAGAGACTTGAAACTTGGCCAGATGGTAGTAGTATTGCTCGCTACTCAGATACACGGACTGAGCCCAATCGGCCCATAGGTGGTGCTATAATGACCACATTTACTAAATTGGTCATAACTCCTACATACTTTGTCATAGAGGCTCAAATTTAGCATCACTGTGATCCCTGGCTCCAGACGAACAACCTGGCTATCTCCAAATCGCGATTTGAGCAAAAAAAATTTATATGGCCACTTTTGTCCAATGCCTACTTTGGCGAACTAGTCCCTGGTTTTTGGTCCAATTGGAACCAGACCAGTCTAGGACAATTCTCTGGACTCTCTAGATAAATAATTATCGAAAAAAAGTTGAACTTTAGCATTTGCCTGGCTGTAACAGGGTCATTTAGGAAAGTGGAGGGACAAAAAACACTCAAAAGCCTATAAAACCTAAGGGAAAACATCAAACTTCACAAAAATCGATGGACATATGTGTCCTAACATGGTGAAGAAGCATGCCAAGTTTCGTGAAGATCGGACAATAGGTGGCGCTATAACTGGCAAAAACGTCTCTTCTTATTAGGGGTTCAAGCACGAAGTGCTGAAACCCTATTGTTATTGCCCTGATTTTTATTATTATTATTATTCTTCCCTAAAACGCATCGTGCAGCCCAAACCGTAAGACCTAGAGACTTGAAACTTGGCCAGATGGTAGTAGTATTGCTCGCTACTCAGATACACGGACTGAGCCCAATCGGCCCATAGGTGGTGCTATAATGACCACATTTACTAAATTGGTCATAACTCCTACATACTTTGTCATAGAGGCTCAAATTTAGCATCACTGTGATCCCTGGCTCCAGACGAACAACCTGGCTATCTCCAAATCGCGATTTGAGCAAAAAAATTTATATGGCCACTTTTGTCCAATGCCTACTTTGGCGAACTAGTCCCTGGTTTTTGGTCCAATTGGAACCAGACCAGTCTAGGACAATTCTCTGGACTCTCTAGATAAATAATTATCGAAAAAAAGTTGAACTTTAGCATTTGCCTGGCTGTAACAGGGTCATTTAGGAAAGTGGAGGGACAAAAAACACTCAAAAGCCTATAAAACCTAAGGGAAAACATCAAACTTCACAAAAATCGATGGACATATGTGTCCTAACATGGTGAAGAAGCATGCCAAGTTTCGTGAAGATCGGACAATAGGTGGCGCTATAACTGGCAAAAACGTCTCTTCTTATTAGGGGTTCAAGCACGAAGTGCTGAAACCCTATTGTTATTGCCCTGATTTTTATTAGGGGTTCAAGCACGAAGTGCTGAAACCCTATTGTAATTGTACTGATTTTTATTATTATTAGGGGTTCAAGCACGAAGTGCTGAAACCCTATTGTAATTGTCCTGATTTTTAGGGGTTCAAGCACGAAGTGCTGAAACCCTATTGTTATTGCCCTGATTTTTATTATTATTATTATTCTTCCCTAAAACGCATCGTGCAGCCCAAACCGTAAGACCTAGAGACTTGAAACTTGGCCAGATGGTAGTAGTATTGCTCGCTACTCAGATACACGGACTGAGCCCAATCGGCCCATAGGTGGTGCTATAATGACCACATTTACTAAATTGGTCATAACTCCTACATACTTTGTCATAGAGGCTCAAATTTAGCATCACTGTGATCCCTGGCTCCAGACGAACAACCTGGCTATCTCCAAATCGCGATTTGAGCAAAAAAAATTTATATGGCCACTTTTGTCCAATGCCTACTTTGGCGAACTAGTCCCTGGTTTTTGGTCCAATTGGAACCAGACCAGTCTAGGACAATTCTCTGGACTCTCTAGATAAATAATTATCGAAAAAAAGTTGAACTTTAGCATTTGCCTGGCTGTAACAGGGTCATTTAGGAAAGTGGAGGGACAAAAAACACTCAAAAGCCTATAAAACCTAAGGGAAAACATCAAACTTCACAAAAATCGATGGACATATGTGTCCTAACATGGTGAAGAAGCATGCCAAGTTTCGTGAAGATCGGACAATAGGTGGCGCTATAACTGGCAAAAACGTCTCTTCTTATTAGGGGTTCAAGCACGAAGTGCTGAAACCCTATTGTTATTGCCCTGATTTTTATTAGGGGTTCAAGCACGAAGTGCTGAAACCCTATTGTAATTGTACTGATTTTTATTATTATTAGGGGTTCAAGCACGAAGTGCTGAAACCCTATTGTAATTGTCCTGATTTTTAGGGGTTCAAGCACGAAGTGCTGAAACCCTATTGTTATTGCCCTGATTTTTATTATTATTATTATTCTTCCCTAAAACGCATCGTGCAGCCCAAACCGTAAGACCTAGAGACTTGAAACTTGGCCAGATGGTAGTAGTATTGCTCGCTACTCAGATACACGGACTGAGCCCAATCGGCCCATAGGTGGTGCTATAATGACCACATTTACTAAATTGGTCATAACTCCTACATACTTTGTCATAGAGGCTCAAATTTAGCATCACTGTGATCCCTGGCTCCAGACGAACAACCTGGCTATCTCCAAATCGCGATTTGAGCAAAAAAAATTTATATGGCCACTTTTGTCCAATGCCTACTTTGGCGAACTAGTCCCTGGTTTTTGGTCCAATTGGAACCAGACCAGTCTAGGACAATTCTCTGGACTCTCTAGATAAATAATTATCGAAAAAAAGTTGAACTTTAGCATTTGCCTGGCTGTAACAGGGTCATTTAGGAAAGTGGAGGGACAAAAAACACTCAAAAGCCTATAAAACCTAAGGGAAAACATCAAACTTCACAAAAATCGATGGACATATGTGTCCTAACATGGTGAAGAAGCATGCCAAGTTTCGTGAAGATCGGACAATAGGTGGCGCTATAACTGGCAAAAACGTCTCTTCTTATTAGGGGTTCAAGCACGAAGTGCTGAAACCCTATTGTTATTGCCCTGATTTTTATTAGGGGTTCAAGCACGAAGTGCTGAAACCCTATTGTAATTGTACTGATTTTTATTATTATTAGGGGTTCAAGCACGAAGTGCTGAAACCCTATTGTAATTGTCCTGATTTTTAGGGGTTCAAGCACGAAGTGCTGAAACCCTATTGTTATTGCCCTGATTTTTATTATTATTATTATTCTTCCCTAAAACGCATCGTGCAGCCCAAACCGTAAGACCTAGAGACTTGAAACTTGGCCAGATGGTAGTAGTATTGCTCGCTACTCAGATACACGGACTGAGCCCAATCGGCCCATAGGTGGTGCTATAATGACCACATTTACTAAATTGGTCATAACTCCTACATACTTTGTCATAGAGGCTCAAATTTAGCATCACTGTGATCCCTGGCTCCAGACGAACAACCTGGCTATCTCCAAATCGCGATTTGAGCAAAAAAAATTTATATGGCCACTTTTGTCCAATGCCTACTTTGGCGAACTAGTCCCTGGTTTTTGGTCCAATTGGAACCAGACCAGTCTAGGACAATTCTCTGGACTCTCTAGATAAATAATTATCGAAAAAAAGTTGAACTTTAGCATTTGCCTGGCTGTAACAGGGTCATTTAGGAAAGTGGAGGGACAAAAAACACTCAAAAGCCTATAAAACCTAAGGGAAAACATCAAACTTCACAAAAATCGATGGACATATGTGTCCTAACATGGTGAAGAAGCATGCCAAGTTTCGTGAAGATCGGACAATAGGTGGCGCTATAACTGGCAAAAACGTCTCTTCTTATTAGGGGTTCAAGCACGAAGTGCTGAAACCCTATTGTTATTGCCCTGATTTTTATTATTATTATTATTCTTCCCTAAAACGCATCGTGCAGCCCAAACCGTAAGACCTAGAGACTTGAAACTTGGCCAGATGGTAGTAGTATTGCTCGCTACTCAGATACACGGACTGAGCCCAATCGGCCCATAGGTGGTGCTATAATGACCACATTTACTAAATTGGTCATAACTCCTACATACTTTGTCATAGAGGCTCAAATTTAGCATCACTGTGATCCCTGGCTCCAGACGAACAACCTGGCTATCTCCAAATCGCGATTTGAGCAAAAAAAATTTATATGGCCACTTTTGTCCAATGCCTACTTTGGCGAACTAGTCCCTGGTTTTTGGTCCAATTGGAACCAGACCAGTCTAGGACAATTCTCTGGACTCTCTAGATAAATAATTATCGAAAAAAAGTTGAACTTTAGCATTTGCCTGGCTGTAACAGGGTCATTTAGGAAAGTGGAGGGACAAAAAACACTCAAAAGCCTATAAAACCTAAGGGAAAACATCAAACTTCACAAAAATCGATGGACATATGTGTCCTAACATGGTGAAGAAGCATGCCAAGTTTCGTGAAGATCGGACAATAGGTGGCGCTATAACTGGCAAAAACGTCTCTTCTTATTAGGGGTTCAAGCACGAAGTGCTGAAACCCTATTGTTATTGCCCTGATTTTTATTATTATTATTATTCTTCCCTAAAACGCATCGTGCAGCCCAAACCGTAAGACCTAGAGACTTGAAACTTGGCCAGATGGTAGTAGTATTGCTCGCTACTCAGATACACGGACTGAGCCCAATCGGCCCATAGGTGGTGCTATAATGACCACATTTACTAAATTGGTCATAACTCCTACATACTTTGTCATAGAGGCTCAAATTTAGCATCACTGTGATCCCTGGCTCCAGACGAACAACCTGGCTATCTCCAAATCGCGATTTGAGCAAAAAAAAAATTTATATGGCCACTTTTGTCCAATGCCTACTTTGGCGAACTAGTCCCTGGTTTTTGGTCCAATTGGAACCAGACCAGTCTAGGACAATTCTCTGGACTCTCTAGATAAATAATTATCGAAAAAAAGTTGAACTTTAGCATTTGCCTGGCTGTAACAGGGTCATTTAGGAAAGTGGAGGGACAAAAAACACTCAAAAGCCTATAAAACCTAAGGGAAAACATCAAACTTCACAAAAATCGATGGACATATGTGTCCTAACATGGTGAAGAAGCATGCCAAGTTTCGTGAAGATCGGACAATAGGTGGCGCTATAACTGGCAAAAACGTCTCTTCTTATTAGGGGTTCAAGCACGAAGTGCTGAAACCCTATTGTTATTGCCCTGATTTTTATTAGGGGTTCAAGCACGAAGTGCTGAAACCCTATTGTAATTGTCCTGATTTTTATTATTATTATTTTTCCGCCATAAAACGCATCGTGCAGCCCAAACCGTAAGACCTAGAGACTTGAAACTTTGCCAGATGGTAGTACTATTGCTCGCTACTCAGATACACGGACTCAGCCCAATCGGCCCATAGGTGGCGCTATAGCAATCAATAGCGCGAAACTGCTCAGAACTCCCAGACCGTAAGGCGTAGCTTCAAGTGTCTTATATCATTGAAATCCAGAGCTCCTGAAGAAAAAAACGTATATCTCCGATTTCATTTCCGCCATGATAGATTTTTCGCCATTTTGAATTTTGTCATAAACCTACTTTTGCGAACTAGTCCCTGGTTTTTCGCCCGATCGGAACCAAACTAGTGCAGAATTGTTCTCTGGAGTCTGTAGATCAATAATTATCGAAAAAAAGTTGAAATTTCGATTCATGGTCGCTAGGGGGTGCAAAATTAACGTTGTGGGAGGAGCCTATTTTACTAAAATGGCTATAACTCAAGAAGTAATTAAGTAAACTTCACCAAACTTGGTACACATGTGTAAGATGTCAATCTAAGGTCAGAGTAAAAAAATTGCGTAGATTGGCCACATGGTGGCGCTATAAAATAAAAAAAACGTATAGACACCTGACCGTTTTTCCGAATGACTTGAAACTTGGTATGCAGTGTCTTGGCCCAAGGGGCCACGTACGTCTAAAAGGATATTGGCGTATCTCGAAAAACATGGCCGCCATTGGCCAATGAGGTTTGAGCACCGTTAACGAAGTCTGATCGGAGCGAAACTCGGTGGGCATGTTCGGCTCAAGCCCCTAGAGGTCTGTAAGAATTTTGAAAGAAATCGGCCACTAGTTGGCGCTAACGAGGTTTATGGCTCTGTAATCACGTGGTGTTACACTTATCATCACAAAATGCATATCATTTGATAGATCTGCTCATGCTGAACAACTTTGCCTCAAGAACCATTGCTGTCAATCAAACCGTTCATTAAATATTCATGAATATGTTAAAAACCTACTTTTGCGAACTAGTCCCTGGTTTTTCGCCCGATCGGAACCAGACCAGTCTAGGACAATTCTCTGGACTCTCTAGATCAATAATTATCGAAAAAAAGTTGAACTTTTGCATTTGGGTGGCTTTAATAGGGTAATTTATTAAAAGGGGCGTGGCAAAATACACTAAAATGCCTATAAATCATAAATGAAAACTCAGAACTTAACAAAAATTGGTGAGCATATGTGACATAACATCATTAACAAGCATGCCAAATTTTATGGAGATCGGACAAAAGGTGGCGCTATAACTGTTAAAAAGCTTTAAAACCATATATTTCCCATGGTTAACTGCCTGTATTGGCTGTAAATGGTCTTTTCCGTCTATTATGTCAGTTGTTAAATGCTTGCTAAATAAAACTTAATGTCTTTTGATGCTTGTGTCTCTGGACTCTCTAGATAAATAATTATCGAAAAAAAGTTGAACTTTTGCATTTGCCTGGCTGTAACAGGGTCATTTAGGAAAGGGGAGGGACAAAAAACACTCAAAAGCCTATACAACCTAAGGGAAAACACCAAACTTCACAAAAATCGATGGACATATGTGTCCTAACATGGTGAAGAAGCATGCCAAGTTTCGTGAAGATCGGACAATAGGTGGCGCTATAACTGTCCAAAACGTCTCTTCTTATTAGGGGTTCAAGCACGAAGTGCTGAAACCCTATTGTTATTGCCCTGATTTTTATTAGGGGTTCAAGCACGAAGTGCTGAAACCCTATTGTAATTGTAAGGATTTTTATTATTATTATTATTATTCTTCTCCGCTAAAACGCATCGTGCAGCCCAAACCGTAAGAGCTAGAGACTTGAAACTTGGCCACAAGGTAGTACAAAAATCGAGGAGAGGTTATCAAAGTATGAGCCCGATTGGCCAATAGGTGGCGCTATAGCGCAAAAAACAAAAAAAAATCACTATTTTGCTCATATCTCAATAACCATTTGTCTCAGCTTCAAGTGTCATACATCATTGGAATCCTTGGCTCAAGCCGAACAAGAAATATAGGAGGTATTTTATTTCCGGTATGCAA
This sequence comes from Leuciscus leuciscus, assembly GCF_965113295.1. Taxonomy (NCBI): domain Eukaryota; kingdom Metazoa; phylum Chordata; class Actinopteri; order Cypriniformes; family Leuciscidae; genus Leuciscus; species Leuciscus leuciscus. The sequence continues at coordinate 26,329,997 of NC_138725.1, read as the reverse complement.
ATTTTTCCGCCATTTTGGATTTTGTCCAAAACCTACTTTTGCGAACTAGTCCCTGGTTTTTCGCCCGATCGGAACCAAACCAGTGCAGAAATGTTCACAGTAGTCTGAATATCAATAATTATCGAAAAAAAGTTGAAATTTCGATTCACGGTCGCTAAGGGGTGCCAAAACGTTTGAAGAAGGCGGAGCCTATTTTACTAAAATGGCTATAACTCCAGAAGTAAATGAGGTATCTTCACCAAACTCGGTACACATGTGTAAGAGGTCAATCTGAGGTCACAGTAAAAAAATCGCGGCGATTGGCCACATGGTGGCGCTATAACATGAAAAAAACATAAAATGGGCTATAACCACCTGACCGTTAGTCCGATTGACTTGAAAATTGGTATGCAGTGTCTTGGTCCAAGGTGCCATGTATATCTATGAGGACATTAGTGTATCTCAAAAAACATGGCCGCCATCAGCCAATGAAGTTTGAGCACCTATTAGACAAGGTTAACGGAGGCCGATCGGAACGAAACTCGATGGGCATGTTCGACTCATGGCCCTAAAGGTCTGTAAGAATTTTGAAAGAAATCGGCCACTAGTTGGCGCTAACGAGTTTTATGGCTCTGTAATCACGTGGTGTTACACTTATCGTCACAAAATGCATATCATTTGATAGAGCTGCTCATCCTGAACAACTTTGCCTCTAGAACCATTCCTGTCAATCAAACCGTTCATTAAATATTCATGAATATGTTAAAAACCTACTTTTGCGAACTAGTCCCTGGTTTTTCGCCCGATCGGAACCAGACCAGTCTAGGACAATTCTCTGGACTCTCTAGATCAATAATTATCAAAAAAAAGTTGAACTTTTGCATTTGTATGGCTGTAATAGGGTCATTTATAAAATGGGCGTGGCAAAATACACTAAAAAGCCTATAAATCCTAAATGAAAACTCAGAACTTCACAAAAGTTGGTGAGCATATGTGACATGACATCATTAACAAGCATGCAACATTTTATGGAGATTGGACCAAAGGTGGCGCTATAACTGTTAAAAAGCTTTAAAACCATATATTTCCTATGGTAAACTGCCTGTATTGGCTGTAAATGGTCTTTTCCATCTCTGATCATATAGTTTTCATATCATAATGTTCAAAACTAGTGCAATACAATTCTCTGGACTCACTAGGTCAATAATTGTCAGAAAAAGTTGAACTACTTCATTTGGATAGATATAATAGGTTCACTTCAAAATGTAGCCTTTACCAAGTGTCCCCGAAAGCCTATATCTCTTTAATGAATGACTCAGACCTTCTTAAAAAGCCAGTGAAATATCACTCTGAACATGCATGAAAATTTTCAGACCGATCGGACAAAATTTGCCTCTATAACAGTTAAAAAGGTGAAAATTATATGAATATAATGGCATATTAAGCCAATAAGTTGTATTTTACTGCCCCCTGCTGTTTAAAATTTATAAAATCACTATTTTAACATTTACAATTACATTTAGTCAAAATCCGTCCGTTAAAGTATTAGTATTGACAGTTTTATCACATCATATATTTCAAATGTCTGTATCTACAACATAATGTGTTTGTGTAGTCTTAGGTTTCTGAATAAATTCTGAATCTTCTGATTAATAGCTAACAAAGACTTTGTGAAATGTTTATAGACCATTCAAATATATTTTCATTATGACATATCCCAATAGCATTGAAAAAACAACAACAACATTTGTCTTCGTGTGTGTGTGTGTGTGTGCATGCATGATTGAGTTAACATGGAAAAACTGGTTTGCTTTAGTGCAGAAAACTGCTTAACTATATAGTTATAACTATAAATCCTAAACGAAAACTCAGAACTTCACAAAAATTGATGAGCATATGTGTCATAACCTGCTAAAGAAGCATGGAAAATTTTATGGAGATCGGACCATAGTTGGCGCTATAACTGTTAAAACGCTTTAAAACCATATATTTCCTATATGGTAAATTGCCTGTATTTGCTGTAAATGGTGTCTTCTATCTATTATCGTATAATGTTCATATCATAATGTTCAAAACCAGTGCAGCACAATTCTCTGAACTCTCTAGATCAATAATTATCAGAAAAAAAGTTTAACTTCTTCAAAAGGTGATTTTATATGAATATAATGACATATTAAGCCAATAAGTGGTATTTTACTGCCCCCTGCTGTCATTTCATCATACTACTCCCTAATATTGTTATAAAATTCATATTTAGACTTTATAAAATCATTATTTTAACATTTACAATCACATTTTGTCAAAACTCATCTATTGGAGTATTATTATTGACAATTGTGTCACACTGTCTGTCTGAGATATGGAAATTGAAAATGAAAGTAAAACGGCATTTAGGCCACGCCCCCCCAGTACAAATTCATTCATAACTCGAAAACGGAAAGTCGTTGCGCGCTCAAATTTTGATGGTAAGGTCCTCTCCGGGCTCTTGATCGAAACGTGTCATCGCGGGCCTCGGGAGCGCGCCCCCCACGAATCGCAAATTCGTGGGACCCCCGATTTTGAACGGCCGAAACTCCCGACCCAGACCACCCCGAACCTTGTGTGAGAGCTCGTTGGAAAGGGCCAGTTCTTGGCTAGCTTCGATTCAAATGTGGTGTAATTTGCCCTGGGCATTCCAGAGATAAAAGCCCCAATAGATATGCCTTTGAACGGTCATATTTCCGGGCTCCAATCGCCCAAAAACACCGCGATGGTCTCATTCAACAGGGCTCCTCAAGAACTATCTATGCTCTGAATTTCAGAATTTTTCGCCTTCTGGTTCCCGAGATATAAGTGAAAAACCAAATTCCCATTCATTCATTCAAACACTTCAACTGTAAGATGGAGGCTGTAATTCCACTGTTGTCAACTAGAGGGAGCAGCAGTATTAGACATAGTATTAATCTTTTTATCAGCTTTCAGCTTTGGCCAACAAACAAATGGTTAAAGCTATTTTTTTTTGTATTATTATTATTGGACTGATAATATAGATCACAATGAAATATATGAAATGGTTAGACCATTAAAATATTTTTTTCACAATAACACATCCTAAAGACATTGAAAACATATTTGTATATGTGTGTGTGTGTGTGTGTGTGTGTGTGTAAGCATGCATTATTGAGTTAACATGGAAAACACTTATATTACAATAACTATTATAACACAGTCATATTTTGTCAGTGTTTATCACTTCATTTGCACTGACACTTCACATAATTGCTAGTAATGTGGTAAATCACGCTAGAAACATGGTAAATCATAGTAAATAATTGATGGTCTCATTCAACAGGGCTCCTCAAGCACTCTCTATGCTCTGAGTTTCAGAATTTTTCGCCTTCTGGTTCCCGAGATATAAGTGAAATACCAAATTCCCATTCATTAATTCATTCAAACACTTCAACTGTAAGATGGAAGCTGTAATACCACTGTCCACTGGAGGGAGCAGCAGGATTACGCATGACCTTTTCATTAGTTTTCAGTATTGGGAAACAAACAAATGCTTTAAAAAGCAATCTTTTTTAAAAAAATTTTTTTTTAATATTATTAGATCACAAAGGAATTCTAATAGACCAATAAATATATTTTCTCAATAACATATTCCAAAACATTAAAAACATATTTGCATTTGTGTATGTTTATTTCTGTGTGTGTGTGTGTGTGTGTGTGTGTGTGTGTGTGTGTGTGTGTGTGTGTGTGTGTGTGTGTGTGTGTGTGTGTGTGTGTGTGTGTGTGTGTGCGTGTGTGTGCGTGTGTGTGCGTGTGTGTGCGTGTGTGTGCGTGTGTGTGCGTGTGTGTGTGTGTGTGTATTGAGTTAACATGGAAAAACTGGTTTGCTTTAGTCCAGAAAACTGGTGAAAATCATGAAGTTTAAAGTGAAAGTGAGCCAATAAGTGGTCTTCTTCTGCCCTCTGCTGGCCATTCTACTTATTAATGAAGTCTTTTCACATGTGCTCACATTCATATTTAGACTCTAAAAATCACTTATATAACAATAACTATTATAACACAATCAGATTTTGTCAGTGTTTATCACTTCATTTGCACTGACACTTCACATAATTGCTAGAAACATGGTAAATCATAGTGAATAATACTATAATGTGGTGTATCAAGGTAAACCATGCTAGAATCCTGGCAAATCATTCTAGAACGTGGTAAATCATGGTAAACTATGCTAAAACAGGGTAAATCATGGTAAACCATGATAAACTATGGTAAATCATGTTAGAATGTGGTATATCATGGTAAATCATGCTAGAACAGGGTAAATCATGGTAAACTATGATAAATCATGATAAACTATGGTAAACCATGCTAGAATCACAGTAAACAATGGTAAATCATACTAGAATGTAGTATATCATGGTAAATCATGCTAGAATATGGTAAATCAAGGTAAACTAAGATAAAATCATGGTAAACTATGTAAATCATGCTAGAATCATAGTAAATAATACTAGAATGTGGTAAATTATTGTGGGAGGAGCCTATTTTACTAAAATGGCTATAACTCAAGAAGTAAATGAGATATCTTCACCAAACTCAGTACACATGTGTATGGGTTCAATTTGAGGTCACAGTAAACAATTTTATGGAGATCGGTCCATAGATGGCACTATAACTCCTATAAAAAGCTTTAAAACCACATATTTCCTATGGTACATTGCCTGTATTGGCTGTAAATGGTCTTTTATGCCATCTATTATGTCAGTGGTTACATGCTTGCTAAATAAAACTTAATAACTTTTGATGCTTTTGTGCTTAAAGGCCTTAAATGCTTGAACCCCGATAAATGCTGCTTGCAGCTTTAATTATTATTATTTTTCTTCCGCCGTAAAACGCATCGTGCAGCCCAAACCGTAAGAGCTGGAACCTTGAAACTTTGCCAGATGGTAGTACAAAAATCGAGGAGAGGTTCAGAGAGTATGACCCCCATTGACCCATAGGTGGCGCTATAGCGACCAAAAGCGCGAAACTGGTCATAACTCCTAGACCGTATGTTGTAGACTCAAGTGTCTTATAACAATGGAAAGCTGGACTCCTGAAGAACAAAACGTATATCTCCGATTTCATTTCCGGTATGCAAATTTTTCCGCCATTTTGAATTTTGTCAAAAAACTACTTTTGCGAACTAGTCCTAGGTTTTTCGCCCGATCGGAACCAAACCAGTGTAGAATTGTTCTCTGGAGTCTGAATATCAATAATTATCGAAAAAAAGTTGAAATTTCGATTCACGGTCGCTAGGGGGCGCAAAAAGAACGTTGTGGGAGGAGCCTATTTTACTAAAACGGCTATAACTCCAGAAGTAAATGAGGTATCTTCACCAGACTCAGTACACATCTGTAAGAGATCAATCTGAGGTCACAGTAAAAAAATCGCGGCGATTGGCCACATGGTGGCGCTATAACATGAAAAAAACATAAAACAGGCTATAACCACCTAACCGTTAGTCCGATTGACTTGAAAATTGGTATGCAGTGTCTTGGTCCAAGGTGTCATGTATGTCTATGAGGACATTGGTGTATCTCGAAAAACATGGCCGCCATCGGCCAATGAATTTGAGCACCTATTAGACAAGGTTAACGGAGGCCGATCGGAACGAAACTCGACGGGCATGTTCGACTCATGGCCCTAGAGGTCTGTAAGAATTTTGAAAGAAATCGGCCACTAGTTGGCGCTAACGAGTTTTATGGCTCTGTAACCACGTGGTGTTACACTTATCGTCACAAAATGCATATCATTTGATAGATCTGCTCATGCTGAACAACTTTGCCTCAAGAACCATTGCTGTCAATCAAAACGTTCATTAAATATTTGTAATTATGTTAAAAACCTACTTTTGCGAACTAGTCCTAGGTTTTTCGCCCGATCAGAACCAAACGAGTCTAGGACAATTCTATGGACTCTTTAGATCAATAATTATCAAAAAAAAGTTGAACTTTTGCATTTTTCGCATGGGTATATTGGGTCATAAAGAAAATGGGCGTGGCAAAATGCACTCAAAAGCCTATAAATCCTAAAGGAAAACTCAGAACTTCACGAAAATTGGTGAGCATATGTGCCTTAACATTCTAAACAAGCATGCAAAATTTCATGTAGATCGGACGATAGGTGGCGCTATAACTGTTAAAAAGCTTTAAAACCATATATTTCCTACACTGTTAACCCTTGCTGTAAAAAAAGGCCAAATTCTGACAATATCATACCATTTTCCATTAAAACAGTAATATACCGTAGAAAACAAAACTAGCCTACAGGAATATACTGTGAATTAACAGTGCTCAAAATCGACACTCAGAGGCTGTTTTCCCAATCACACCCTATACCCTCATTCACTATTCCCTACATTAGTTCACTAATATAGTCCACTTGACAGAGTGAATGAAAAGAAGTGAGTGAATTGAGAAACTGATGAACACCTGATAAGCAGAATTACTGAAGGAGAGAGACAAACAAGAACAGAAAAAAGAGAAACACAAAAACTACAACTGACTTCCAGCAATACTGAGTGTGAAACCAGTTTACAAACCAGTTTACGATTATTTCTTTCATACATGTACAAAAGTTCTTGTTGAGAATTAACAAAGATTTAGTTAATAATAAAATTTGTTGTCACCATGATGAAGATCAGTATTTGCTTTAGTTGGTCTCTTGTCCCTTAACTTCTTACCATTCATCTCTCTCTGACTGCTGTAACAGTGAGTTTATAAAACACATTTGTTATGGCAAGAAAAAGTCAAGAGGAAGATGATCAGGTGTTTTTATTCTTTTGTGATGATGTCACAATCATCTTGGACTATCTGATTTTCAGATTATTCCTGTATATATTCATTGAAATTATGGGTATGTCATGTTTAGCATAAATCTGTGTATCTACAAAATGAAATCAATATTTCTGCTATCAGGTCTTCTGAAAAATAACAATCATATAGTGCATTCAATTTTGTTTTACTCCTGCTAGACTCAGACACACACAGACATCAACAATCAGCATATGAATCTCAACAATGGTGAAAAGTTTCATGTCGCAATGCATGCTGGGTTCCAGGATAATATAAAACTCCCAGCATGCACTGCTGCATGAATAAAAAAAAAGAAAGAAATATTGCCACCATTGTTGAGATTAATGTGCTAAATTGTGATATCTCTGTGTTTCTAAAACATAGTGTAGCTCTGTTTTTTTTTGGTTTATGCATGATGTGTTAAAAAAAGAGTCATAGCAATTTATTGCTGTAGTTTCACAGTAGTGCTAATGTAACACTTTTGATCGAGGATAAAACTCTGAATGAATAAGAACTAATTCCTTAGTGAATGAACAAGCAATATAATGATTTTGTCATCATAAGCATTACAACCACAATCATTCATAAACTGTGTGCGCACAAGTGTGACTTGCAAAAACACAGCTCAAGCAGCAAAAGAAAAATTAATGTTTTAGCATCAACATCCCAACTAAAGCAAACACTGATCTCTATAATGGTAACTTCAAACAAACATTTTCAATAACAACTTCTGTATGACAGAAATAAAGTCATACTGGTTAATAATAAGTGTAATAATGTGTAATGGCTGGAAGTCAGTCGTAGTTATTGTGTTTCTCTATTTTCTGTTCTTGTGTTTCTCTTTTCTTCAGTGATTCTGCTTATTAACAGCAGGTGTTCATCACTAATGCTCAACAATCACTTACATATTCCCTTAATTATCTCACTGCAACACTGTCTCAATGTTACTTTTACTCATTGTAGTGTGGATTTCCTGTGGGGTTGAAAGGGTTAACAGTGTAAGATAAAAAGACACACCCACAAAATGTATTTTAACAGTAATAAACTGTAAGTTATAAAACAGGTTTATACTGGCAACACTGTTGCCAGTAGTTTACTGTAAAATTAATTTTTTGGGTCACCATTGTGCAGAAGAGTAGAGCCTGTGCTTCAGTCCAGGAGAAGATCTACAAACATTGATGATATGCTGCATGTTGCTTTATTTAACAGACAGTGACTGTGTAGTTGCTGGTCCAGTGGAAATCTTTTTATGTACAATAGTTTTTTAGTGGTCTCAAATGAAAGAAGTTCACAGTTTTACTTTGCTCACATTATTAATGCATTATAAATTTTAGTTAATACTAAAATTACAGTTGGTCAATTTAAGGCAGTCGGTTTCTGCAAGTGTAATTAGTTCATTTGAATTAGAATTTAGTGCATTTTTACAGAAACAAACTAGACTACAGTAAAGAACTGTACAATTAACAGTATTTTACTGGCAACAGTGTTGCCAGTATTTTACTGTAAAAAACCCCGGTAAGGTCTAACAGTGTATGGTAAATTGCCTGTATTGGCTGTAAATTGTGTTTTCCATATGATCATATAATGTTTATAAAATAATGTTAAAAAACAGTGCAATACAATTCTCTGGACTCACTAGATCAATAATTGTCAGAAAAAGTTGAACTAGCTATAATAGGGTCACTTCAATATGTAGCCTTAAAATGATTACCATATTAAGCCAATAAGTGGTATTTTACTGCCCCCTGCTGTCATTTCATCATACTACTCCCTAATATTGTTCTATAATTCATATTTAGACTTTATGAAATCATTATTTTAACATTTAACATGAAAACGAAAGTAAAACGGAATTTAGGCCACGCCCCCCCCAGTACAAATTCACTCATAACTTGAAAACGGAAAGTCGTTGCACGCTCAAATTTTGATGGTAAGGTCCTCTCCACGCTCTTGATCGAAACGTGTCATCGCGGGCCTCGGGCGCGCGCCCCCCGCGCATGGCACGTCCGCGGGACCCCCGACTTTGAACGACCGCAACTCCCGACCCAAATCACCCCGAACCTTGTGTGAGAGCTCGTTGGAAAGGGCCTGTCCTTGGCTAGCTTCGATTCAAATGTGGTGTAATTTGCCCTGGGCATTCCAGAGATAAAAGCCCCAAAAGACATGCCTTTGAACAGTCATAACGCCCGGGCCCAATCGCCCAAAAACACCGCGATGGTCTCATTCAACAGGGCTCCTCAAGCACTATCTATGCTCTGAGTTTCAGAATTTTTCGCCTTCTGGTTCCCGAGATATAAGTGAAAAACCAAATTCCCATTCATTCATTCAAACACTTCAACTGTAAGATGGAGGCTGTAATTCCACTGTTGTCAACTAGAGGGAGCAGCAGTATTAGACATAGTATTAGACATAGTATTAATCTTTTTATCAGCTTTAAGCTTTGGCCAACAAACAAATGGTTAAAGCTATTTTTTTATTATTATTATTGGACTGATAATATAGATCACAATGAAATATATGAAATGGTTAGACCATTAAAATATTTTTTCACAATAACACATCCTAAAGACATTGAAAACATATTTGTGTGTGTGTGTGTGTGTGTGTGTGTGTGTGTGTGTGTGTGTGTGTGTGTGTGTGTGTGTGTGTGTGTGTGTGTGTGTGTAAGCATGCATTATTGAGTTAACATGGAAAACACTTATATTACAATAACTATTATAACACAATCATATTTTGTCAGTGTTTATCACTTCATTTGCACTGACACTTCACATAATTGCTAGTAATGTGGTAAATCACGCTAGAAACATGGTAAATCATAGTAAATAATTGATGGTCTCATTCAACAGGGCTCCTCAAGCACTATCTATGCTCTGAGTTTCAGAATTTTTCGCCTTCTGGTTCCCGAGATACAAGTGAAAAACCAAATTCCCATTCATTAATTCATTCAATCACTTCAACTGTAAGATGGAGCTGTAATACCACTGTCCACTAGAGGGAGCAGCAGTATTACATATGATCTTTTCATTAGTTTTCAGTATTGGGAAACAAACAAATGCTTTAAAAAGCAATCTTTTTTTCTTTTTTTTTTCTTTTCTTTTTTATATTATTAGATCACAAAGGAATTCTAATAGACCAATAAATATATTTTCTCAATAACATATTCCAAAACATTAAAAACATATTTGTATTTGTGTATGTCTATTTCTCTCTCTGTCTGTGTGTGTGTGTGTGTGTGTGTGTGTGTGTGTGTGTGTGTGTGTGTGTGTGTGTGTGTGTGTGTGTGTGTGTGTGTGTGTGTGTGTGTGTGTGTAAGCATGCATTATTGAGTTAACATGGAAAAACTGGTTTGCTTTAGTCCAGAAAACAGGTGAAAATCATGAAGTTTAAAGTGAAAGTGAGCCAATAAGTGGTCTTCTTCTGCCCTCTGCTGGCCATTCTACTTATTAATGAAGTCTTTTCACATGTGCTCACATTCATATTTAGACTCTAAAAATCACTTATATAACAATAACTATTATAACACAATCAGATTTTGTCAGTGTTTATCACTTCATTTGCACTGACACTTCACATAATTGCTAGAAACATGGTAAATCATAGTAAATAATACTATAATGTGGTGTATCAAGGTAAACCATGGTAAACTATGGTAAATCATGTTAGAATGTGGTATATCATGGTAAATCATGCTAGAACAGGGTAAATCATGGTAAACTATGATAAATCATGATAAACTATGGTAAACCATGCTAGAATCACAGTAAACAATGGTAAATCATACTAGAATGTAGTATATCATGGTAAATAATGCTAGAATATGGTAAATCAAGGTAAACTAAGATAAAATCATGGTAAACTATGTAAATCATGCTAGAATCATAGTAAATAATACTAGAATGTGGTAAATTATTGTGGGAGGAGCCTATTTTACTAAAATGGCTATAACTCAAGAAGTAAATGAGATATCTTCACCAAACTCAGTACACATGTGTATGGGTTCAATTTGAGGTCACAGTAAACAATTTTATGGAGATCGGTCCATAGATGGCACTATAACTCCTATAAAAAGCTTTAAAACCATATATTTCCTATAATACATTGCCTGTATTGGCTGTAAATGGTCTTTTCCATCTATTATGTCAGTGGTTACATGCTTGCTAAATAAAACTTAATAACTTTTGATGCTTTTCTGCTTAAAGGCCTTAAATGCTTGAACCCCGCTAAATGCTGCTTGCAGCTTTAATTATTATTATTCTTCTGCCGTAAAACGCATCGTGCAGCCCAAACCGTAAGTGCTAGAGACTTGAAACTTGGCCAGAAGGTAGTACAAAAATCGAGGAGAGGTTCAGAGAGTATGACCTCGATTGGCCCATAGGTGGCGCTATAGTGCAAAAAACCCCAAAAAATCACGGTTTTGCTTAAATCTCCTTAACCCTTTGTCACAGACTCAAGTGTCTTATATCACTGTAATCCTTGTCTCAAGACGGACAAAATGTATATCTTCAATTTCATTTCCGGTATGCAAATTTTTCCGCCATTTTGAATTTTGTCCAAAACCTACTTTTGCGAACTAGTAGAGGGTTTTTTTGGCCAATCGGAACCAAACCAGTGCAGAAATGTTCTCTGGAGTCTGATTATCAATTATTATCGAAAAAAAGTTGAAATTTTGATCCATGGTTGCTAAGGGGCGTCAAAACGTTCGCAGGAGGCGGAGCCAGTTTACTAAAATGGTTATAACTCATGAACGAAATTAGATATTTTCACCAAACTCGGTACACATGTGTATGAGTTCAATCTGGGGTCACAGTAAAAAAATCGCGACGATTGATCACTAGGTGGCGTTATAACATGAAAAAAACATGAAAAGGGCTATAACCACCTGACCGTTAGTCCAATTGACTTGAAAATTGGCATGCAGTCTCTTGGTCCAGGGTGCCATGTATATCTATGAGGACATTGGCGTATCTCAAAAAACATGGCCGCCATCGGCCAATGAAGTTGAGCACCTATTAGACAAGGTTAACGGAGGCCGATCGGAACTAAACTCGATGGGCATGTTCAACTCATGGCCCTAGAGGTCTCTAAGAATTTTGAAAGAAATCGGCCACTAGTTGGCGCTAACGAGGTTTACGCCCTCTTTAATCACGTGGTGTTGCACACATCAACACAATATGCATATCATTTGATAGATCTGCTCATGTTGAACAACTTTGCCTCAAGAACCACTACTGTCAATCAAACCGTTCATTAAATATTCGCAAACATGTTAAAAACCTACTTTTGCGAACTAGTCCCTGGTTTTTCGCCCAATCAGAACCAGACCAGTCTAGGACAATTCCCTGGACTCTTTAGATCAATAATTATCGAAAAAAAGTTGAAATTTTGCATTTGGATGGCTGTAATGGGGTCATTTAGAAAATGGGCGTGGCAGAATACACTAAAAAGCCTATAAATCCTAAATGAAAACTCAGAACTTCACAAAAATTGATGAGCATATGTGACATAACAAGCTAAAGAAGCATGGAAATTTATATGGAGATCGGACCATAGGTGGCGCTATAACTGTCAAAAAGCTTTAAAACCATATATTTCCTATAACCTATATATATATCATATAATGTTTATAAAATAATGTTAAAAACCAGTGCAGTACAAATCTCTGGACTCTATAGATCAATAATTATCAGAAAAAGTATAAAAAATAACAGTTAAAAAAGAAAATGAATAACATTGGCATATTAAGCCAATAAGTGGTATTTTACTGCCCCCTGCTGCCATTTCATCATACTACTTCCTAATATTGTTATATCATTCATATTTAGACTTTATAAAATCATTATTTTAACATTTACAATCACATTTTGTCAAAACTCATCTATTGGAGTATTATTATTGACAATTGTGTCACACTGTCTGTCTGAGATATGGAAATTGAAAACGAAAGTAAAACGGCATTTAGGCCACGCCCCCCCAGTACAAATTCATTCATAACTCGAAAACGGAAAGTCATTGCGCGCTCAAATTTTGATGGTAAGGTCCTCTCCGGGCTCTTGATCGAAACGTGTCATCGCGGGCCTCGGGAGCGCGCCCCCCACGAATCGCAAATTCGTGGGACCCCCGATTTTGAACGGCCGAAACTCCCGACCCAGACCACCCCGAACCTTGTGTGAGAGCTCGTTGGAAAGGGCCAGTTCTTGGCTAGCTTCGATTCAAATGTGGTGTAATTTGCCCTGGGCATTCCAGAGATAAAAGCCCCAATAGATATGCCTTTGAACGGTCATATTTCCGGGCTCCAATCGCCCAAAAACACCGCGATGGTCTCATTCAACAGGGCTCCTCAAGAACTATCTATGCTCTGAATTTCAGAATTTTTCGCCTTCTGGTTCCCGAGATATAAGTGAAAAACCAAATTCCCATTCATTCATTCAAACACTTCAACTGTAAGATGGAGGCTGTAATTCCACTGTTGTCAACTAGAGGGAGCAGCAGTATTAGACATAGTATTAATCTTTTTATCAGCTTTCAGCTTTGGTCAACAAACAAATGGTTAAAGCTATTTTTTTTTGGACTGATAATATAGATCACAATGAAATATATGAAATGGTTAGACCATTAAAATATTTTTTTCACAATAACACATCCTAAAGACATTGAAAACATATTTGTATATGTGTGTGTGTGTGTGTGTGTGTGTGTGTGTGTGTGTGTGTGTGTGTAAGCATGCATTATTGAGTTAACATGGAACACACTTATATTACAATAACTATTATAACACAATCATATTTTGTCAGTGTTTATCACTTCATTTGCACTGACACTTCACATAATTGCTAGTATTTATACCCCCCAAATTTGCATTTTCCAGTCCATGTTCTAGGCCAGGCAGTGTTAATGTAGACCTGCACAGCCGAATCAGCAGAAGATCTGCAGGTATTGTGAAGAAGCAAGCAAGGACAATAGTGAAAATGGCAGATCATGGATATAAATGTTATGTCTGAGGCTGTGCTGCGGATTTGAGAACTTTTCATTCCTTTCCCACAAAAGAGAACTGTCAACAGGCATGGTTGATGTTTACAACAGGATACCTCACCATTTTAATTCAAAGCTGTTAGTTTGCTCTTAACGGAGGCCGATCAGAACGAAACTCGGTGGGCATGTTCGACTCGTGGCCCTAGAGGTCTGTAAGAATTTTGAAAAATCAGCCACTAGTTGACGCTAACAGGTTTTACGGCTATGTAATCACGTGATGCATATCATTTGATAGATCTCCTCATACAGAACAACTTTGCCTCAAGAACTACTGCTGTCAATCAATTTGTTCATTAAATACTTGCGATTATGTTAAAAACCTACTTTTGCGAACTAGTCCTAGGTTTTTCGCCCGATCGGAAATATACCAGTGCAGTACAATTCTCTGGAAGCTATAGATTATTAATTATATAAAAAACTTTAACTTTACCCATTGGGTAGCCATAACAGGATCATTTAGAAAATGGGTATGGCAAAAAACACTCAAAAGCCTGTAAATCCTAAACAAAAACTCAGACAACTCACTAAACTGCCTTATGTGCTTAAAGACCCTAAATGCTTGAACCCCGCTAAATGCTGCTTGCAGCTTTAATTTCTTTTTATTATTTTAATTTCTTCTATGTAAAGCACTTTGAATTGCCATTGTGTATGAAATGTGCTATATAAATAAACTTGCCTTGCCTTGCCTTGCCTTGCCTATGAATAACATGCGCAACGCGCCACTGACTTTAGACTAGGTTTTTCCTGGTCTGTGGTGGAATTGTTTTCTGAAACTGCAAAATAGCACCAGGGAACATTTGCGCCGGAACACGCCTCCTCTTTTCGCTGAGTTAATTTCCTAATTTACCGACATGCATCTGTGGAGGAAAAAAGTCCGCTGTGCGCGGGTGCAAAATAGGAATGATACATGCGTCGGTGTACAAAGTCAATTGCGCTGGGTGCAAGATAGGGCCCACTGTCTTTATGTGAGCCATTGAGTCATTCATTCATTCAGTAACAAAGCAACTAGCTGCATTTATGAATGGGTCATTGAATCATTGCCTTTCACGATTTGTTCAAAGCTGCAGATTCGTTCACGAAACACTTCAGTGTGTAGCAGTTCTGCTGTGCACTGTTAGCAATTGATGTAATTTTTACAATAAAATTTACAACAACATATTGTATTCATGTTTTTATTGTAAATACAAATGCATGATGGGAAATTTATGGACAGTCCTGTAATTTTGTTGTAACTACACTGTAGAAGCATTATTTTACAGCCACCGCATAGCATTGTGGGATTGCTGCGATTTGAATTTTGAAATTGCGCGGTACCGCGGTGGCCAACGGCACCAGAATCAAACACTTTTGGAAGAAGCAGCTTTTGGAAGGAACACATCTCAGGTATGAAACGTTAACATGAAATCTATTTTTATAAGTCTATGGATATATTAATACCGGTCATATGAGTGGTGATTGTTTCGTTTGGTTTTATTTCAGTGACATTAGCTTCTGTGACGTTCGCCCCGACTCCCGGTAAAACAACACCATGAACTGACCGCGGTGAAGTGGCGTCTTCTTACTCAACCCATACGGAAAAAAGTTACCACATGCAGCTACAAGGTACGAGATATTCACAATTTTTCGCTTGGTATATTTCAGTAACATTAGCTAGAGTAATGTTAGATATAACGTTAGCTCAACTCGCCCCGCTCACTCCCGGGTAACGACGTTATAAACCTGAACTGACCGCGGTGAAGCGGCGTCTTCTTTAAGTTACTCAATCCATAAAGAAAATGGTAACGTTACCACATGCAGATACACGGCACTATTTTCAAGGGAAAAATAAACATGGTGAGTAGAATCGAGTAGAGCTGAGCTTGTAACGTAGCCTAACGTTAATGGAAAACAACCACCACAATGACGATAGCTCAAATAACGTTAGCCCAGACTGTTAAAAATAAGCATTAACGTTAGCCCGATCAGTTAGCTCAGGTTATTATTGCATTGATTACACGTGCTACTGGACAGGCTGTCGTAACATTATTAGGACTTCTGCTTTGCTGTCTTGTAATCGGGGGTCTTGAAGCCGTGGTTTGCACACTAGCATAAACGAAGTTTGTAGATTTTACGGTCACTGAATAAACACAAGCAAATTTTAGTTGAAATATGGGTTTTAATTAAACGACAATGCTGGTATCTTTAATTATGTGAGTCAGCTATAACTGTGAGATAAGCTGAATATAGCATCTGGTATGCTCATATGTTATAACATTACTTTGTGCTTGGCAAACCAGGTTGGAAGAGCAGTCATGTAACTGTCTGTATCTAAAATAAACTGCGCGTGCGCAACTAAATCCAACCAGCATCGTCATAAAATTATTATTTTTTCCGGAGCCTGGGTTCTGTTGAAAAGCTTTCAATGCTCTCTTTGTCTTCAGAAAAGGCAGCAAATTATCAGTAGTATTAAAATTAAGTTAACCATTTTGTTTGTCTCAAATTACATGTGGCTGCCTGGCAGACTATATGGACTAAAATAATAATAGATTTTTTATTTGGTATTTGTGTAATTGGTAATACATTTGGTAATGTTTACGTTTTTTATTCCCTAGCCTAGCCCTCTGCCACAGCTGCTGATATCCAGAGAGAGAGAGAGAGAGAGAGAGAGAGACCTATCCAGCACACCTTGCTAAATTGTGCAAGGTATATTCTTCCATTATTTTATAGAGTAGTTCACTTTTAAATGAAAATTACCCCATGATTTACTCACCTTTTATTATCATATTGTGTTAATGCATTTCAGAAGAGACACTAATAGCAACAAGTGTTCATAGAAGGAACAGTTGTGATGGGGCCCAAATCAGTCTTTTGAATGGAGTGGCTGAAACCTTCGCTGCTTACTATGTGTTCAACATGCAGTATCCTAAAGACGCCTCAGGGACTTTATACAAAGGTATGTTTAAACTGTTTACACACTAATAAAGAAAATTAGGTAACACTTTACGGTAAGGGTACATTAATTATCATGAATTCATGTATAAATTCATGCATGAATTACGCATTCATTCATGCATTAATATCTCATGAATCATCAGGAAATAACACAAGTTCAACGTTTTTCATTCATGACTTCATGAGTGAACAACACCTTAATAAAAAAATTTACTAAGATGAGTATATCATCATGAATTATGATTTATTACGCATGATCGTGATGCTTTTCTTTGTTCACAGTTATGCGACCATTAGCACATTGTTCATCAGTGTTTCTAAGGACCAAAGAAAACACTGTGAACAAAGAAAACATCATGATCATGCGTAATAAATCATAATTCATGATGATTTACCCATCTTAGTTATTGTTTTAATTAAGGTGTTGTTCACCCATGAAGTCATGAATGAAAACGTTGAACTCGTGTTAGTTCCTGATGATTCATGAGATATGAATGCATAATTCATGCCTGAATTTATACATGAATTCATGATAATTCATGTCCCCTTACTGTAAAGTGAATCCATCATTCTCATATGTAACGTCCCATGAATTATTACCTTATTACCAGTATTGTTAGGTTCTATGATATATTCTATGCAATGATGTCAATAGATAGGTTTCCATCCAATTAAAACATAACTTTTAAACGCATTCGTAAAAATTTGGCAAAAAAACCCTCTAATTGGAGAGCATTTCAATCAACTCTGTTATGCGAATTATAAATGGTCACGCACCTAGGAGTCGTGAACAGCTGTGGGATCAAAACGTAAGGTTGACAGGGCAACTTGAAACACCTGATATAATTGCAAAAAATGCAAATTTGTCAATCCACATAGAAGTTTTTGTTCACATTAGAATATTTTATGTGAATTTTAACCGTTTCCAGTCAGGATTTCTTTTTCAAATGGTTAAAATGTGCATTAAAAAGTTGGATGGAGACCCACCTATTGCTGTTAAGTGTCTGTTCTATAGTAGAGTTGGTTTTCCCCTGCAGGACATAATTTGTGTAAACAGAAGAGACTGACGGACAACAGTTTAACATTACAACTTTCATTAATTCATTAAATTAAATTGTATGGTTAAAGTTGTTAATGTTAAATAAATACATCAAAGTCATTTTATTTTATGAGCAAGTAGGTTACTTATGTTTTTTACACAGTATTTGTCATTATTTAACAGATATGAAAACTTTAACTTTTTTCCTCTCTCTCGGTTTTCAGAGCTTTTTGTGGAATCCACTCCCAGACGGGCAGTAAAGCCGAGAAGAGACACAGGCTCAACGCACCTGTTTGCACCCTCCTAAGAAAACTGGACTTTGAGTTGATGGGATAGTAACATGAACAACTTCCCCTATGCAGTTCAAGTCTGGCTGGACACCTTTGTTCCATATCATCGTGTTCCCCCTGACGATAGGCTGCCTGGACGTCTGGAAGTGAGCTTCTTCATTAAAGGGATACTCCACTTTTTTGGAAATAGGCTCATTTTACAACTCCCCCAGAGTTAAACAGTTGAGTTTTACCGTTTTCGAATCCATTCAGCCGATCTCCGGGTCTTTAGAAGAATGTCAGAGTTTTTGGTCCCATTGACTTCCATAGTATATATTTTTTCCTACTATGGAAGTCAATGGGACCAAAAACTGTCTGGTTACTGACATTCTTCTTGGTCCCATTGACTTTCATAGTAGGAAAAAATATATACTATGGAAGTCAATGGGACCAAAAACTCTGACATTGTTCTAAAGACCCGGAGATCGGCTGAATGGATTCGAAAACGGTAAAACTCAACTGTTGAACTCTGGTGGAGTTGTAAAATGAGCCTATTTCCAAAAAAAGTGGAGTATCCCTTTAAAAGTAAAATTTTGTTTGTGTGTGATAAAGTGGATACTTTTGTAATATGTATTTTTGCACAGTTTGTTAATAAAAAAAAAAGAAAATATACCATTGTTGTGTTTTTAATTGGCCAATACGGAAAATGACAGCTTTTTACTTGTAATATTTATACTTGTAATGTTTTACAGTATATTGATTTGTCCTGTGAAATTACAGGAAATTCCTGGCTACTGAGTTGCCGTAAATATAACATTTTGCTGTAATATTTACAGTATTCTATCCTGTGAAATTACAGGAAATTCCTGGCAAATACCCGTAAATTTACATGATTATTGTAATTAATTACAGTAGGGATGTTGTATTAAGTATTACAATAACAGTCCTGTATACTGTTTACAGTAAATTTACGTCAACTATTAGCCAGGAATTTCCTGTAAAATTACAAGAAATTTCTAACAGTGTGGCTTTCAGTGGAACTATTATTTAGTTGCAAAATAGAGCAAAAATACTGACTACTGTTTAAAATGAACCACTTAATATTACTCTTTCGTTTGTTGAAATGTATTAAATCAATGTTACATTTGCAATGGTGTGGATATTCGAAAACGTTGCATTCTTGCTCGTATAATATGATTAATATTAAAAACAAGAACTCACACAGGGTATGTTTTTGTATCAAAGAGAGTCTTAAATCGATCTCTATCGACCTATCGATAGGTCTGTGTCTATATTTGTTCTTCATGCTAGTAAGTGCTAAAACCCCATTTTTACAATGGTACATTGTCAAGATTTGCAGTAATGTAGCGTGATTTTCCACGCCTATCAACCTATCATTTGCATGCTGTTTGTGTGAATGCAGTCAGTTTTGACCGCAAAAAGATGAGGTAATTTGATTGGATGTCATGCATTTACGCCATTTTACCTGATAGAAATACATGCTCAGTTTTAATGTTATTTTAAGGTAGGGTAGAATTAAATGAACGGCAAAACTTCGTATTTTATTCCGTGTACCCCAGGGGCATTGCACATCCCAATTTGAGAACCACTGATCTGTATCAAACATGGCATATTATTTATATAAAAATATATTTATTGAACAACAACATTTAAATTAACAATAGCCATTATAAAAGATGATAGGAAATAAACACAAGCAAACAATTCAGCAGCAACCAAATAGAGCCTAAATATAAAGTTATGAAACTTATTTTTTTTGCTCTGGAACAAGTAATAGATTAATAAGATCAAAGATTGCCAGTTTGACAAACCCCAAACAAATTGTATCTCATGTTTAACCACTATCTACATAAGAGCCAGTGGCAAATTCCTGAAGGAACGCCCGCTTATGGCCTGGAGCTCATATCTGAGAAAGCGTCTAAACACATTGTAAAATAGGCAATATGATTATATATTGGTCACATATTTGAGGTCTATATATATGTGTGTATATATCATAGACTGTAAAAAAAATATGGACGTAGTGTGCGTGACGTCACCCGTATGTTTCTGAAGAGCATTTTTGAAGCCCAAAGTGGGCGGAGTGGCCGTCGCCATCTTGGCAGCGCGTCACTCCCATATAACCGAAAATGGGCAAAGAGACGCTAACAGACAGCAGACAAACGGCTAGTAGTGACCGCAGCGGCAATCCACCTGTCACTCAGGTGGACACACCTTTACATTCACCCCCTCACAGTTGTCATGAAGGGCAAAATTAGCTATATAGACCAAAACCACTTTTTCTTCCAGGTTGTAAACTTATTTTCTTCTGCTGTAAAGTTGGGCATTTTAACATGGGGGTTTATGGGATTGACTCTTTTTTGGAGCCTGTCTCTAGTGGTCAGTCGATGAATTGCAGTTTAAGTCAAGTTAAGTATGTTGGATTCAAGAGAGAGGTTGCCGCTTCGTATTTATGTATACAAACGTGTGTGTGTGTGTGTGTGTGTGTATATATATATATATATATATATATATATATAGGACTGGGAGAAAAAATTGATTAACCTAGGTATCGCAATTTTTTTTTTTTACGATTTTAAAATTACAGAATCGATATTAATTCAAATTAAATTGCTTTATTTAAGTCCTTGCTTATAGGTGAGGTTGACAGAAGTTAGCCACTTTCGTTTCAACAGAGGATGAAATGTGTCGTTATCTTTGAGTGTTGAGTGACATAATATCCCTTTCAAGTGGACGTGTGAAAGCGTCGTGAGACTGAACATGCTGAGAGAGAGATAAGACAATAGAGCTGCACGATTCATCTTTAAAAGACTGTGATCTCGATTCAAACACCCACGCAATCTTCTTTCAATTCGTCTGTCTATTAAACTTTGACAAAATCATATCGCATTCAAAGCTGTGTTGGCGCTGCCGCTGACCCGGAGAGAGTTCACAAACAGTCTTTTCAACCTCATAGTATCATTATTTCTGTGTTATAGTTCAAATTATCATAGAAGTACTGGGATAAAAGTTTAAAGTTCAAATATAAACACTGGTGTCTACGATAGCGATCAAAATAGAGTAAATCAACTTTTAATAGAAACTTGGCGCTTAAAATAACGCATTTATCGATTACATTGTTTCGCCACTAGGTGGCGATAAGTGACTGTTAAAAAATGTATTTGTTATTAGCCGCGTTTCCACTGTCGGGCCAGGGCCGGGCCGTGCTAGTGCGTGTCAGGGCCAGTCGCGTTTCCACTGTCACTTCCGGGGCTTGATCGGGGCTTACTCGGGGCCAACGGCCAGGATTTCTGGCCCGTCGAATACCTTGGACCAGAGCGGGCCAGCTCGGGCTAGAGGAGTGGTTACGAACAGAGGCGGAGTTCACCTGAGTCGGGAGACGGCAGCGCCGGATGATTCTGTCAGCATTAAAGACTTTTAAAATAATTTAACTCGCGTTCATGTTTGAATGCCTTGTGTTTGAGATGCAAAAGACTATGCGCGCTAACCATTACCATAGTAAACGCTTGAAGATACGCATAGTAAAAAAACATTGTGAACGCTTGAAGAAATCAGACCAATCATAAAGGCTATCACAGTCATGTTTTTATTTTATCTGTCAGTAGCCTACGTCTCGTCTCATTATACCGGACTATCATAAAATAAAGCAACTTTTTTTTCGGGAGCTTCCTCTGTTTCTCTGACGGAAAATATCTGTATGGGAGTCGAGAGAGTGCTAAAGCTCCTCAGGTCGTATTTTTGGTGGCATATATTTGTAGAAATTATCATTCTTTCTAAATGAGTTGTAAATATGTCCTGTAACTAGGCTACCAGATAAACAGTAACAGACGCGACTGAAGAAGTAAGTGTGTCCTCTTTCTTTTGTGAAATAGACCTAACGGTAATTTATTTCTGAGTGACTAATGTGCAATTTTGACATAAATGAATTCATTATGATCAATGTATCACTTTTTATTGTAAACCTGTGGTAAAACATCGATGCTTGGGTTTTAAATATTCAAGTAAACAACAAAAATGCCAGCAAACGGCCGCTTTTATCATGTTTGTTTTCAACGCTGTTTCCAGTGATTTCTGATTAGTTTTCTGATAAAACTTCCATTTGTTGGTGAATGGGTTAGTGTGACGTTGTTCCAGAGAGGCGTGTTACGGGCGTGTTTTAGTGAAGCGCTGTGGAGCTTCTGGCCCGACAGTGGAAACGCAGGCCCGGTGCTATTAGCCCGAGGCTATCAGCCCGGCACGGCCCGTTTAAAGCCCTGGCCCGGCCCTGGCCCGACAGTGGAAACACGGCTATTGAATCATTTATTCAAGAGAATGTAGTACTTGCTGTAGCCTATGATGCTTCTGAAATAAGTCAGAAAGATGTGATGAATTGTTTTTGTAAATATGACTCATCTTATATTTCCCCATGGTCTAGTGTTAAATTTATATATATATATATATATATATATATATATATATTGAATCACAATTCGTTAAAAAAAAAAATCACAATACATCGTATCGACACCCGAGTATTGTGATAGTATCGAATCGGGAGATAGGTGTATCGTCCCAGCCCTAATATATATATCCTCCTGAGACCCAGAAAAAAAAACGTTTTTTTGAATGTAGTCTATGTCCTCTAGTCTAGTGGACGCCAGGACTAAGTTGTTTAAAAAATAAAATGACATGAAATTATATACATAGGCAAAAACAATGGGATTTTTTTTTCAATCACCAATAAATTTTAGGGTTTCAGGATTTTTTCAACCAAAATGTGTATAAAGATGATTCTCAACTATGAAAGAAATAACGGAATGAATTGATACACCATTTTACTTTATGCAATATGTGGGTAAAATGGCCATAAATTAATATTCCCATTCAATGCAATGTATCTATAAACTGTATCTAATGTGCACATTAATGTGTTCTTGGAGCAACATTTAATGAAAAAAGAAGTGTAATAATTGGAGTAATAATTGGCAACATTTTAATAATAATATCTAATATTTCATAGGAATATTGATGTATAATTTATTTCCATATTCACTTGTTGTGTCTCCCAAAATGCCTGATAAACATGATTTAAGTCCTGATGTCCTCTACAGTGGACACGTATGAAATGAATGCCCTGTTTTGTAACAGGAAGTATTTTTTTATTTGAAACCCCTTAACATTTTCCTGAGATGTTGGTTTATGAAATACAATTTGAAAAGTAGTCCAATTTAAATTATAATTACAATATATTAACATATTTCCATAAGAATGCTACATTTGATCACTAAATTAATGTCAGACATTTTTAAAGACCAAGGAGAAGTTGTTTTCATGGTGAAACCTCCAAACATTTGGTATCCCTGAAAAGTCCTGAATGTGCTCTTTACAGGACACCCAGGTTGTGTCATGTGACATGTATGATGTCAGAGAAATTCACTAAAATATAATGTCTATATAGACAAAAGTCTATATATATCCCAGGAGGATATATATATATATTCTGTATATTAAAGGGATAGTTCACTTTGAAATTAATTTTTGGTATGTTTTAGCTTACCTCAAGGACATCCAAGATGTCGGTGTCTTTTTTTCCGCAGTAGTTTCAATTTTTATATTTTTAGGTCAAACCGTTCTTGTCTGTCAGTCATATAATGCAGGTCTATGGTCACGGTCTCAAAACACATGCACAGAGTCCAAATTAAAACAATTCCCCGTCGTCCAAATTAAACAATTCCCCATCGTAAGTACACATTGATGGCCTAAGACACGAAACGAGCGGTTTGTGTGAGAAAACGAACAGTATTTATATCGTTTTTACCACTTATACGCAGCCATGTCGAAGTGATCTGATCTGACGTGTGCGCAGACTGGTGCATAGACATATACACACTAGATGTCGCCTTGTCTACGGCAGTTCATTGAACGAATGTCTTTAAGGCGACATCTAGTGTATATATCTATGCACCAGTCTGCGTACACGTCAGATCAGATCACTTCGACATGGCTGCGTATAAGTGGTAAAAACGATATAAATACTGTTCGTTTTCTCACACAAACCGCTCGTTTCATGTCTTAGGCCATCAATGTGTACTTACGATGGGGAATTGTTTAATTTGGACGACGGGGAATTGTTTTAATTTGGACTCTGTGCATGTATTTTGAGACCGTGACCATAGACCTGCATTATGACTGACAGACAAGAACCTAAAAATGTTCTTGACCTAAAAATATAAAAATTGAAACTACTGCGGAAAAAAAGACACCTACATCTTGGATGCCCTTGAGGTAAGCTAAAACATACCAAAAATTAATTTCAAAGTGAACTATCCCTTTAATGCTTCTTCATAGGCATCTGTTGCTCATAGAAGTATTCTGTACTGTAATGTTATGCAATGTTGTTTTGCTTGTTTGTTTATATTAGTTTGTTCTGCTATAGCCTATGTCATGTACAGAATGTTTTGTGATTGTATGATGAGTTGTTCTTCTGTCATCAGTATTCAATTTGTTTTACTGTTACCTTTGTGACTGAAATATCAGACTGATTAAAGTTTATTGATCAAACTCCCATGATTCATTCTCTGCTTCGGTCTGGTGTTTTTGTGCATTAGATGTGTGCTCATCATGCATGTGTTCAGGTCCGGTTCTATGGGGCGGTGCTAAAGGGTGCTAAGCATCTTATTTCACCTGAAATAAAGTCTGTGGTGAACACAAGCTCAAGACACTTTCACCTTTTGTTCTATGACATAAAATACAATCAGTTTTACCCCACTCATGATTTTTTTTAAGATGTTATGTGTCTTGAAAAAGGTGGTTGCTAATAAATGTCTAAATAGGACTACAGAGGCTGTCGAGGAGATTAAACACGCCGAACAGATAAACTCAGTCCGTTTATAACTGAGCTCTTATAAACTATTCTAATTCAAACTTTAGACATACATTTTTTATTTCAGGATTCATTGATGAATAGAAAGTTCAAAAGAACAACATTTATTTGAAATATAATCTTTTGTAGATTGTGTGGGGTCAAGTATAGTGGGTGGAGTCATCAGTGGGAGAGTTAATAGTGAGTGGGAGTGGTCTAAGTAGGCGGGGTCCTCTTTGCAAGGATAGACAGAGTGGGTGGGGTAAATTATAGTGGGTGGAGTCATCAGTGGGAGAGTTAATGAGTGGGAGTGGATACTCCCACTCAAAAGATTATTAGAGAGTTAATAGTGAGTGGGAGTGGATAATCCCACTCAAAAGATTATTGAAATGCTCTTATGGGTGGTGTTGGAGAATTTCCCTTGTCTCATGTAAAAGTCTGAATGCTGTAATGCCAAGCAGAAAATGGGTCACAAGGATAAGAGAATGGAAAAGTACCCAAAAATCTGTAAATGCAGGTGTTGGGATGCACTGGAAAAAAAACGTCTCGGTTACGTATGTAACCCTCGTTCCCTGAGTAGGTTACGTCGGATGACGACGAATGGGGTTTCGCTTAGAAATCCTATCACCTTTGAGTATATAAAACGAGCCAATGGCAAAGAAATGCCATCCCAGATAGCAACATTGTTTCGGCCCAGATCCGGCCCACATCTGGCACTTGTGGAATGCGGATCTGGCCCACATGCAGCGTGGAATGATGGCACTTGGGTGGCCCGCTCCTGTTTGCCAGATCTGGGCCAAAAGCAGGCCATAGCAATGCCACATGTCAGCCAAGAGCAAAGAAATAAACCAGAACTGGACCTTATCTGAGCCACAAAATCTGTGTATATTAAATATGGAGTCATCTCAGCCTTAATAAGCCTGTTAACAAGCAGAATCACTGAAGGAAAGAAGAGAACAGAAAAAGAGACGAGCAGAAACACAAGAACTACAACTGACTTTAGCCACAGCCTTAGATGAAATCAACTGAAGAGAAAAGAAGACATTAAATCTGTGAAGATCTCAGTAGAGGAGGATTAAACAACTCCACAAACAGCATTACCAGCTTCACTTATTACTAACCAGACTGACTTTATTTCTGTCAGACGTCTACAAAAGTTTTTATTGAGAATGAACAGAGGTTTAACTCTAATGTGTTTCATTTGAAGTCACCATAAGAGTGACTAGTGTTTCCATTAGTTGGGCTCTTAACTCTTATTTTATCTTTTGTCTTATTTGGCTGTTGTGACAGTGTGTTTGTCAAACACATTTACAGCAGCAAAGAAAGCTAAAGTGAAATGCGATCAGGTGATGATGGTTACCTGTTGATGGTTTTATAATCATCATGAAATAACCTTTCATTGATGTCTTTGGAATCTAACAATTGTGTTGATCCATTAATATCTTCATATCACAAACCCTGTGTTACTGCATAATGAGATCTAGCAATATTATAACAGTCATTTTAAAGCTTTTATCAAACATGAGATAAAAATTAGCTTAAGCTGACACACACAGATATCAACAATCAGCGTATGAATCTCAACAATGGTGACAATCACAAATATTTTGATAAAAAGAATAATTCAGAACATCACTGAAAAGCTACTAATTCACAACAGAAACAACAGCAACATTTTTTTATTTTATTATTTTAATTTAATACTGTGAAGCTGCTTTGATACAATCTGTATTGTGAAAAGCGCTATACAAATAAACTTGACTTGACTTGACATGTTGCAATGCATGCTGGGAGTTTTGTACTATGCTGGTACCCAGCATGCATTGCAGCAAAGTACTTTTGATTGTCACCATTGTTGAGATTCATACGCTGATTGTTGATGTCTGTGTGCGTCTTATTAAACAGACTTTTTGGTGCTCAAGTTTGTTAAAGACTTCTAACTTGTTATAATATTTCTGGATCTCATGCTGCAGTAACATAGAGTTTGTGATGTGAAGATATTAATGGATCAACACAATTTTTAGATTCCAAAAACATCAGTGAAAAAGGTTATTTCATGATGATTATAAAACCATCAACAGGTAACCATCATCAGCTGATCTCATTTCATTTTAGCTTTCTTTGCTGCTGTAAATGTGTTTGACACACACACACTGTCACAGCAGCCAAAGAAAGACAAAAGATATAATAAGAGTTAAGATCCCAACTAATGGAAACACTAACCACTGTTATGGTGACTATAAATGAAACATTAGAGTTAAAACTCTGTTAATTATCAATAAAAACTTCTGTAGACGTCTGACAGGAATAAAGTCAGTCTGGTTAGTAATAAGTGAAGCTGGTAATGCTGTTTGTGGAGTTGTTTAATCCTCCTCTGCTGAGATCTTCACAGATTTAATGTCTTCTTTTCTCTTCAGTTGATTTCATCTAAGACTGTGTCTGAAGTCAGTTGTAGTTCTTGTGTTTCTGCTTGTCTCTTTTTCTGTTCTCTTCTTTCCTTCAGTGATTCTGCTTGTTAACAGGCTTATTAAGGCTGGGATGACTCTATATGTAATATACACAGATTTTGTGGCTCAGATAAGGTCCAGTTCTGGTTTATTTCTTTGCTCTTGGCTGACATGTGGCATTGCTATGGCCTGCTTGTGGCCCAGATCTGGCAAACAGGAGCGGGCCACACAAGGGCCGTCATTCCACGCTGCATGTGGGCCAGATCCGCATTCCACAAGTGCCAGATGTGGGCCGGATCTGGGCCGAAACAATGTTGCTATCTGGGATGGGTCTGCGGAATTTGCATAGCGTAACTCCGCCCCACCGCGTGGGTATAAAGGAAGTACGCCGGCAACATGCAGATATGTCTTCGCTGAGGAGCCGAGACTGAACTCAGGTGTTCCAGCGGTACAGCGGAAGTAGCAGGGAGACGTAACGTCTCCGTTCCCTACTCAGGGAACGAGAGTTACATACGTAACCGAGACGTTCCCTTTCGTTGTCACTCCGAGTTACGTCAGATGGCGACGAATGGGGTTCCCAGTGTAATCACGCCACCTCTCGACTGTCTTCCAGTGCCCTGCGTAAGTCTGAGCTCCCTGTCGTGAGACAGGCACGGACGAAGGACTCCTACTTAACACAGGAATACCAAGGTACACTGGGAAGCATATCTCAGTGGAAATATGCAATCATGCCCAACCCGAAGGGGGGGGACTTGGAATACACATATGACCCCGAGGGGCTGCATATGGAGAAACACTGGGGTGTCCAGCCGCAGGTGGAAAATTTCAACCCCAGGGGTGGCAAGGTGGCTTGCCGAGGGAAAGCCGAAAATGCCTGCAGGTCCCCTACCCTCTTGATGGAGGCCAATGCAACCAGGAGCGCTGTCTTCATGGACAGAAACTTAAGCTCCACTGATTGCAAAGGCTCAAAGGGAGCACTCTGCAGGGCAGATAGTACCACTGCGAGGTCCCAAGAGGGAACGAGAGGAGGGCGAGGAGGATTCAGTCTCCTCGCTCCTCTCAGGAACTTGATGACCAAGTCGTGCTTTCCAATGGACTTACCTTCAACTGCGTCGTGATGTGCGGCAATGGCGGCAACATACACTTTCAGGGTGGAGGGAGACAGCCTTCGCTCCAACCCTTCTTGCAGGAAGGAAAGCACGACACTGATCGGGCATTTCGTGGGTTCTAGACGTTTAGAAGAACACCAGTTGACGAAGAGGTTCCACTTCAACGCATAGGCATGTCTCGTGGACGATGCTCTAGCGGAAGTGATGGTAGCTGGTGGTAGGGTACTCAAACCTGCCTCGTCCCGTCCAGGAGCCACACGTGGAGGTTCCAAAGATTGGGACGAGGGTGCCATAAGGTGCCCTGTCTCTGAGAAAGCAGGTCCTTCCTCAGAGGGATAGGCCAGGGAGGGGCTGTCGCGAGGAGTACTAGTTCCGAGAACCAAGTGCGGTTGTGCCAAAGCGGGGCAACCAACATTACCTGCTCCTCGTCCTCCCTGATCTTGCGCAAGGTCTGCGCAAGAAGGCTCACTGGGGGAAACGCATACTTGCGGAGGCCCCGCGGCAAGCTGTGCGCCAGTGCATCCGTGCCGAGCGTGCCCTCGGTCAGGGAATAAAACAGGTCGCAGTGGGACGAGTCGTGGGAGGCAAACAGGTCTACCTGAGCGTCCCCGAACTGGCCCCAAATCAGCTGTACTGACTGGGGATGGAGTGTCCATTCTCCAGCGAGAGGCCGAATCCGAGACAGCTCGTCGGCTGCAAGGTTCAGGTCTCCTGGAATGTAAATGGCTCGAAGCGACTTCAGATGCTTCTGACTCCATAAGAGGAGGTGGCGGGCGAGTTGCGACATACGGCGGGAGCGCAAACCACCCTGATGGTTGATGTACGCTACTGTCTCGGTATTGTCTGATCGGACTAGTACGTGCTGGCCCCTGAGCAACGCACGGAAGCGGTGTAGGACGAGACGTACAGCCAGCAACTCGAGGCAATTGACATGCCACAGACGCTGGGGTCCTGTCCAAGAGCCCGCGGCAGCATGTCCGTTGCACATGGCGCCCCAGCCCGTGGAGGAGGCATCTGTTGACACAACAATATGCCGGGAAACTCGTTCCAAGGGCACTCCTGCCCGAAGGAAACTGAGGTTCGTCCACAGGGTGAAGGTACGATGGCAGGCCGGAGTTACTGGAACCCGGAGCGTGCCGTGATGCCATGCCCACCTCGGGACTCGATCGCGAAGCCAGAGCTGAAGCGGTCTCATATGAAGCAATCCGAGCGGCGTAACTGCGGCTGCGGATGCCATATGCCCCAGGAGCCTCTGAAAAAGTTTCAGTGGAACCGCGCTCTTGTCTTAGAACTGGCGAAGACAAGTCAGCAGTGACTGCGCGCGCTCGCTCGTAAGCTGTGCGCACATGGCGACTGAGTCGATATCCATACCGAGAAAAGAGATCCTCTGCACGGGGCAGAGTTTGCTCTTCTCCCAGTTGACCCGAAGGCCCAGACGAGCTAGGTGCCGGAGCACTAAGTCCCCGTGTTCGCAAACCTGGTCTCGAGAGTGAGCTAGGATCAGCCAGTCGTCGATGTAATTCAGGATGCGAACCCCGTGATCCCGAAGGGGAACAAGGGCTGCCTCGACGACCTTCGTGAAGACGCGAGGCGACAGGGCTAGCCCGAAAGGGAGAACCGCGTACTGGTATGCCTGCCCCTCGAAGGCAAACCGTAAGAACGGTCTGTGTCGAGGAAGAATGGGGACATGGAAGTAGGCGTCCTTCAGGTCGATCGCTGCAAACCAATCCTGTGGCCGTACGCACTCGAAAAGGCGTGTGGCTGTGAGCATCTTGAACGGCATCCTGTGGAGGGAGCGGTTCAAGACGCGCAGGTCCAGGATCTGTCGTAACCCACCGGACTTCTTCGGTACAATGAAGTACGGGCTGTAGAAGCCGGACCTCATTTCGGCTGGAGGGACAATCTCGATCGCACCCTTCGCCAGTAAGGTGGCGACCTCCGCTCTCATGACAGGGGCATTGCCACCGACCATAGTGAAGCGGACTCCCCTGAAGCGGGGAAGAGATCGTGCGAACTGAATCGCGTAGCCGAGCCTGATGGTTCTCGCGACCCAGCGGGACAGACTGGGAAGCTCTAACCAAGCCTCTAGAAACTGTACCAGTGGGGTCATGCGGACCATAGACGTACCCTCGGTGGTGCAGCGAGGCGGAATGACCGGCCCAGGCGTGGGTGGCATAGCGGCCCGGTGCGGGGGCACGGTCATTAGCCAGAGGAGGCCAGGGGAGGACCAGCGTCCCACGGGGGCGTGCTCTGGCAGGGGTCTGGCGACAGAGGGGGACGAGAGTGGTGAGGCTCGAAAGCGGCGCGCACCGTCGTCCGAGAACTCTGTGTGCTCAGAGATGGGGGTGTTAGTTCTTTCTTTGACCACATTAGGGTGCTGCCCGTCCGGAGACGAGCAGCGGGAATGGGACAACCAAGGATTCTCCCCCGGCCCTCCACCGGGGGAAGGAGCGGCCCTGCTACCGGCTCCTGGAAAGAACTCAACGCCATCTCTGAGCAGCCCGTCTCAGGAGCGCCGCTTTGCCTGGGCACGGGGCGGGAGAGGGCTGTGGCGCCTTCCTGCGGTTTCCTCTGCGCCGCGGCCCGGATGGAGGCTGCTGCTGGGGCCAGGCGGGAGGGAGGGGAACCGTGGGAGGGCGCCCTCGGCGGCGAGCAGACTGAGGCGCCTGTACCGACGGCTGGGTGGAGGCAGCAGCTGGCCGTCGGGGCAGGACATGTTTGAGAGCCTCAGTCTGCTTCTGGGCAGCTGAGAACTGCTGGGCAAAGTCCTCAACTGCCCCGCCGAAGAGGCCAGCCTGGGATATGGGGGTGTCGAGGAACCGGGTCCGCTCAACCTCCCGCATATCGGCCAGGTTGAGCCACAGGTGTCTCTCCTGGACCACGCAAGTGGACATCACCTGACCCAGGGAGCGTGCGGTCACTTTAGTCGCTCAGAGAGCGAGGTCGGTGGCGGCACGCAGCTCATCAAAGAGCCCTGGGTCAGTCCTCCCCTCGTGCATGTCACGCAACAACTGGGCCTGGTAGACCTGCAGCGTCGCCATGGCATGCAGTGAGGAGGCTGCCCGCCCCGCAACTCTGTAGGCCTTCGCCACAAGCGTGGAGGAGAACCTACAGGCCTTGGAGGGGTGCTTAGGATCACCGCGAGAAGAGGCACTCTGAGGACACAGTTGCATCGCAACAGAGCGCTCAACTCGGGGAACCCCAGTGTACCCTTTAGCAGCCCCCTGGTCGAGAGGAGGAAAGGCGGAGGAGGTCGCCGAACGATCACGGGAAGACAAGGGTGCCTTCCAGGACCTCGAGACCTCCTCATGCACATCCGGGAAGAAAGGCATTGAGGTTGGACACCGACGAGGGTCAGCGGCCGCGCCCAAAAACCAAATGTCCAGCTGCGAGCGCACTGGACCAGGTGGCGGGGACCACTCAAGTCCAATGGCCGCGGCTGCCCGGGAAAGCATAGCAGTCAATTCAGGATCTGACTCGGACAATGCTGGCGCACCCAAGGGTGGCACCACAGCCGAATCATCACTTCCCACTGACTCTTGCCCACCTTGTGATGCTGCTATCGACATCTCGTCTTCCTCTGGGGCGCCGAATGAGACCCGCGGTACCTGTGACGGCATCGCGGACTCATGCGGCACACTCAAAAAAATTTTTTTGTCTAAAAATAAGATTTATGTATTTGAATTGCATAACAAATTTCCATGCATTTGGATTACATAGTTTTAACATAAACCAATCAATAATCTGAATGTGATTCATATTTTTAAGTCATATCTAAATGAAACAGATAAGATTTATGTAATTGTATTAATAAACTGAATGTGATTTATATTTGTCAGTCGTATGTAAATGAAACGGGTAAGATTTATGTAATAGTACACAGAAAAATGCCCATGTTAAATGAACACTGCTCAGTGTTCATATGTGTGCACACTACAGAGTTAAAGCGGTCTTGAAGTTAATGAGATAATTAACTGATGATTGAGCATTAATTATGAACACCTGCTGTTAACAAGCAGAATCACTGAAGGAAAGAGAAACACAAGAACTGACTTCAGCCACAGCCTAAGGGCGCTTTCACACTGGCAGTTTAGTGCGGACCGGGGCACGGTTCGCATGAAAAATCGTTAATGTGAACGCTGTCATCGGACCCGGGTGCGCACTAGAGTACCGAACCCGAGACTACCTGGAGGAGGTGGTCTGAGCTCGGTTGCTCCCGAACCGTGGTGCGGTTCGCGTTAATGTGCAAGCAACACGGACTCGGGTGCGCGCTTGTTCAGGAAGTATAGTATCCCGCGCATGCGTATCACTGTCGATATCATTGTTTGATTGCGTTTGCGATGACGTAAGATCACTGCAAACGCACCTGGGTTCGATACAACTAATTGAGTGTGAAACCACACCAACGCTGCGGGGGGCGCCGGGAACTAGCGCACTCGGGTTCGGACCGCAGCAAACGAACCCAGTGGAAAAACGCCTTTAGATTGACATCAACTGAAGAGAAAAGAAGACATTAAATCTGTGAAGATCTCAGCAGAGGAGGATTAAACAACTCCACAAACAGCATTACCAGCTTCACTTATTACTAACCAGACTGACTTTATTTCATTTCCGTTTTAATGAAAACAATAGGTGTATTTTTAAGTCACCATGATGGTGGTTAGCGTTTGCTTTAGTTGGACTCTTGACCCTTGACGTTTTAATATAAAAATTCTCTGGCTGCTATAATTATGTGTTTATAAAACACGTTTGTTGCAGCAAAAAAGCCAATAGAAAAAGAGATCAGGTGATGTTGGCTGTTTATTGATGATGATGACAAAGTCATCATCATGTAATTGCCTGATTCGCTGATCTTGTTCAGTGTGTAATGCTTTGATTATATAGGACTTGTGTTTTTTTTATTTAGTTTTATCCATAACAGAAGCCATTTGATTTTACAGCATGAAATCTATCAAACAATATACTTTTTTTTTATAGTTAGTGCACAAAAACCTTTCATCTATGGCAATACTTAAACTCACACAGACATCAAGAAACAGCATATGAATCTCAACAATGGTGACAAAAGCTACAAAAATCCTGATGCATAATTTATTAATGCCGCAATGCATGCTGGGAGATATGGGTGAGTTTTGATTGGTTGTACCCAGCATGCACTGCAGCATGA
This sequence comes from Leuciscus leuciscus, assembly GCF_965113295.1. Taxonomy (NCBI): domain Eukaryota; kingdom Metazoa; phylum Chordata; class Actinopteri; order Cypriniformes; family Leuciscidae; genus Leuciscus; species Leuciscus leuciscus. Next base: position 26,296,338 of record NC_138725.1, on the reverse strand, counting down.
AGCATTTCATTGATTGTCACCATTGTTGAGAGTCATACACTGATTCTTGATGTCCAAGTAATAATGTAGAAAGTTTAATGCACTAAATGTTTTTAAAATTCTTTATGTTATTTGATTAACTGTTGGATCTAATGCTGTCAGGTCACACAGCTACTATAAACAATTAAAACAAAATCACATAACCCCAATAATCAAAGCATTAGACACTGAAAAAGATAAATGATTCAGGCCACAATATGATGATTACACCTTCATCAATAAACAGCCAACATCAACTGATCTCATGTTCTCTTGGCTTTTTCGCTGCAACAAATGTGTTTTATAGACACATAATTATAGCAACCAGGAAAAAATTACATTACAGAGTCGAGGGTCAAGAGTCAAACTAAAGCAAACGCTAACCACCATCATGGTGACTTTAAAATATAACTATTGATTTCATTCAAACGGAAATGAAATAAAGTCAGTCTGGTTAGTAATAAGTGAAGCTGGTAATGCTGTTTGTGGAGTTGTTTAATCCTCCTCTGCTGAGATCTTCACAGATTTAATGTCTTCCTTTAGCTGTGGCTGAAGTCAGTTGTAGTTCTTGTGTTTCTCTTTCCTTCAGTGATTCTGCTTGTTAACAGCAGGTGTTCATAATTAATGCTCAATCATCAGTTAATTATCTCATTAACTTCAAGACTGCTTTACCTCTGTAGTGTGCACACATATGAACACTGAGCAGTGTTGATTTAACATGGGCGTTTTTCTGTGTACTATTACATAAATCTTACCTGTTTCATTTACATACGACTGACAAATATAAATCACATTCAGTTTATTAATACAATTACATAAATCTTATCTGTTTCATTTAGATATGACTTAAAAATATGAATCACATTCAGATTATTGATTGGTTTATGTTAAAACTATGTAATCCAAATGCATGGAAATTTGTTATGCAATTCAAATACATAAATCTTATTTTTAGACAAAAATTTTTTTTTGAGTGCACACATACGGGTTGCACAGAAGTAGAGGGAGGGGTGGAGCGCGGAATAGTCGGCGCTTTGTTCCACACCGTAACCCTCAGATCACCCTGGCCGCCAGCCGAAGTACCAGCCCTAGAAGAACTGGTAGATCGAGGTGCGGATGAGGGGACTCTACCACTTACGAGGTCATTGAGTCTCGATCGCAACTGCGCGATGGTCATGTTCCCGCAATGGGAACATGAGTCATCCACAAACGCTGTCTTAGCGTGGTCAACACCCAAACACACAAGACAGCGATTGTGCCCATCAGAGTCAGACAAAATACGACCGCAACCAGAAGTGCACGGGCGAGACATCTTTAAAAAGACGTGCCACGCGCAAGCTCTTTTGTGAAAGGAGAAGCTCTACAAGTGCTGAAGCGACCAGGGAGATGAACACACAAACACTGGCAAATCACTGCACAGATAAGCAGGGAATGTGCACTCGCTGGAACTCGCTGTCACACCAACACCTGGAGAGAAGCTCGTCTCGAAGAGTGAAGAGATGAAACTCAGGATTTGGCTGGGAGTGAAGTACATCAACTTGGCTCCAAAGCGAAAACATATCTGCATGTTGCCAGCGTACTTCCTTTATACCCACGCGGTGGGGCGGAGTTACGCTATGCAAATTCCACAGACCCATGGCATTTCTTTGCCATTGGCTCGTTTTATATACTCGAAGGTGATAGGATTTCTAAGCGAAACCCCATTCGTCGTCATCCGATGTAACTCGGAGTGACAACGAAAGGGAACATGTTATATAAGATGTTTTTGAGATGTTCCACCAATAGAAGAAGGTCTAGGGGGAGATGTTTTTAATGGTGGCAAGGCCACAAGGAGTGACAAAGAAGAAGAGATAGATATGAGGGTGCCCATTGGGCACCTCGAGATAAAAAAAAACACTGGCCATTGTAACCTCAGATGACCAGCTGGCTTCTCACTTTGTTGCTTGTCAATAAAGTTAATTCTTCTGACCTGGAACTTCGACTCTGAGAAATTTCTTTGAGACCTGAACCAAGGACTTTGAATTTGCCACAACAGTGGTCGCCCTGCACGCTTATCAAAGATCTGCTCAGTAAAATAGAGAAGATGGTAGAAGAAAATGGAGGGACGCACTTCACCAATGACATGTTTGATGAAACAGAGAAACACATTCAGGAGATTCAGAGAAGGAACCTGCGTGAAAAAGTGCAGCAATACAAACAGGAGTACAAAATAGCCAATCCAACAGAATGGAAAAAAATATACTGTAGTTTGGCAGATGAGTGTCGACGAGACGCTCTGAAGTTCATTGTTGCTGAAATATGCGTAATCGCTGTTGCTCTTCTATCGAAGAGAGCGTCGACACACAGTCCTGGTGGTGGTTCTCTGGAGGCTGTAATCAGGGCCATGGGGAAACTACTAACACAGAATATGTGTGTAATTCATTGAGAAAACTCCATAATCATAAAATATACAAGCCTATATACAAGCTCCAGCAAACTGTTGAACATTGTACATAAAACTGTTTAAAATGTTGTTTAGAATTTTGTATTATATTGTTGTCTTTATTGATAGCTTTTGATAAGGCTAATGTGTTTTACACATTCCATGTACTTAAAGTGTATGGAAGCTATTCTGCCATGGATTGAAAAATAAAAAATGTAATTACATATTTTTATCTCACAATTCTGGCTTTATAACTCGCAAATCTGACTTTTTTTTCTCCGAATTGTGAGCAGGGTTCCCATGATTCTTGAAAGTACTTGAATTTCAGACACATGGATTCAAGGCCTGGAAAGTCCTTGAAAACAAATACAGGTCCTTCAAAGTGCTTGAATTAAATTTGAAATAAATTTTGTTTAGTAGAAAGTGCGTATAGGAAAAAAAAAATTATGTATTCATTTTAAGAATGACTATATTAGTTAGTTTAGTGAGTAAATGTTCGCTAGGAGTCTGGATACAATGAAATGCTAGCCGGATAGCTAAACTCAGGGGCTTAGCAAAAATTATAAGATGCCCCCCTTACTACTAGAATATTTGGTTTGGGATTTTTAAACATTATTGCTAACAGTGTTCGAGTGTTTTCCGTTGCAGTGATAACATGAAAATAATACAACAAAGTTTGTTTCTAGAAGAAAATTGCGTCATCGTCCACCTTGCGTAAGGCAGGTCAATAATAGTGTTTAATATTAAATGTCCCCAACTAAGCAAGCCAAAAGCCAAGGCAACAGTGGCAAGGAACCAAAACTCCGTCAGTGACAGAATGGAGAAAAAAACCTTGGGAGAACCCAGGCTCAGTCGGGGGCCAGTTCTCCTCTGGCCAATGAGCTAACAGTGTATGATTATGATCCAGGCAGCATTACAGGTCAGAAGTCAGATTGGTCGTGTCGATGAGGCCTTCACAGGGCTGATGAGGCTGGCACTTCAGGGATGCATCATGGATGGATGTAGGTGCAGGTCCACCATCTGATCTGGATACGGCTGGGGTCTGGCTGACTTCAGTAAACAGGGAGGGACTGGTTGACACTTCAAAAAGAATAAAAAAGAAGCTAAAACGAATAAGAATGAACACAGTATTAATAAAGTATATTATATTATGTATAGGCAAAATATGAACGTAATGCTTTGAGTTCATATTCTGCGTACTTGTATATAAGGTGTGTAATGAATTTGTTCTTATATCACTGTCTTAAATGCATTAAAGTCACACTAATCATTTTTGCTCATTTACAGGTCACCTGACGTAGATGGCGCGGTGTGTTTGGATAAAATACGAGACAGAGTTCTTCATTAAACTCATAAAAAACAAAAGTATCAAGGGAATACTGGATTCTAAACCACAAAGAAATGGCACAATTGATCAAGATCTTGAAGCAGAAATGAGGGAGAAACACCCAGAAATATGTGGCGCTCACAGTATAAGAGTCTGTCCTTGCCATTAATGCTTGGATACACGCCTACGTCTTCTTCCATAATAATAATGGCTAGTGCAGTGGCTGGGATATAGCCTTCGTAAACCTACCAACATCAGTCGCCATGATTTTTTTTAATGACTTATAGCGAAAAAAAAATGGAACCGCTGTCATTTCGCAATAGTTTTTTTATCGTCATTTAGAAAATATCGCAAAAGTTTTGTGCAAATCTGTAATGTAAACACGCCTAGTGTGAATGCGGTTCTGTGCTGATTCACTTCAGTTTCTCCGGCTGGTGGAGGGGTTTCAGACGATCAACTCGCTTCAAGATGCTTTCATACAGGCTTTATCGATCTGGTCATGTGACTGTAATGCCGAGTTCACACTGCACGGTTGTCAAAGTAGTCGGGTCACTGTTCTTTTCACACTGCACAACTATCTGGGGTAACATTCAGTTGCTGATGTGTACACACTACACGATGGATCGGCGACGGGTTTCACACTGCATGACATTACAAAAGAAAGAATTGCAGAGAACTTCTGTCTGGTCCGCAAACTACGTTTCACAACCAAACACACGCGAGAAGTGATAAGGAAATAATGCGAGATCACGCGTGCGTGAGATCGGAGTTCTCGCACGAGATTGAAATTGTTATTAAAAATAATAGCCTGCAAGAAGCTTGCTATCCAAATTGTCTGTGCGCTGATTTGCAGCGACAAGGAGAAAAAGAAAAACATTATGCAGGAGGAAATGGTTGGGGAGACGAGGGGAGCAAAGTTTGTGTGTTCTGCTAAGAGAGTTGGGGGTAAATAAATAATTTTGCAATGTGCTGCTGGTCAAACAAATGTTTGTGCTTTGTTTCTATTTGATATAATTGTAAATATATATATATTAAAAGATAGATATATTGTATCTAATATGCCCTGTATCTTGCGCTCTCATTGGCTGTAGGTCATTGGTGATGTTGTTTTCAGTCAGAACACATTCACAGCAGGATTGTGAATCAGGTCCAGATATTTAGCATGCCAAATATCTCACGGGCGTTGGCGACTCGTCTGCGATTCTCTCAGATCGCGTCTTTCACACGATCAAGCGATTGTCACGCTTGAGCGAGCACCAATTTGCCTGTGATTTCGGACATTTGTCGGAGAGCAAAAATCGGGCCTAAAATCATTCAGTGTGAACTCGGCATTAGTGGAATAAGTGTGTTCAGCATCTGTGGGAGATTATTACTGACAGAATTAATAAAGTTTATTGAACAAACTCTTGCTGTTTCTCGGTTCATTTATGCTGAATGTCTCGTAATCGTTCTTGCTCTCAACTACCAGTCAAGGACCTTTTGTAGACTGTACTAAAAAAAATAGTAATGTGCAGGAATCTTCCACAGGAAAAACAACAGGAAGAGGATGTAACTGCAACAGGGAGGAGCAGAACAGAAATGAAACTAAAGCTGAACAACAAGATGTGTTTTATGCAGATATGATGGCACTATAAACCATTGCAAATATATATCAAGATGTTTTTATGATGTGAATCGCATTTGTTTCCTGTGAAGTGTTTTCATGGACTTGTGATCGGTCAGATCCAGGGAAGATGGCGACGGCTCCAGCAGCTTCTGGTAAGAGACCGTCTGATACACTGTGTGTACATTAGGGATAGTTTCGTTTAGATGGGGGGAATATTTAACTCTAAGCAGTTCATTTTGGATTGCAATTGACTTATTGTTTACTCTAAATAAAAGTTTGGTGGGGGGCAGTATTTGTAGTGCACAAGAGAATAGTTTTATAATCAAGATTAGTAGCAAAGCCAAAAACCAACAGAAAACAGTTTGAAGCAGCTCAAAATGTAAAAACTGCACATTAAGTAATAAGTATTACCTTATTGTTGTAATAAAATGTTCATAATGTAATTATTTTCAAAAAATGTAATAGTCACCATTATTTATATAGCGCTTTTTACAATACAGATTGTTTCAAAGCAGCTTTACATTGATAACAGGAAAATAATGTAACAAAGTTTGTTTCTATACTGCAAAAACTCCAGTATTAAATTTAACTCTCCTGTGAGTTTATTTGACTCCACACTCAAGAGTGTTATAAGTAACACTGAATCAGTGTTAAAGTTAATGAGATAATTAAGTGAATAATTAAGTGATGATTGACCATTATTGAAGACACCTGATATTAGCAAGCAGAATCACTGAAGGAGAAAATAATCACAATTGTAAGCCACCATTACGGTGATCAGTGTTTGATTTAGTTCGGCTCTTGACCCTTAATTTTTTTTACTTTAGATTTTGTTTGGCTTTTGTAACTCAGTTATAACATCCAGATGAACAAAGAGAAAAGGTGATCAGGTGGTGTTGGTTATGTTTTAACCTAATCATCATTTGACCTGAGTCACTGAACTCATTTAGAGCCTAATCTCTGACTTAAACGTATATTGTTGATTACTACAGCATAATATACAGAATTTTCAATATAATCCAAAGAATTTCTAAAAAGTTGTTCTGAAAAAAAAAAAAATATATATATATATTAGGCACACACAGACATCAAGATTCAGTGTATGAATCTCAACAATGGTGACAAAAAGAATATTCAATTAGGAAAAAGAAATTACTAAGACAATTCAGATCATAATTTATTCATACCGCAATGCATGATGGGAGCCATGAATGAGTTTTGATTGGTGGCACCCAGAATGCACTGCAACATGCTTTATTATTGTCACCATTGTTGAGATTCACAGGCTTTGATGTCAGTGTGTCTAAATGAAGTAATTTTCAAAGTCTTTTGATCAGAACAACTTTTAAGAAATATTTTTGCTTATACTGAAAATGCTGAATATCATTTGAATCACAGGACTGCTGTAATCAACAAAGTAAACCCAACTCTCTAAATGAGTTTTGTGATTCAAGTCAAATGATGATTATGTCAAAACATAATCAACACCACCTGATCACATTTTCTCTTTGTTCATCTGAGAGTTATAACTCAGTACAGCAGACAAACTTAATCTAATATTAATAGTTTAAGGGTCAAGAGCCCAACTAAAGCAAACACTGATCACCATAATGGTGGCTTAAAATTAAATTTGATTTTCTCCTTTGGTGATTCTGCTTGTTAAGATCAGGTGTCTTCAATAATGATAAATCATCACTCAAATTAATCACTTAATTAGTTAATGAACTTTAACACTGCTTCATACTTTAACACTCTTGAGTCTGGAGCCAAATAAACTCCCAGGAGAGTTCATTTAACACTGGAGTTTTTGCTGTGAGAAAATAGAATCATATTCCAGCTTAAGTAAATTCAGTGATGGTTTATTTTTGTTGTGAAAAAGTTATTAATTTAGTTCATTTATACGTATGTCTGGGGGAATGGATTGCCATGCATCAGTCGTTCGATGGAACGTCAAATGTGACTGTAAAATAGGTCTTAAACTTATATATAATGTCATAATGTCAATGCACTTGAATCAATGCAACTTGACCTCATTTTTTACATTCATACTCCATAAGGTCTGTCTCTTACAGAGATGTCGGCGATCATCTCCAGTCCAGATGTGATCCGGATTCTTCTGATGGGCAGAAATGGTTCCGGAAAAAGCTCATCAGGAAACACTATACTGGGAGAAAGAAAGTTTAAAGTCCAAAAACGTAAGAAGAAACAAGAAGCTGAAGTTTGTGATGAAGTAACTCAAATCGGAGAGAAGCAGGTGCATGTGATTAATTCTCCAGATCTACTGGATCCAGATCTGTCTGAAGAGAAGCTGGAGGAACTGAAAGAGAAGCTGATCAAACTATGTTCAGAAGGTCTCAGTGCAGTTCTGCTCACCGTTCCTCTAGAGGAACCTGTGCAAAATGAGGAAGAGATCCTAGATTTTATCAAAAGTTTATTTGGTCCTGAAGTTCAGAAGTACATCATGATTCTGTTCACACACAAAGATGAACTGGATGATCTGGGTGAGTCCATTGATGAGCATCTAAAACACCAAGATCATGCAGATCTTTTGCGACTGGTCACTGAATGTGGAGGAAAGTTTCACCTTTTCAATAACAAGAGAGAATCAGACCGTCAGATACAAGAACTCCTGCAGAAGATTGAAGGAATGATGATGAAGAATGGAGGGAAAGTTATCATAAGAAGAAGAAGAAGAAGCAGCAAGGATCCTCCTGATATCAACTGTAAGATGATTTGTTATAAATCAGTTCCCTAAATACATGCAAGTTATTCATTAAATGTAAATGTAACTGATCATAAATGCAGTTGGATTTTAATTCAACAGCACATTTATTTTATTTGATGTTTCTGTTGTAGTTTCAGGAGAGTTTCCAGCTGAAGATCCAGATGACACTGATGTGATTCCAGAGAGGAAAGACCAGATCAGGCTGGTTCTGCTGGGAAAAACTGGATCTGGGAAAAGCGCCACTGGAAACACCATCATCGGCAGAAACGTGTTTGAATCCTCCACAAGCTCAATCTCTCAGACGAAACAGTGCAGCTTAGAGACTATGGTGAGGTTTGGTAAAGAGATCTCCGTGATCGACACACCTGGACTTTATGATACTGAACTCAGTGAGAAGGAAGTTATAAACGAAATGGTTAAATGTGTAACGTTCGCTTCTCCTGGACCGCACACTTTCATTATTGTGATTAAAGTGGGTCGTTTCACTGAGGAGAATAAAAAAACAGTGGAGAAACTCAAAGAAGCATTTGGAGAACACATACTAAAATACACCATGATCCTCTTCACTCACAAAGATCAGCTGGAGAAAGAAAATAAAACCATTGAGCAGTTTCTACAGGAAAGTGATCCAGATCTCAAAAAACTTGTAGAGAGTTGTGGAAACCGATTCTTCTTTCTGGACAACAACTCTGCCAGTTTCCCACAGATCAAAGATCTGCTCAGTAAAATAGCGAAGATGGTAGAAGAAAATGGAGGGACGCACTTCACCAATGACATGTTTGATGAAACAGAGAAACACATTCAGGAGATTCAGAGAAGGAACCTGCGTGAAAAAGTGAAGCAATACAAACAGGAGCACAAAATAGCCAATCCAACAGAATGGAAAAAAATATACTGTCGTTTGGCAGATGAGTGTCGACGTGACGCTCTGAAGTTCATTGTTGCTGAAATATGCGTAATCGCTGTTGCTCTTCTATCGAAGAGAGCGTCGATACACAGTCCTGGTGGTGGTTCTCTGGAGGCTGTAATCAGGGCCATGGGGAAACTACTAAAACAGAATATGTGTGTAATTCATTGAGAAAACTCCATAATCATCAAATATACAAGCTTATTGGGGCTCCAGCAAACTGTTGAACATTTTTCATAAAACTGTTTAAAATGTTGTTTAGAATTTTCTATTATATTGTTTTCTTTATTGATAGCTTTTGATAAGGCTAATGTATTTTACACATTCCATGTACTTAAATGTATGGAAGCTATTCTGGCATGGTTTGAAAAATAAAAAATGTAATTACATATTTTTATCTCACGATTCTGGCTTTATAACTCGCAAATCTGACTTTTTTCTCAGAATTGTGAGCAGGGTTCCCACGATTCTTGAAAGTACTTGAATTTCAGACTAGGGCTTTGACTCTGAACTTCATTATTCGAATATAATTCAAATATTTAAAGAAAATAATGATATTCGAACGAATATTAGGCAGCCTTTAATATTCAAACCTGTTATGGGCATTATTTTCCATAAATGTGTTTGCTTGTAAACGTTGTTTTCAATTCAGATTCTGAGGCTTTTTCACGCCTGGTGAAGTTGTGAATCGCGAGTTCATTAGCAAGGCTATTATTGGCCATCTGCTCCTGTAGGTGACGTTAGTGTTCTGGTTAGCGCCTATTTTGTATACCAAAACAATGGCCGTGCCAACGCCTACAACAACCACGCCTGACGAGGAGTTCGAAATCTACACTCCTGACAATTTGAAAAGCAACGTGTGGTGCTACTTTTTTTTTTTTTAAAGAAACAGGGAAAAATCATGAGTAAGGACAAAGTCCATTTTTTAATAATAAAATAAAAAACAGTCATGACATTGTGTTTTATTTCTGAAAACATCATTGCCTGCCAATTGACATTGACTGATACACTGCCCTCTGGTGGACAGAACATATACAACTTAAGTTTGAAACCAATATAGGTCTTACTGAAGTCATTTTAATGGTCAAAATATTATTAATAAATATTTGAATATATTCGAATATTAATATTAATAAACAAACGTACTTCGAATATGATTTTTGGGCAAAAGTCAAAGCCCTATTTCAGACACATGGATTCAAGGCCTGGAAAGTCATTGAAAACAAATACAAGTCCTTAAAAGTGCTTGAATTAAATTTGAAATAAATTGTTTAGTAGAAAGCGCATATAGGATTTTTTTTAAAATAGCACCAGTCAAAGACAGAATGAATCAGTGCTAATGATTGTGGTATAAGGTAGATGGAAGAAAACCTTGGTGCGGAGCCCTGCATGAACCTATGACGCAGAGCTAATTATCAGGCCAAATGCCAGGGAAGTGCCAAATGAGTGATTTTTCGCTCAGTATTGATCCATATAAGAACTGGTTACTGAAAGTCTCAGCAGATGTATATTTAGTCAAATTGGACGCCATGGGGGAGTCGGCACTGCAAAGTCAAGCAAAATGCGGAGGACATCAACAGACAATGAAGAGTCAAGCAAACGGTAAATATAATCTCATACAGTTGTATATGTTGTATTTAACTATAGCGGACAAAAAAAACAATGTATTCATTTTAAGAATGACTATATTAGTTAGTTTAGTGAGTAAATGTTCGTTAGGAGTCTGGATACAATGAAATACTAGCCGGATAGCTAAACTCAGGGGCTTAGCAAAAATTATAAGATGCCCCCCTTACTACTAGAATATTTGTTTTGGGATTTTTAAACATAACTGTTCGTTCACACCGCCGCCGACTTGAGCTTCCAAAGTTACCGGAAGTCATTCATTTTCAATGGAAGCTGGCTTCTCTCAGCTGCAAGGAGCGTCAAATCCATCGGCGTCGCGTTTTGGGCGTTTTGAGCGTTTTGAGCGTCAATCTGAAAGTTGAAAGTATCTCAACTTTATGGTAATGAGCTATGACGCGGTTCAGCGGCAAGCAGCGGCAAACGCCAGCAACCAATCGGAATATAGACGTCCTTCGCGCTGGCTGATTCCGGAGAAACATACGATGTAAACTTTCGTTCCTACCAAAACATTAGTTCCGAGAAAATGGAGGAGAAACTGATAATCGCTGTTGCTGGGTTTCCTATCATTTATGATATGACGTTATTTTCATATAGGGACCAGTTACAAAAGAGAGAGAGCCCCGGCCGCGTGCACGCACTCACCTTCACCGTCTTCAAACAATACATCTCGCTCTCTCTCCCTCGCGCATATTAATCAAAAAAAAAATTTTCCCGACCAAATGTGACCAAAACGGTAATAAAAATGCTGTCATTATAAAAGGTTCCTAGTGTCAATGTATTGCTTGTTTTTTTTTCTGTTTACATTTCATGGTGTGACATAGACTTCAGAGCGGCCAAAGCGTCAACAAGCTTCCCCGTACTTTTTTGACAAGCGTCCTTGACAGGGCGGCCAGAGCTTCTTTGCAGCTCAAGTCGGCGGCGGTGTGAACGTACAGTTATTGCTAACAGTGTTCGAGTGTTTTCCGTTGCAGTACTTCCCCTTGATTTTGTACTGAGCGGAGTTGGACATTTGAGCTGTCAAGTGAAGTCACCTTTATTTATATAGCGCTTTTTACAATACAGATTGCATCAAAGCAGCTTCACAGTGATAACATGAAAATAATACAACAAAGTTTGTTTCTAGAAGAAAATTGCGTTATCGTCCACCTTAAGTGAGGCAGATCAATAATAGTGTTGAATATTAAAGGGATACTTCAGGATTTAGCATTTAGCTTTGTATCAGTAGAAAACCTGTAGTATTTTCGAACTACCGTGCTTTCCACCCTCATATCCCCCTGAGACAAGAGATTTATGTATTTTTTGTCTGGAAAAAATCCTCCCATGATGCAAAAATCTTTTTGGCCAGAGGCTAAAGACTACAGCCAGTAGTAGGGGCTGTCCCGCATGTCTCCCCATAGAGGGTGGGATCTCACTCACAGAATGTGCACAGTGTCAGCCGTCTTTCTTTGGAAGCTAAGCTAGCAGGCTCTTGATCTGTGGAGAAAGCTGAGTAGTAGGGGTTACAATCCTCTTTTTCCCGGACATGTCCGGCCGCCGAGATCGTCCAAAATGTCCGGGATTCGGCTTTTGCTTTCTGCAGTCGCCATTCATTGTTTACATGCACACCTTTTGTTTCAATCTAACTGAATTCATTCCGATTGGTGAATCTGAATGTAGTGTTTACATGAACGCTAAGACAAGTGATCGGTTGATGTGCGTTTTAACATTGCTAAAAAAAATCCCGCTCCTCTGTGAGAGATAAGAGACCAGTGCGTCTCACAGACAGTCTTTGACTGCAGCGCGTCCTGCTCATCGGTAATCACGCCACCAGCCTCGCGCCGTTCTCCCGCGCCCCTCAGCCTCGTCCTGCTCGCCACAGTAAACATAATGAATGGCGACTGTAGAACGCAAAAGCCGAATCCCGGACATTTTGGGCGATCGTGAAGTCCCGGGCAGACTCGTCACGGAGACTCACTAGTAGCCTAGCCTTGTTGTTTAACTGCGTGCTCTCTTACCGGTAGGCGTGGCTTGGGAGTGGCAGCGAAGCAAGTGCATTCTGGGAGTTGTTGTCTTTCATCCACATAAGCTAAAAAATAAAACATTCTTTCTGTCCCTCTGCATAGAGTACACTTGACTTCCGACCTGATCTGTGGAGAAGTATTTTTGGGAGTTTGTCCATTTTTGCCAGTGGATGGGGTTACTGTCTTCTTGGGTAACAATTTGGCTGGAGGTAGAGTCTGGTGAGAGGTGATCCCACCTCCTGAGGTAGTGCCTATTCCAGTCACTGAGAACTCCGATATTTTACATCAAAATTTTCCTGAAGTATTCACAGCTTGTGTTGTGACTCGTGCAAGTAGTCGTGAGAAGTAATTTGAGAAACAAGAAGTGTCAAAATATGTTGTGCCTGGTTCGTCCACCCTTTCACCTACAGTATTTCTCATAGGGAGTTGGTAGATGTGCAGCAGGAAGACCCTGAGTTGCAGAAGTTGTTTCATGCTGTTATTTCGCCTCAGGAGGTAAGAAGTGCTGTTAGTGGATGTTTTATCCAAGATGAGATGCTTCTAAGGAAGTACGTTCCCTGTAAAAAGGATTTACTGGAGGAGTGTATAATTCAAGTGGTGGTGCTGAAACAATTTCTAGACGTAGTATTATAACATGTACATGGTGAGGTTGCTAGACATTTAGGAGTAAAAAAGCCCTATGACCGAATTTTACAACAATTTTATTGGCCCCATTTGAAAAAAGACATTTCGTCTTTCATCAGAACGTGTCGCACTTGCCAGGTAACTGGGAAACCAAATCAGCTGTTGAAACCAGTGCCTTTGAGTCCCATAGCTGTTACAAGCAAACCGTTTGAGCACTTAATAATTGATTGCGTGGGACCATTGCCTCCATCTAAATCAGGGAGTGCATATCTGTTGACCGTGATGTGCCAGGCAACTCGCTATCCCGCAGCCTATGCCATCCGAAGAATTACCACCAAAGCAGTTGTGAAAGCTTTAACTCAGTTCATATCTATTTTTGGGATACCTAAAATTATTCAAAGTGATAACGGTACTAATTTTACGTCTCGTATGTTTGCTGAGGTTTTGAAGGTGCTTAAAGTGAAACACAATCAGTCGAGCGTATATCATCCTCAAAGTCAGGGTGCGATTGAACGGTTTCACCAGACTTTGAAGTCACTTTTGCGTGCTTACTGTGTGGAGTTAAACCATGACTGGGAGGAGGGTTTACCCTGGCTATTACTTGCTGCTAGGGAAGTACAGCAATACCCCTTTTCCACCAAGGCAGAGCTGGTGCTGGTTCGGAGCCAGAGCCTAGTTTCAAATCGGTTCTTTGTTTTTCCACCGCCAAAGCACCAGCTCCGAACCAGTAAAACTGGTTCTTAAGTAGCACCAAATCATTGCAGGGTCTAGAACGGAGCCATGAAAGAACCGCTTGCATCAGAGGCTGGGGGCGGGGTTACCGTGGCCAACAAGACTGAAGAGAAACTTGTGACCGCCATTTTTAAATAGCAGCTAGTCAAGCTAATAGCAGCTCGATTATAATATCCGTCTATGTAAGTTACGGCGAGCTGCACGAACGCATTGGATTCGCCGTGTTTGGATGCCGATTTATTTTCGCAAACCCATGAGCATCCATAGTAACGCAACGTCTATTATTGTTGATGCCTTGTTCGAGATGCATCGGAGCAGCGTGGACCGATCAGAGCTGCGGGAGTGTTTGGAGATCATACGACTCCTTGTGCTTTTTGATCGCTTTCGCAGTGCTTTGATTTCATGTGCTGGTCGTTCTGCGAGAAGCCGATGCATCTCAAACAAGTCTGGTGTGTTTGTGTTTGGCGCTGCCGCACTAGCGTTGCTGGGCAACATGATACGTATGCAGTGACGTAAGATATAGCTCTGTTGTGGCTCTCTGGCCGGTGGAAACGCAAACCGGTTCTTAGTAAGCTCGTCAGTCGAACCAACTCAGAACTGGCAATAGCTCTAGCTCTGAACCAGCACCCGGTTCTTGTTGGTGGAAAAGGGGTACAAGAGAGTTTGGGATTTAGCCCAAATGATTTAGTTTTCGGTCATCGTGTACGTGGACCTCTTTCTGTTTTGCGTGAGGGACTAGGTGAGGAGGATCCTCCGCAAAATTTGGTAGAGTATGTGAATGGTTTTCGTAGAAGTTTGTTTTTGCCTGGATTGAGTGCACAGAAAAATCTTGCTGTTGTGCAAGAGAAGATGAAGAATCACTTTGATAAGCATGCTGAAGTCGTGTTTTTACACCAGGTGATCAGGTGTTAATTTTGTTACCGTCTTCTGGGTCTCCTTTTTGTGCTAAGTTTACTGGGCCATACACTGTTCTTCGGAAACTGTCTGACGAAAATGATCAGGTTGCAACTCCAGATAGGTGAAAATCTAAGCAGTGTTTCCATGTAAATTTGCTTAAAGCTTATCATTCTCGAAATTCTGAAGTTCAACCTACCAAATCAGTTGCTCCTGTTGTCACTGCTTCTTTTGAGTCTTATCAACCTTTTGTTGAGGGAGGAGAAGATATGGTTAAGGAGGATATATTTGTTCCTGAAGATTGTGTTTTGCTAGCTCGATTAAAGAATTCAGAGACTCTTCAGAATTTAGATGCTCTGTTTTCACATTTGACAGAGGTTCAAAATGAAGACCTAACCCAGTTGTTAAGGGAGTTTCCTGGCTTGTTTTCAGATGTACCCACTCATACTCATCTGATACAGCATGATGTTGATGTGGGAGATGCGCAACCTATTCATCAATGTTTTATAGGGCTCCAGTCAGTAAGCGAAAAGCATTGGAATCTGAAATTCAATATTTGCTTGAGAACGGAATAGCTGTTCTGTCGTGCTCAAGTTGGGCTTCACCTTGCTTGTTAGTGAGGAAAGCAGATGCAACTTATAGATTTTGTACTGACTATCGCAAGCTAAACGCCATCACTAAGCCTGATGTTTTTCCACTTCCTCGAATGGAAGATTGTATAGATCAAGTGGGTACAGCTAATTTTGTGAGCAAGCTAGATCTTCTTAAGGGGTATTGGCAAGTGC
This sequence comes from Leuciscus leuciscus, assembly GCF_965113295.1. Classification (NCBI taxonomy): domain Eukaryota; kingdom Metazoa; phylum Chordata; class Actinopteri; order Cypriniformes; family Leuciscidae; genus Leuciscus; species Leuciscus leuciscus. Next base: position 26,280,672 of record NC_138725.1, on the reverse strand, counting down.
CGTTAACTCCTAGAGCCAGAGAAGTAACCTACTTTATTACATTTTCTGGATTATAATTGTACTCTATTATGAGTTTTGGGCTACAAAATGCACCTGCCACCTTCCAGAGATTGATGAACCGAGTGGTATTTGGGCTGGAAGGGTGTGCAGTGTATTTGGATGATGTTATTGTTTTCAGTGATACCTGGGAACAACATTTAGTTCGCCTGCGAGCTCTTTTAACTCGGTTGACTGAGGCATGTCTTACAGTTAACTTGGCCAAGTGTGAGTTTGCCATGGCTACTGTAAGATATTTGGGGAAAGAGGTTGGCCAAGGTAAAGTGCGTCCAGTTCAGACCAAAGTTCTTGCCATTCAGCAGTTTCCTTCTCCGTCTACCAAGAAAGAACTCATGCGTTTTTTGGGGATGGTCAGTTATTACCGGGGTTTCTGTTAAATTTTTTCAACCGTGGTTTTTAAGACCTTAAGAACTCAGTGAAATTTGACTGGAGCGAAAATTGTCAGAGAGATTTTGAAAATGTTAAATTATTATTGACCACTGCTCCTGTTCTAGCTGCCCCGAGGCTGGATATGCCATTTAAACTACAGGTGGATTCCAGCCAGGTTGGTGCTGGAGCTGTCTTATTACAGACAGGGGAGAATGGTTTGGACTATCCCATAAGTTTCTTTTCTCGTAAGTTTAACACTTATCAGAAAAATTACTCCGTGATCAAGAAAGAGGCTTTATCGTTCATTTGGGCACTTTAGTTCTTTGATGTGTATGTGGGGGGAGGAATACCCGTAGAGGTGTTTTCTGATCATAATCCTCTAACATTTTTGCATGCTTTACAGTCGCAGAGTCAGCGCTTAATGCGTTGGATTCTCTTTTTACAGCCCTACAATCTAATTGTTAGACACATTAAAGGATCGGATAACGTAGTGGCAGATGCGTTGTCCCGTGTTCCTGATCTGATCAATTAAGTGCAATGGTTGTTTCTGTTTTTCTGTGCTCTCTTGTCGCCTTAATTTGCTTTCAGGATCCAGATTGCTGGTGGCAAGGTGGGGCAGTGTAGGAGAATGGAAATAATTGTGAAAATCATGGTTGTACTGTGATCAGAGGTGGTATAACAATGTGTATAGAAATCAGATTTTTGAGTTTATGGTGCTGGGTTTTTTTTTTTTTTATCCGATTTGTAACGGATCTCTTTTAAAGGGGTGTGTGTGACGGTTCCAGTGAGTAACTCGTTATTTCTGAGTTGCAGGTGATTGGCTGAAGGGAGTGGTTGCACACCTGAATGTAATCACGACGCTCTATAGAAGAGATGGGAGCGTGGGGCTGTTTTCGTTTGCTCTGTATCTTGGGTCTCGTGTCAAGAGGCTTTCGGAGAACTCATGAGATGTGAGGGATATGGGAGATCACCACCGCCTTTTGTTCCATCTCCTTTGGGATGGTTGTTGTTCTTGGAGGTTTCATGGACTGAGAATGGTTGGACTGTTGTCTTTCATAAATGCTACACCTTTGCACATATCTGCTGACACACTGATTACCATTTATACTGATCTTTAATGTTGTTCTGTCTCATACTGATAAATAAATTCACTTATTAATTGGCTGTGGTGTGTGGTGACTCCCTTATTTTGTTGCAATTCAGAAGAGATCGTAACATTATGTATAGGCAAGCAGACAAAATATGAACGTAATGCACACTTTGAGTTCATATTCTGCATACTTGCATATAAGGTGTACGTACTGAATTTGTTCTTAAATCACAGTCTTAAATGCATTAAAGTCACGCTAATCATTTTCTTTAACTGTTTTCTACAAGAGGAAAACGTGTGTATCCGCGTACATCATTATATATGATATTTTTAGTATCTTGAACTCTCCCACACTCAGATAAATGACACAGTGGGCATATAGCGCCCTCAGGTGACTTTTGATAATACTGGATAAATACCTTAGTTGCAGGTTTTTTTTTTTCTTTTTTTTGCCAATTACCTTATTTATATCATTTCACTCATTTGCAAAATGTATTTATAATATTATCTCTATATTTTAATGTTTTTAATAAATCAAGTAATGATTCATAAAAAGGAAAACTAAAACTTAAATACTTTAGTAAATGTATGGATACACTGTAAAACCCAACAAGTTAAGCTAACTCATTTCATTTGAGGACACCGATTACAATCAATTAAGTTTATAAAAAAAAACAATAGTTATGAGTACCCTGAACTTATTTTAATCGAGTCCACTAAAACAAGGATATTTCTTTATACACAATTAAACTTTACACTGCATTCAAATATGATCACATGTGTGCGGCTTCTCTCCAGTGTGGATCCTCTCATGTCTTTTCAGAGTTGCTGACAGAATGAATCTCTTGTCACAGTGTGAACACTTGTAAGGTTTTTCTCCAGAGTGGATCATCTCATGTGATTTCAGATGTGCTGACTGACTGAATCTCTTGTCACAGTGTGAACACTTGTAAGGTTTTTCTCCAGTGTGGATCCTCTCATGTGTTTTCAGAGATGATGACTGACTGAATCTCTTGTCACAGTGTGAACACTTGTAAGGTTTTTCTCCAGTGTGGATCCTCTGGTGCTGTTTTAAACATATCTCTGTAGTAAAAGTATTCTCACACTCCAAGCACATGTACTCTCTCACTCTCTCGCTGTCATGAGTTTTCTGATGTCTTTGTAAAGATTTCAGCAGTGAAAAACTCTTTCCACACACAGAACATATATGTGGCTTCTCCTTCGTATGGACTGTCAGGTGTGTCTTCAGGTTTGATGCTACAAGAAATGTTTTGCCACATTGATCACATGTGAACGGCTTCTCTCCGGTGTGGATCCTCATGTGATGCTCAAGATTTTGTTTGTATAGGAAACTCTTCCCACATTGAACACATGTAAACAGCTTCTCTCCAGTGTGAACTCTCATGTGACTCTTAAGATTATGTTTGGTTGTGTAACTCTTTCCACACTGAGTGCAGGTGAAAGATTTATTGGCTCTTATTTTCTTTGAAAATTTCTTTTTAGTCTTTGAGCGAATCAAAGGTTTTTCTCCAGGTTTGACATGATGTTTCTCCTCCACTTCACTCAGTTCTTCACTCTCCTCCGTCACTTCACTCAGTTCTTCACTCTCCTCCGTCACTTCACTCAGTTCTTCACTCTCCTCCTTCACTTCACTCAGTTCTTCACTCTCCTCCTTCACTTCACTCAGTTCTTCACTCTCCTCCTTCACTTTCATCAGGTCTGAAAAAAAAAAATAAAAAAAAAAAGTTTAATTGCATTTTCAGTACATCAAAATTCAAAGACAGAAATATGATTATAAGGTGAAAGGACATAAAGTGAGCCCTAAAATATTCCCATCATTTTGATGAGTTTTTATAAATTAATTATGCATGTCCCTGAAAATCTCCATGAATGAGGAACATGGATCGTCCAATTATTACTGTTAAAACATTATAGGCACAAATCCCATGTTTCTGTCAAGAGAACTATTACAAATATTTGATCAATGACACACTTATCTAATGTAATAAACACAATAAACATATACAACAGTGCCATAACGTTTTCAATTCAAGAACTGTTTTTCTTTTTAAGCTGAACTATTGTTTATTATAACAGATGACATCATAAACAGCAGGAGATTTAAAGGTGCTCTAAGACGTTCGAAGTATCGTCAAACAAAACGAAGGCTAGCTCTACCCTCCCTCCCCCTCATCCTGTCCCCTCCCCCAAAAATGTTTCAGCCTAAATAACATGACATCGCTTAGAGCACCTTTAATAGGCTATATTCAAAATAATGCACAGATCTATTTTGAAATGAACAATGTTTTGTACTGTATGTTTAATCCCGGCTTAAAGACATAACTGACTGAGTTTACATTAATTGTGCATCATGAAAGCATTTTTAAATGCAAGAACATTTAACCGCTTACACAGAGATGATCACTCTTCACAAAGAGTACGTTAGCATTTGAAATCGAAAACAGCCTTCTGTCATTGAGTTTCATATTTTTAATATATAATCGCACTGTATTCCCAACGACATAAATTATGCCTTTATAGAGCATTTTTAAAGGGATACTTCAGGATTTAGCATTAAGCTTTGTATTAGTAGAAAACCTGTAGTATTTTCAAATTACCATGCTTTCCACCCTCATATCCCCCTGAGACAAGAGATTTATGTATTTTTTGTCTGGAAAAAATCCTCTGATGACGCAAAAATCGTCATTTTGCGTCATCTGAGGATTTTCTGGCCAGAGGCAAAATACTACAGCCAGTAGATGGCGTTGTTCCGCATGTTTTCAGCCCGCCCATAGAGGGTGGGATCTCACTCACAGAATGTACACAGTGTCAGCCGTCTTTCTTTGGAAGCTAAGCTAGCAGGCTCTTGTTCTGTGGAGAAAGCTGAATTGTAGGAGAAAGCTGAGTAAGTAGGGGTTACCATCCTCCTTTTCCTGGACTTGTCCGGCGGGCGAGATCGTTCAAAATGTACGGGATTCAGCTTTTGCGTTCTGCGGTCGCCATTCATTGTTTACATGCACACCTTTTGTTTCAATCTAACTGAATTCATTCCGATTGGTGAGTCTGAATGTAGTGTTTACATGAACGCTAAACAAGTAATCGGTTGATGTGCGTTTTACCATTGCTAAGAAAATTCCCGCTCCTCCGTGAGAGATGCAAGACCCGGCGCGTCTCAGTAATGACGCCACCGGCCTCGCACCGTTCTCCCACGGCCGTCAGCCTCGTCCTGCTCGCCACAGTAAACATAATGAATGGCGACTGTAGAACGCAAAAGCCGAATCCCAGACATTTTGGGCGATCTCTAAATCCCTGGCAAACTCATCACGTAGGCTAGCCTAATAGCCTTGTTGTTTTCAACTGCGCTCTCTTACCGGTAGGCGTGGCCTCCTAGGGCAGCGAAGCAAGTGCATACTGGGAGTTGTTGTCTCTCATCCACATAAGCCAAAAATACATTTTCTGGCTTTTCTCAGTCTAGAAAGCTCCAAATTCAAAAATTTCTTCACATTTCTTCTACTTAAATGACCTATTTTAAATACACATTCATCTTTCCAGAGGTGAAGTATCCCTTTAAGGAAAATACCATCAGGGGTCAGGAACGGCTCGTGAAGGCTGGAGCGGCCGGTTTGTTGGACCGCTTCAGCTGAAGGCGCTTGTGAAGGCGCTGGCGGGGAAACGGACGGCCGCGGGCACCCCAGACCGTATTTGGTGGGGGATGAGCCGGGTCACTAGTAGGGAACTCAGCCCTATGAGCAGAACGTTCTCGGGTTGAGAAGGGGGAGGGTTGGAGTCTCTTGGCTCTCTAACCCTCCTAGGCATAAACTGCCTGAACGCGGCCGACTGAGATTTAGCGGCACAGATCTTCTCAACCACCGTGTTGACTGCCCCCCCTAAAAGACCAGAGTGGGAGATAAGGGCGTCCAGGAGAAAACTCTTATCCCTGTCTCGGATCTCCGTAAGATTCAACCAGAGGTGGCGCTCTGCGGCAACCGAGCCCACCATAGAGTGACCCACAGCCCGAGCAGTGTGTTTGGTGGCTCTTAGGGCCAGATCTGTGGCTTTGCGAAGCTCTTTGACAGCTTCGGGCGTCAGTCCATCTGCTTCATCCATGTCCTTCAAGACGTCCGCTTGGTAGGCTTGAAGGATGGCCATGGTATGCAGGGCCATGCCTGCCTGACCAGCCGCCATGTAAGACTTTCCAATAAGGGAGGAAGTAGTTCTACACGCCTTGGAAGGAAGGAGGGGATGCGACTTCCAGGATGGTGCAGACGACGGGGCAAGGTGGTTAGCCAGCGTGTCCTCGACCGCTGGAATAGCGTAATAACCCTGCTCCACAAAACCAACGAGGTTGGTGAAGTCAGCGGCTGCCGCATTAGTTAAGTGTGCGGAGAAAGGCTGCTTCCAGGATTTGGAGATCTCATGATGCAGATCACTGAAAAAGGGCAGCTTTCTTCGCTCTGGCCTAGAATTAGGGCCACTTAGGAACCTCTCGTCGAGTTTGGATGATTGAGACTCGCGGGGCTCATCAGGCTAGTCTATAGAGAGCTTCTCCGTAACGCGCGACAGCACGTCAATAAGCTCCGTGTAGGCCGGAGTAGGCCGCGTGTCCTGGCCGCTAGGCGGGATAACGTCATCAGTCAAAGCAGGCCCGAAATCCTCGGAGTCGGAAGCTGCAGTGTAAATAACGTCATCCAGACCGAAAGAAACCGAATCGCGGGCTCCCGGGCTGGGGCATAAATAATCATGCGCGAATTCGACAGCGCCACGTGTGTGCTCGGGAGAGGGAGGGAGAGAAAGGGCGAGGCCCGTCTGCTCGTACTCAATATCCTCAAGCTCAACATCCGAGCCCCAGGTCACGGATCCACGAGAGGCCTCAGCAGTCTCGGGAGCGCGACGGGGGGAAACGAATGACTCCTTCTCAAACACAGCGAGTCTACAGCGGAGGGTTTTGAGAAGGAGATTTGTCACAAAATGTACATTTTGATACAGCCTCACGCGCATGCGAAAAACCCATACATTAACACACTTACTGTGAGGGTCGTCGTTCCAAATAAAACGAACGCATGGCGGAGAGCAGCGTCGATAATCCATGACACTTCACTGTAAGGAGAACAGAGTTCCACTTATACCAGTCGCTGAAGTGTCGAGACGAAAGCTTTAGTTGAATTAGAAAATTTGGGCTCAGAAAAAAAAGAAACGAAGGGCAAGAAGTTACCGCTTCGTGAAGGCAGAGAAATCTGAGGAGAAGATGGCACGCGCGCGTTTATCATGTGGAGCCAGCTTTGCACGAGCGCCATCAGCCAATGAATTGGCGTGATTGTATAGGGCTTCAGGCAATCGGCACATCCAGAGGATATCCCACTGCGCTATCCGCAGCGTTGAGTGAACCTATGAAAGAGAACAACGCAACAGGAGCATGTTGGAGGCTTGATCTGAACATGTAACATCTCAGGTTTTGTATGCAAAAAGAATTATTGAGCTAGCCATTTGGTTTCAGTTTCTATCGGCTCTTAAACAGAGACACGCAAACGGGAGCGTCGGTCTTAAAGGATTAACACTGGGGATTTAAAAATGTTTGGTAACATGGTTGCAAAGAAACGTGATCCAGTTATAAATGTAAAATAAAACAGCTAAAATATTTAGTTGGACCTGATGTTGACAATAAATATAACAATTTCTCAAACCTCCCTTTACTGACCATTTGTTTTAAAAAACAACAAAAAAAACAAGTTCTTCTATTTCATAGTTTACCTGTTTGTCTAAATGTGATGAAGTGCTTGAATCTTTCTAACATGAATGTTCTTCAGCATCATGAATGAATGAAGAATAAACACCAACCTCTTTGTTCTTCAGGATCTTCAGTGTGTTTCATTCTGCAGGGTTCTGGATCACTCATGTTCTCACTTTCCTCTTTAATAAACTCAGTCTTTACAGATATCAGCTCTTCCTGATGCATTGTGCTCATCTTCACTTGTAGCTGATGGGAATATTCCAGCATTTATTGGAGAATTGCAGTGGGAGGAGCTTCACTGACCATGTGACTGATGTGGGAGGAGCTTCACTGATGATGTGATTGCTGTGGGAGGAGCTGATCTGCAAAAATCAAAGTTATCAGTTACTGAGTTTGTTTTAATACTAAATTACACATCTAAGCATTTATGTCTGTATCTCTTAGGGCTGCACGATTAATCGTATTTTAATCGCGATAACAATATCTGTCTCCCACGATTAATTAACCATAATCGTCGCGATATCTCACAAAACAAACATTGTAGGGTTGCAGTGTTCGTTTTCCTTATGGGTTTAACTTGCGAGTGTACGGATGATCAACTGCGTCACATGTCTCACGTGACAGTGTTTAGATTTCAAGCGCTCTCTCATGGTGTAGCAGAAGTTGGCGTCAAGCGATAAGCTTATAGTCATTCAGCTGAAATAAAAATAATGACAGAACAACAAGATGAAGGTGAAGAAGTGCGTTCGTTAGTTTCTCAAAAAGGGGTCATACTCCATTGTTTGGAAGTAGGGCTGTCACGACGTTAGAATTTTCACACCACGGTTATTGTGGCCAAAAGATTTCACGATATCGATATATCGCAATATCTCTAGAATGGGGGAGGGGGGAGGGGGGAGGGGGGGGGGGGGGTGGGTAGTTATCAGTCAAATACATTTTTACTTTGTTTATATAGTTTTTCTTTTTTACACAACAAACATAATCAAACAAACTCAATCTATGGCAAATTTTTGTGAAGGAAGACAAGCATGTGAAGTTTAGGCCTATCTGGTTTCAAACTGAAGTGAAACACTGTCTGAATGTTTCCTGAAGAACTGAAAAGCTCTTAAACCTGTTGTTGCGCCGGCGCCAATAAAGTCATGCAGATAGCAGATTTGAACAAAAAAGATCAAGTGCAAATACAAATACAAAAATAAGATGAGTAAAGAAATGTTATATATGATCACAGAAACCCCCTGTTAACAGGTTAATGTCACGTTTCCCAATCCATGACTAGTAAAATAATCGCAATTTACTCTCTGTAAAATGGTGTAATCCGCAGGGTGATGGACACGGAGATGGGTAAAAAGGTTGGTGGCTACACATTCTGCAGATTGGGTTTAAGGGGGTCACACACTGGACGAGAAGCGCCGCGACATGTGTAGGACAACTCGAGGTATCGCACACCAGACGCGCACTTTCTCAGTTTATGGCCAGCAATATTCTTATGTTTAAGGACATTATGAAATTAAGATAATGTCTGTACTATGTTATGATTGTACTGTACAATTAAATACAATAGTTGCTGAGTCTGCGATCTGAACACTTTACCTCAGAGCATCCGTTAACATCCGTTAATGAATTGAGAATCTCACCTGAAAATCCGATAACATCAGCAAATTTCATTCAAGCAGCTGATTTCTGTGAATGAATGTAAAACTAAATGTATGTTGCAGCACAAGGTGAAGTCATTAACGATGATTTGAGACAAATATAATTTGCGCTATGTGTCGAGGCCGGATTTTGAGCCGTTGCTGGGTGCTGTGGACAGATGCCGAATTGCACCGCCGGTGTGTGTACACTCATAGAGAATAATGTGTTCGAATTTTAAAGACGTGCGCTTCTCGTCCCGTGTGTGACCCCCTTTAAGGAGATTTTTTCTTTGAAGCCGAAGAACACCCATACTGGCGAGCTTACTTTTTTTTATATTTCACTGTAGTTGCGCGGGCACGGGCGAGCGCTGCGTCGTCTTTTTATTTGATAGGTGTCCACGGGTGCAATACTGCCACCTGAGAGGTCAGCCAGGTACTGGCGCTGGAGTATTTATGTGTCATGTTATCATAAGAGTCCTGTTAATTTTAAACATTGTGGTTATCGCCAATACCGGTATATTGTCACACTCTAAATTAACACAATGTCGATATTTCATGCTTTGAATATCACGATTATCGTCAACACCGGTATATTGTGACACCCCTATTTGGAAGTATTTCGGGTTCAGTGAAAGGTTTTGGAAAATAATCTAATTGCGATTTAGTTTTACCAATCTTGCGATTGCAATTTAATATGCGATTATTTTTTAAGCTCTTTATCTTTTCTATTATTCAACAAAAACAAGCAATAAATCATTGTAAAATAGGGAAGGGAATCTTTAGGCACCTCATGAGCCGATCAAATTTTTTTCTTGAATTGATCTTATTAATAAAACTTAAAATATTTAATTACATAATTATAAGTAGGCCTACTTATAATATTACACATTAAAAAACCAAATTAATACAATTACATGTTAATAATTTTAACAAATATAGCTTCAAAACAAATAACAAAGAGGGGAAAAAATATTACAAGCAATAAACAAAGAGTGCTTTCAGTATTTAAGAGTAGGCTGTCTGAACGTTTTCATTTCTTTTGAAATTATAAGATGTGGTTTGTCCTGTCTGTTTAATAACTTAATATATAACTGGGGTGGTGGTGGCGCAATGGATAAGACACATGCCTTTGGTGTGAGAGACCCGGGTTCGAATCCACTGTGAGACACCAATGTGTCCCTGAGCAAGACACTTAACCCCTAGTTGCTCCAGAGGCGTGCGACCTCTGACATATATAGCAATTGTAAGTCGCTTTGTATAAAAGCGTCAGCTAAATGAATAAATGTAAATGTAAATGTAAAATGTATAACTGACTGTGTCACATTAATTTCGTGTCATAAAAGCATTTTGAGATGCAAGTACATTTAACCACGTAGACGGAGTCGCTCACAGCCGCATTCTCAAACGCTCTTCGAAAAGCACGCGTGAGTATTTGAAAGCAGCTTCTGTCGGTGATTTTCATATTTTTATATATAAACCAACTGCATTCCAAGACATATGATGCCTTCGTAGAGCATTTATAAGTAAAATACCGGTGGGCGAGACCGCGCACTACAAAAGTAACATCACGCAGACCGCGCGTCTCTCATATCTTGTGCAATGAAGCCCGCGAATGTCCTTGTAATTCGCTTCAAGTTTTCTGAACTTTATTAAAGATTATTTCTCGTAAGGTTCGAGTGGTGTCGTGTGTGTGTGTGTGTGTGTGTGTGTGTGTGTGTGTGTGTGTGTGTGTGTGTGTGTGTGTGTGTGTGTGTGTGTGTGTGTGTGTGTGTGTGTGCACGAGAGACAGAGGAATTAGAAGCTAAAAACAGAATACGGTTGTTTATAAAGCACACGCATCATCACGTATCTGTGTTTAAAACTAAGCTCAGACATAAATCTGAAATTATCTTAATCGATACAGAATTGTTGGAGAGAATTTATAACACAATATCACATAAATTAAGCATAAACTGTTATTTCATGTAGCCAGGCCTATATTCGTAGCGTGCCAAGTTGATGCCCCAGACTGGTTTACTCTCGCGTGTCACGTGACCAGACTGTAATCGCAGCTTTGCGGTATTAAAAAAAAAAAAAAAATTTTTTAATTATTCGCATTTCATCATATCGCGATATTATCGCAAATGCAATTAATCGTTCAGCCCTATACGAGTCCTATGCAAACTGTGCTCCTGTGCCGTACAGACGTCGCAAGGTAACACAACAAACCTCCTCAACCACCTTAGAAGCCACCATAAAGTACAATATCAAGAATTTCAAAGGTTGAAGGCACAAAAAGCTGCAACCACAAAAAATCCCCAGCCTTCTACAACACAGACAACAATAACGAGGGCATTGCTCAACGCAATACCATATTCACCTTGCAGCAAAGACACACGGAAATAACAGAGGCGATCACGTTTCATTTAGCCAAGGATATGTGTCCAATAAACACCGTAAGCAATGAAGGGTTTAAAAAAAATTATTGCCACACTTGACAAAAGATACAGCATACCCTCACGCAACTCTTTTTCTAACGTTGCTCTGCCTGGGCTGTATGCGAAACGCCTACTAGAAATAGAGAGAGAAATTCTAGGTGCTGAATATTTTGCTGCCCCAACCGACTGAGCTTGAATGTTCATTTTATTGACAGCGAGTTTGAGATGAAAAGCAAGCTTTTGCAAACTTTGTTTTTCCCACAAGACCATACAGCGGAATCCATTGCAACGGGCCTCAAAGAAGCGATTTCTGCATGGGGGTTTGCTTGAGGAAAGACTCGTCTGCATTACAACGGACAACGCAGCTAATGATTAGGGCAGCATCTCTGAATAACTGGACGAGACTACATTGCTTTGGACATAGACTTCATTTAGCTATTGGTAAGTTGTTTTAACATTTTCCATTAATATTATAGTCTAACTATTTCACTCAATTTAAAGATACGACACCTTGCGTCATACAGTATATTCAGCATATTCTGCCAAATACAGTGCAATCACAGAGATTTAAAAGTTTAAGATTAAGCCAGCGATATTTGGCTGGTCGTACAATACTATATATGAACGTATGTGCACCCAGCAGAATTTAGAAAAAAAGCAGTTTACTCATAAATAGTCTCATGTAGGTACATAATTTGTTAAACATTTTAAAAAAATTGTCACATTAAAATGATGTTCTATTTGTTAGCATTAAAATGCATTAGGTTTCATGAGCTAATGATAAGTAATAAATCTGGATCAGTGTTCATAATTCAAAAAGTCATGTTTTCACAATGCATTAAGATTAACAAATATTAATCGTGTTAAAATACCAAAGATTTATTTCTGTTTAAAAGTTTTGCAATAAGCAAACAAGAAATTGTCAATGTACTTATAGTTAAACAACCAAAAATATTTTAAAATAACACATTTGGGCCTTTTACTATTTTTACTTGTAGACTTCATATGCTTTTGGCTTGACAATAAAAGCATATTTTTTGTGGACAAAAAAAACGCCCACAAAACCTCGCACAATACAACTTTAACATCATAGGATGTCCTGTTACTTTATCCTCTACAGTAAAAGACCTGGGTGTTATACTCGATTGCAACCTGTCTTTTGAAAATCATATTTCTTATGTTACAAAAACAGCCTTTTTCCACCTTAGAAACATTGCTAAGCTACGTAATATGCTATCAGTTTCTGATGCAGAAAAGTTAGTTCATGCATTCATGACCTCGAGACTGGATTACTGTAATGCTTTATTAGCTGGTTGTCCTGCATCCTCAATAAACAAGCTACAGTTAGTCCAAAATGCCGCCGCTAGAGTTCTTACGATATCAAGAAAATATGATCATATAACACCGATTTTATCATCACTGCATTGGTTACCTATAAAGTTCCGTATTAATTACAAGGTATTGCTACTGACTTATAAAGCCCTAAACGGCTTAGCTCCAGTCTATTTAACGGATCTTCTATCGCCCTATAATCCATCGCGCTCTTTGAGATCACTAAATTCAAGGCTTTTGGTCATACCTAGGATATCCAGAACCACCAAAGGAGGGAGAGCATTTTCACATTTGGCTCCAAAACTCTGGAATAGTCTTCCTGATACTGTTCGTTGCTCAGACTCGCTCTCCCAGTTTAAAACTAGATTAAAGTCGCATCTCTTCAGCCAGGCATTCATATAATCCTACAGTTCAAACTACAATCCGGCCTCTATCCAATGCCAGAGGAGAACTGGCCCCCGACTGAGCCTGGGTTCTCCCAAGGTTTTTTTTTCTCCATTAAGGCACCTGATGGAGTTTTAGGACACCATTAGGTCACTTGATGGAGTTTTTCGGTTCCTTGCCACTGTTGCCTTTGGCTTGCTCAGTTGGGGATATTTTGGGGATATTTAATTTAATTTTATCAATCAATAAATTCCTCTTGAAACAAACTTTGTTGTATTATTTTAATTTAATACTGTGAAGCTGCTTTGATGCAATCTGTATTGTGAAAAGCGCTATACAAATAAACTTGACTTGACTTGACTTGACAATGTTTTTCTGACAATTGTTTTTCTGCAGAGAATGCTGTGAAGGATCCAAGAATTGACCGGGCTGTGGGCCTCTGTAAAACGCTGGTGAGCACCTTTTCCTACAGTAAGAGGGAGTTTTTAGCAGGACAAAAGGAGCTAAAGCTCCCAGAGCACTCACTGAAAACTGAGTGTACCACTAGGTGGGGATCATGTCAGGCCACGATAGAGAGAGTCATTGAGCAGCAGAAGGCCATTGCTCATGTCCTGTCCTCTGACAAGAAGTTGTGGCACCTTATCCCAACATGGCAGGACATGGACGTGCTAGAGGTGATCAACAAATCCCTGAAGCCTCTAGTTGAGCTTACAGATGCACTCCGTCTGCTGAGAAGTACGTCAGCGTGTCATTTGAAAGGTAAATAAAAAATATAGTGACCCACAAATCCAGGCTCGGTTGGACATGGCATCGACTATAGATCCACGTTTTAAGATGAGTTACACCGCTGAAGACAACAAAACATCAATACAGGCCAGACTGTGAAATCAGAGATGAAGACTGAGGCAGTGACGGTAATAAAAAAACAAGTGCTGCACTGTGATCTATACAATGATTTGAGACTCCTAAATTTGTTTCTATTGTCTGTTTTTATGTGTATGATGCCTTCCCCAGAAGCACCAGAAAAAAACACTGAGGAGGATGCTGAAGCTGGATGCGCTCCGAAGAGAAATATGACGTTAGGAAGCTACTTTAAGACAAGCCTTGCCACCTAACAACCAGGAACTATGTGTAGCTTGTGAGCTGCAGACTTACTTAGAGTCATGCAACCTGGATAGTGAAGGGGACCCACTAAAATGGTGGAAGGAAAATGAAAAGGTCTACCCAAGGCTTTCAAAAGTGGCAAAGAAATACTTGTGCATACCAGCCACAAGTTGTCCTTCAGAGAGAGCTTTTAGTGTCAGGGGGAATGTTGTTACTTGCTTGCGGTCCTCCCTAAAGCCAGATCATGTTGACGGACTTGTGTTTCTAGCCAAACACCTGTAACATGTTTGCACAAATATGTAAGCCTATCATAGGATAGGGAAAAAAATGAATAATACGTTTTTCACATTGTAGTTTTATTCAAATTTTATTCTATTTCCATTTGGCATGTAAAAGAGGCCCAGTTTTATTTTTACCTGAGTTAAACATTTTCAGTTTCAATACAGTGACTTGCAGTATTTATGTTCTGTTTATAATGTGTGTTTTTTTTTTGTTTTTTTTTTGGCCGTAAAAAGCAATAAACATACTGAAGTGAAATAAAAGTTCTTAACTAACATAATAATCGTGAGTAAAATTTTGTGCAAAATAATGGTGATTATAATTTTTCTTGTTATCGTGCAGCCCTAGTATCTCTATTTAGATACCAACAATTACCCTCAGTCTGCTGACACCAATGAAATGAGCTTTAAGTGTCAATTTACAGGAGATCTGAAGACATCAGCATAATAAATGAGGTGAAACCAGGAACTATTGTCATGAAATAAAGTGTGTTTTCAGCAGATCTGTTAATATTGATGAGCCTCAGACTATCAACACTCATTCAACAAGCCATTCAGGATCATCATCAGCAGATCATCTCACTTTATTCTGAGTGTCTGCCGTTAGAAACACATTATTTGAGTCAGGATATAGCCTATGATAAAAGCCTATTATCACTGCTCTATTGAAAGATGACACTGTTATTTCTCTCAATATGACATGAGTAAAACATCAATAATACAAAGACAAACACTAATGTCACTCATCTTCAAACACTACAGCAACATAACTATGAACTGAAACATGGTTTGATTTTATGATAACTACTGACAATCATCATCATTTATCAAGCGACGATAATACTTTTTGTGCGCAAAAAAATAAAAATAAAAATAAATAAGCAGTGCTTCTGTGTTGTACGTCAAACGCGTCACACACATGACCAGCGTTGGCCAATAATGAGCCTACGTTCTGACGTACAACCCAGAAGCGCTGCGCTATTACACTACGTGAACTCACTCAGAAGAACATCAAGAGTTGAAGAAAGTCATTCTTTTTTTTTTCTTTTTTTTTTTCACACATAAAGTATTCTCGTCGCTTGATAAACTTATGATTGAGCCACTGTAGTCACTTGGACTATTTTAAACATAGTCTTAACTAACTTTCTGGGCCGGCAAGTTTCAATTACAGAGAAGCCTATGAAGGAGTGAGACAGCTCTCAGATCTCATCAAAAATATCTTAATTTGTGTCTTACGGGGTTGGAACAACAGGAGGGTGAGTAATTACTGACAGAATTTTCATTTTTGGGTGAACTAACCTTTTAATTGTTCAGTTGAGGTTTATTTGTGAACTTTATTACTCAAGTCTCTTATTTCACTACACTGTGGCTGCACTTGGTGTTTTTAATGGACTACTTAGATTGAGTATAAGTTACTGTTGCACTTTCATATTTAAAAACTGAAATGCATTTTATTTAACAAAATAGTTTCTGGAATATTATTCATATATAGTTTTTATATTCCTAGATGTATTTGTTGCACTGTTTCTTATACAGTTATATTGTACAAATAAAATACCCTTTTCAGTTTAGTGTTAGATTTGTGGCTGTGGCTAAATAATATATTACTGTCAAATGTATGTCAGATAGGCTAATACAAATACTCTAGTTTATCTGTTTGTATTAATGTGAAGAGGTTATGTCTACGACATACAATAATTCTATCATTATTTTACTACAGGAACGTTACATTAAACATGGTTCTGTGTAAACATTTTCTTTACTGTGGTAAACCATGGTTAGTCTCGTAATGTGCTCATAGTTCTGACTACATTTATTTTGTAGTGTGTGTGTGTGTGTGTGTGTGTGTGTGTGTGTGTGTGTGTGTGTGTAAGAGAGAGTGATGATAAAATAATCCCTTCGAGGATTGTAATATGAGTTAGAACGATTGTATGAACTTGTTTGCCTGTTTTAACCATAGACAGTATATAAACGGTTTTAACATAAACAGTAGCATTAGCATTTGCAGTAACTTAGCATTTACAAATAACAGCGTAACGTTATATAAAAAGAATGAGACATCTACAAAAAAACATACCTCTCTGAAACGTCCTGTAACAGCCGTTCGTGCGCAAGTTCTACTCGATTCCTCTCCACTAATATTCTCTAAGTCTGATTCAGGCTGAAATTGACAAGGCAATATTGACGCCTGTGTTTTCAATACACCGGAGCACATGCAACTGCTGTTATGGTAACGGACGTGATGTTTCCGGACAGCGTGAACTAGGCGGTTAGCGAATCACAACACACTGGGCCAAGCTGACCAATCAGAGCCCGTTGTGTATTTCTTATAACCAGATTGTTTTGCGAGGAGGGAGGGATACAGCTGTGTATAATAAAGGTAAATTATATGAAAAAGAATGCGTTTTTTTTTAATGAAGCATGAACACATGTTAGACTACACCACATAGCCTAAACACATTAAGCCTTAAAAAAAAGCTGATCAACCCTTTAACAGAGATGCTGAAAACACTATATTTTGTAAGTCTTTAAGGCTTACAGTGCTAATTTGAACCAATAATAGGATTAAAAAGCAGAAGGAGAATGAGCATTTAGTTACCAAGGTTCAAATCATACCTATCTCAGCCTTTCTCAAACTTTTTTCAGTCAGGGCACCTTTCAAAAGTGCATAAAATCTCAAGGCACCCCAGTGTAAAATATAATTTAAAAACACTGCATAACCCAAATGTAAATGCAAATTTTATATATATATTTATCTAAAATGAATTTACAATTTTATTAATCCGATCATATTCTAATATTCTGGCTGACCCGCCAGCGTGAGTTTTTCAAGGTGACCGTTATTTAGAATGTGTCACTTTATGGTTTCCATGGTGACGCGTCATTGCTTGTCACGTGACACACCGCAGCAACAACAGAGATGAATGAATGATGATCTGCTTTTATGTCATTTTTCCTTTTTTATTCAAAATATTCACAAATTTGTTAGATATGGCATGAAATATCTGATATTCCGATTGTCAAATATATGCAAGTGGAAGTGTTTTGTTTTTTGAACACAATTATAACAATATTAAGTAAACAGCATGTTTATTGCTTGGAAGTAGCTCGATCCGGTTTAGCAATTATCATGTCGTCCTATGTTATTTAGCATGTTTGGGCGAATCGGTGGGCGGTGTCGGTACAGGATCCGTTCCACCTAACGATCGCGTTAGTTGAGCTGTACGCGTGATGGGCGCCGCCATGTTAGTTTGTGCCGCAGACGCAGTTCAGAGAATCGGATCTGTTGGATTTACAACAAGTGAATTCATCCACTTCTCCCGAAATACATAAAAGTAAGTGGCAGGTGAACTGGGAGAAGAATAGAGTAAACTTTAAAGTTACTTACACAATGTGTATCTGATATGAATAAAACTAATTATAATGGAAAGGATTATTATTGCCTCTTCCTTTGACATCAGTGTGTATTTTACAAACTCTAAATGTATTGTTTTTTTTTAGTACTTATGTCTGAAACCTAAAACAAACATTATGTGGATGAAAACACTGAAAAGTTGTGATATATGACCGCTGAGCGCGCCTGTCTCTGGCTCAGCGTCAGCCAACGCGCGAAAGCACATTTGAATTTAGCAGTTGATCACGTCATGCACTGACCGTTCTAATCACACCGGTGCTCCAGGGACCAGCCTAGACTGATCACACCGGTGTGAGCGTACGTGCGAAAGGGTTAAAAAGAAGAAGAATGTATTTATGTAAATTCAAATATATTTATATATGAAATGTCCGATTTTTTTTTTTTTTTTTTAGCCTACGTAATTTTTTGGCGGCACCCCTGACACAGTCAGGGGGCACCCCAGTGTGCCGCGGCACCCACTTTGAGAAAGGCTGACCTATCTGACCGCTACCATTTTGTCTATTTAAATGGAGAAAAATCGATCATAACTCCAGTAAACTATGGAGTGCCGCAGGGATCTGTGTTAGGCCCTCTGTTATTCTCAATATATATGATGCCACTTGGAAATATTATAAGGAAACATGGAATTAGTTTCCATTGTTATGCTGATGACACTCAAATATATATTTCATCACGGCCGGATGAAAACGCTAAATTATCCAAATTGACAAGAGTGTGTTAAAGATATAAAAGATTGGATGATGCGTAATTTTCTTTTATTAAATCCAGACAAGACAGAGGTAATACTTATCGGTTCAAAAAAACGCCCACAAAACCCAGACATCCCAAGTCTCCCGGAAGTTCCAGGAGTCTCCCGCATATTGATAGCGGCTCCCTGATGCCCGCAAATCAGTTAAAATCTCCCGGAAGCAAGAGCGCGCAAGCGTAGCGCGCGCACGGCAGAGAGAGGGAGCGAGAGACCTTGCGTGTGTGTGCTAGTGTGCCTCGGGATTTTATCTCTACTCTCGACCCGAATTCATCAACTCTCCCCGAATTTAATCAGAAACTCTGGAATAGTCTTCCTGATACTTTTCGTTGCTCAGACTCGCTCTCCCAGTTTAAAAATAGATTAAAGTCGCATCTCTTCAGCCAGGCATTCATATAATATTTTTAATCTTACAGTTCAAACTACAATCCGGCCTCTAGTTCATAAATGCCAGAGGAGAACTGGCCCCCGACTGAGCCTGGGTTCTCCCAAGGTTTTTTTTTCTCCATTAGGTCACCTGATGGAGTTTTAGGACACCATTAGGTCACTTGATGGAGTTTTTCAGTTCCTTGCCACTGTTGCCTTTGGCTTGCTCAGTTGGGGATATTTTGGGGATATTTAATTTAATTTTATCAATCAATAAATTCCACTAGAAACAAACCTTGTTGTATTATTTTAATTTTAATATGAGATTTTGGTTAAGTGTTCACGGAAGAGATGAGTTTTCAGTTGTCTTTTGAATGTTGTCAGGGATTCTGCATTACGGATGAGGGTGGGAAGATCATTTCACCTGCATGGAACCGTGAATGAGAGTGTTCTAGAGAGTGATTTTGTGGCTCTCTGTGATGGTGTCACAAACAGTCGCTCTTTGACTGAGTGTAGGCTTCTGGCCTCGTAGGAGACTTGTAGGAGCGAGTGAAAGTAGGAAGGAGCTGAGCCTGTGGTAGATATGTAAACAAGTGTCAATGCCTTGAACTTGATACGAGCAGCGAGTGGTAGCCAGTGCAGAGAGATGACGTGGGCCCTTTTGGGATCGTTGAAGACAAGATGAGCTGCAGCATTCTTAGTCATTTGTAGAGGTTCAGCTGCACATGATGGAAGTCCAGCCAGAAGAGCATTTTATCGTAATCAAGCCTAGAAATAACCAGGGCCTGGACGAGAAGTTGTGTTGCATGCTCAGTTAGGAAAGGCCTAATCTCCCTGATCAGTAGTTGTCGTCCGATTCCTAGATTTAGTCCTATGGTGACCTCAGAGGTTGTGGAAAGGTGTCTTTGTTGTTGCATATCTATGCTCCTATACAGGACCTGCATAGAACATCCAATACACACACAGAAGCACTAAGGAATCGCAGTTTCTCAAAGGTTGAAGAGGGCCTGAGCATGAAAGAGGTACAATTCTGTAAATCAGGTGAAGTCACGTATAGTTGGACCCCTGTAACCTTAACTCGTCAGCTAGAAACATATAGACAACACATGTTGAGGTTTACATCAGAATGTACCCTAAAACAGCTGGTTAACACTCACAGTAAACATATGATTAAAAGTATATTTGAATTACTCATTGAATATAGAAATCATTTATGTAGAAATGCTTATCCTTGATTATTAATCACTCATTACATAATGTAAAGCACTTTGAATTGCCATTGTGTATGAAATGTGCTATATAAATAAACTT
The DNA here is from genome assembly GCF_965113295.1 of Leuciscus leuciscus. Classification (NCBI taxonomy): domain Eukaryota; kingdom Metazoa; phylum Chordata; class Actinopteri; order Cypriniformes; family Leuciscidae; genus Leuciscus; species Leuciscus leuciscus. Next base: position 26,260,445 of record NC_138725.1, on the reverse strand, counting down.
GCCTTGCCTTGCCTATACATTGAAGCAGCAGTGGATTCAATCCAACCACTTCAAAGGGTACTGTTGGTAGTGGAAACGGTGGCCGGATCAGGGTTTACCGTCCTGCTTCGTACTGTACTGTACAGTCCCGTACCGCTTGGTGGAAACGAGCCATAAATATAAATAGCCTGTCTTGTTGGCAAATGCTATTTACACTAACGCTACCCACAGATGTCTGACTGGACCACACAATATTCAAAAATACATGTGTAAATTCAGTATCTACAGTGGCGTAGGCTGTAGGGAGTGTGGTGTGAGGGGAAGTACCTTTTGCCAAACTTGCTTGTCTCCGTTTTCTCATCACATATCAGATTGGAAAGGCATTTATTTTCAATACAAAAGAAGAACATATTTGAAAAGTTTTAATATTTTTAAAAAGAAATTAAGTCCCTTCTTTTCCATTGTTTTTCTATGTAAATATGCACTAGATTGACGTGTATAACTGTTGCGCTCGCTTCTTTTGCAGCATCTCCCAAATGGCATGACATTTTAAAAACACGTCACTCAATAAGGTAAAATTTTAAAAAAACATCTCAATACCTTTTTTCAAGTTTTTCTGAAATTCCACTGCCCATATAGCCTGGGAAAACCCAGACAACTTCCAGCAAATTTAGATTTGCTCTGCAAGTTAGTCTGGCAAAGAGCTCATTCAAGCCCATTTCTAATCCGTCGAAATCGCGGCACCAATTAGAAACGTTGAAGCGGGCTTTACACGATGACGATCACTCTGATTGGTTTTAGAGCGACGTCCATTGGTGAAGCACATCAACTTTTAAATGCATTATTATATTCAAATTGCAAGCACATGAGGACAGTCTCCATGAAAGACCCACTGGCCGATGAACGTGTTACTACATTTCTCTCTGAAACGGTAGGAAATTAAATTAGATTTAATAGAGGATTTTAACTGAATATGATTGACAGGGCAGTTTAAGTATGCATGTGACAGATCCATCCAATAAAGATAACGAAGTAGTATGTCCCAAAGCTTGCCTACTTTTTTGCTACACATTCAAAAGGAAATACCTTTTCTTCACAAAAAAAGTACATACTTTAAGGGCGTTGTGTAACTTGGGACGCAGCATGGCTTTACACGATGACGATCGCTCTGATTGGTGACGCCCCTTTGGAAAATTTGTTATTAATGAAGCTTTGCCAGACCATAACTCAGTTACTACTGAGAATGGTCTGGTTTTAACCAGGCTACTGCCCATATCTTGCGTTTTTCATTTACATTTATGCATTTGGCAGACGCTTTTATCCAAAGCGACTTACATTGCATTTCAAGGTACACATTTACATTCTTATCAGTTCTTGCTTTCTCAAGTGCCAATGCTCTACTGTTTGAGCTATAGGAAAGCCACAGGGAAAGCCAAGTTTAGTTTGCTTGTAGAGAGAGCCGGCACTGTTCTAGAAACATTATTATCCAAATTATTTTGCTTTTTAGAATGCACATCAGCTTTCCTTTCTCTTATGACTGTATTCACCTTTAAATGTGTTTAATAATTGTTGATTTTCAATGTACTGAACTGAGAGTATGAAGGTAATAGGATGCCATAAAGAATCGCATGCACAGGGTAAGATTTGTGAAAGTGTATAAGTTTGCAAGCGTAAATTAAATATGCAGAGAAGATCACACCACACACAACAGTCGCCAGAACACATCTTTATCTTTATTTGGCTCAGGAACGCTCTCATTGCCGAAATGGTACTTTTAATGCACACATGTACATGTTAAATAAATAAATAAATAAATAAATAAATGGGGATCTGAATAAATCTGGCGACTGGATTTTTTATTGAACAATCATTGTTTATAATCAACAATTAGTAATTTTTTTTTACTAATTGTTTATTGTATAACATTTTTGTATAATTTATTGTATAATACATTATACATTACATTATATTATTGTATAATACAAATTTATTGTATACAAAAAAAGTTTATTAGTAACAATCATTTATCAATCAGATAAGAGTAAATTGAGAAATTTTAACCTCCTCACTTGCAAAACGTCTCGGGTTACAACTGTAACCCTTGTTCCTTGAGAAAAGGAATGAGAACTGCGTTGCATGACACTTTGGGGGAACGCCCCTCAGTGTAGCGATTCTGAAGCATGAATGAAACCAAGCCAATCTTGATTGGTGTTGCATCATGACGTAACGTGTGACGGCATATGCGGAAGCTACAAAAGGACGCCGGCGCTCACAGGCAGGGGAAGGCGTGGCGAAGGGACGTAGTTCTCGTTCCCTCTCTCATGGAACAAGGGTTACAGTCGTAACCCGAGATGTTCCCTTTCGAGGGATCTCAAACTGCGTCGAATGACACTTTGGGGGAACGAGTACCCAATATGCCACAACGAGCCCTGCTTGTCCGAGTGTGAAGCTGCGCACAGGCACACTTAGGACAAGAGCACAAGGGTGCCAGGCATAGATGGAATGTCCAGGCTATAAAATCTAATAAAACTGTGAGGGGTGGCCCATTCTGCTGCATTGCAGACTTCTTGGATCGGGGCCCCTAAGGAGAGGTTAGAGGACACCATGCCTCTGTTTGAATGAGCCCTCACGGCCAAAGGGGAAGGCAAACTGCACACCTGGTAGGCCATAGATATAGCTTGAATGATCCAGTTAATGATGGTCTGCTTGGAGGCGGGAAGCCCTTTCTCGGGCGACCCAAAACACACTAGCAACTGGTCTGACTTCCTCCATGAAGAGGACCTCTGAATATATACTTTGAGCGCTCTGACAGGGCAGAGCAGATGAAGTCTCTCCTCATCCGCCATCACGTGACGTGGAGGATGAAAAGCCTGCAGGACTGTAGGCCGTGCCACATTGGATGGCACCTTAGGCAAATATCCCGGCCTGGGATGTATGATGGCTTTAATGTCACCTGGAGCAAACTCCAGGCAACCATGAGATGTAGAGAGCACCTGAAGATCTCCTACCCTCCTCAGAGAAGTAATGGCCAACAAAAAAGCCACACTTTTAGGGAAAGGTTCTTGGCCTCAGTCGACTCCAGAATTTCAAAGGGGGCCTCAACCAACCCTTTGAGAACCAATGCCAGGTCCCATGTGGGAATCCTGAGCCAGGGTCTCATCCTCCAAGCCCGTACGACCAACTGCTGTCTCCCCAGAGGCCCATCACCCAGGGGGGCTGGATGTGTGAGGGAGAACCACAGTGGACAGTGAGTCGTCTCTCGAGATGTAAATAGATTTAATTTAAAAGAAGATAATTTAAGCTATATGCCGGTGTGTCTGTATACCTCTGGGACTGAGTATTCACTGAGTTACAGTTCATTTTCGGACGCATTTTAGAATGGACTTCACTGGCAGAACTTGCATCGTGTTTATTTTTCTGTATTTGGCAAAAAGCACAACACTTTGTTTTTATTGTGAGTATACAAAAAAAAAAATAGACGCTTAACAGGATCGAATGATGTATAACACTTATGTAAGATCAAAATCAACAGAGTATTTTGAGTCTCTTTTGCACTGATAAGACAAAAAGCAGATCATGCCGGCGTGATTGCCGACCCCAGGGTGTTAAAACTAAAAAATCTTCCCAACTAGAGTCCCCCCAATGAATCTCAGCCACTTCCAGTCCTGGATCTAACAGATCTTCATGTGTATCTTCAGCTGACTTTTAAAAGTGAAGCTCTTTCCACACTGATCACACATGTGCGGCTTCTCTCTGCTGTGGATCCTCTCGTGTGTTTTCAGATTTGATGACTGACTGAATCTCTTGTCACAGTGTGAACACTTGTAATTCTTTTCTCCAGTGTGGATCTTCTCATGTGTTTTCAGATGTGATAACACACTGAATCTCTTGTCACAGTGTGAACACTTGTAAGGTTTTTCTCCAGTGTGGACCGTCTCATGTGATTTCAGATATGATGAATAATTGAATCTCTTGTCACAGTGTGAACACTTGTAAGGTTTTTCTCCGCTGTGGATCTTCTCATGTTTTTTCAGATTTGATGACTGACTGAATCTCTGGTCACAGTGTGAACACTTGTAAGGTTTTTCTCCAGTGTGGATCCTCTCATGCGTTTTCAAAACTGATAACTGACTGAATCTCTTGTCACAGTGTGAACATTTGTAAGGTTTTTCTCCAGTGTAGATCTTCTCATGTGTTTTCAGTTGTGATAACACACTGAATCTCTTGTCACAGTGTGAACACTTGTAAGGTTTTTCTCCAGTGTGAATTCTCTGGTGCAGTTTTAAATGTTGAGCTGTTATAAAAGTCTTCTCACACTCAAAGCACATGTACTCTCTCACACCAGTGTGAGTTTTCTGATGTCTATGTAAAGAATGCTGCACTGAAAAACTCTTTCCACACACAGAACATGAATGTGGCTTCTCCTTTGTATGAACTGTCAGGTGTGCCTTCAGGTGTGATGACACAATAAATGTTTTTCTGCACTGATCACATGTGAACGGCTTCTCTCCAGTGTGAACTCTCATGTGACGCTCTAGACTATGTTTGGTTGTGTAACTCTTTCCACACTGAGTGCAGGTGAAAGATTTCTTGGCTCTTCTTTTATTTAAAAATGTGTTTGAGCGACTCAAAGGTTTTTCTCCAGGTTTGACATGATGTTTCTCCTCCTTCACTTCACTCAGTTCTTCACTCTCCTCCTTCACTTCACTCAGTTCTTCACTCTCCTCCTTCACTTTCATCAGTTCTTCACTCTCCTCCTTCACTTCACTCAGTTCTTCACTCTCCTCCTTCACTTCACTCAGTTCTTCACTCTCCTCCTTCACTTTCATCAGTTCTTCACTCTCCTCCTTCACTTCACTCAGTTCTTCACTCTCCTCCTTCACTTCACTCAGGTCTGAAATGAAAGAAAAAATAATTTCATTTTTAGTACATCAAAATAGTGAAATGTGAAAAGAGAAATATGCAGTGAAAGGACATAAAAGTGAGCCCTAAAATATTGTAATCATTTAGAAGAACTTTTCTAAATTATTTGCACGTCCTTGAAAATCTCCATGAATAAGGTACAATGTTAATAATTGGATAAATGAAACTTAACTAGAATAATATTAAAGGTATAGCGGAGGATCTTTCCAAATTTTAGATAAGACCCGCCCTCTCCACTTTTTGAAAAGTTTGATTGATTCACCAGAATGATTGACAATTAGGAGGACCAATAGTATAGGTTACCCACCAGGAAGTAAAACATCCTCCGCTATACCTTTAACCTAAAAATATACATCAATAGGGCCATAATACTGACAACAACTTTTAGATTGATATTCCTTTCCCTTACTGATAAGCTTTTTATTAAGTCTGGTTGATAAAGCCAACATATCTATCTATCTATCTATCTATCTATCTATCTATCTATCTATCTATCTATCTAAACTAAGACTCTTAGCCATTTCAAACTACTTACTTTTCTAGTTGTTTAAAAAAAAAAGATGCACAGAGTGTGACGTCAATTCATGACAACTGAAGAACTTTGCTTGCTGTCTAGACTGACAGCGGCTTTAACTGGTTTTAAATTAACAATTTTATTAGCAATTTTATTATCTGTGTCCTACATGTTTCATTAAAACCGGTTACTTCTGACATGATTTTCCTCGTTTCTTAAATCCTTTGAGAAATACAACTTTATCAGCAACTATAATGCAGAGTTTGCTTAAGTTATGATTACAGTCCTGTCAGCCATTCTGAAAAGATAATTTACTTGATACAGTTTAATGTTTATTGCTTAAAAAACAATGTTGTAAACTATGTTGAGAAATGTCTAACATTTTGTTAACATGGTAGCAAAAAAAGAAAAAAATTGTGAACCAGAGCTAAAATTATATTTAATTTGACCTGATGCTGACAATCAATTAGAGAGTTTCTCAATCCTCTCTTTACTGAACATTTGTTGAAAATTCAGTACCTATTTCAAAGTGTAACTGGGTCAATGACGTGACGTAGTGTTGCACGGTGCACCGATACTTCAAAAGTATCGCGATTCTCGTAAATTAAAAACGTCACGATACCTAAATTTATTAGTATCGATACTTCTAATGGCCGGTTCAGATTACACGATTTTTTTGTCTTATGCGCTAGTCACTGTGTCAGATTACATGATTTTGACTCCTAAAATCGTGTCGTGTCGTGGACAAGAACCATGTCAGACTACACGTTTCTTCCAGACCAGTCATCGCGTGCCGTCTTTGAAGACGCACGTGAAGGCGAAACTAGTAGCGCCTGACTTCCGGAAACGAACGTAACAAACAATGGATGAAGCGGCGATTTTCGTATTGGCTGTCTTGTGTTCAGAAAAAGATAAAAAAAAGAAAGAAAACCCGACAATGGACACGTTCCTGGATTGCACGAAGAGGACAGTATGGACTGTCAATCCTTCAAAGAGAACTTGAGGTAAAATATAGCCTGGGAAAACCCAGACTACTTCCGGCGAATTTTAATTCTCTCTCCAGGATAGTCTGGAGAAGAGCCCATTCAAACTCATTTCTGTGCCGCCGAAATCGCAGCACCAATCAGAAACGTTTGGGGAGGGATTTACATGATGACGACAGCGCAGCGACGCTGAAGGAGATTTCGTTACAAAGATGGATGCCGCCGTGGAACATCACTCGTTCGAATCAGTTATCGCGTCTGTTTTGAGCGATTTAAACTTACCGTTTTCGTTTAAACCGGAGCAAAGAACAACACTCGAAGCATACGTCATCTCCTTCATCGATCTGATCGCAAAGACCCGCCCTCCTTAGTTACTGTCGCTTTGCCCGACAAGATACGCTGCTCTCACGCCACACCATGTTCTCACGCAGTGAAAAATACATCGCAGAGCAGAGAGGAGACTGACAACACGCTGACAGACAGGACAGACCAGGTTACTTTTCTGTTACTTTTGATATTAAACATATTAAACAAAGTCTCACCTTTCAAATTTGGTAATTTTTTTTAAGAAATTGAAACGATACATACCGTTTTGTGGCTCTTTAATGTGTCTGACAGATCGCTGTAGAGCATCAGTTAAAGCTGCTCATGAACCAATCATCACTTCCTTCTAGTTCATTTATAGCATCAAATGAACATGGGAAGGATTGTTGTTTTAACCGCGGAAAGACGTCAGTACACTCCGTTATTCATGTTCAAATCCTCCCATGTTAATCTGCTATCTCTCCAAAGAGTATAGAAGTTACTTCTATACTCTTTGATCTCTCCTGACTGCTTTGTCGGACAAAATGGCGGATTATGATTGGTTAGATCGCCTTTGGTTTCAACTGAGAAGGGTCTGGTTTTAACCAGGCTAGGTAAAATATGTTTCATCTGTAAAATCTAGTCTATGCACACACACACACACACTTAAACTCACTCACATAATACACACACATAAACTCACTCATTCACACACACTCTCGCTCGCTCGCTCATTCACACACACTCTCGCTCATTCACACACACTCTCGCTCGCTCGCTCATTCACACACTCTTGCTCGCTCGCTCATTCACACACACTCACGCATTCTCACTCGTAACACACATACATAATCACGCTCACACAAACAAGTTTATCTATAGCGAAGTACAATTTAATGAATGATTAGCTAGCTTAATGCTAATTCCAGTCAGTTAACACAGTTACTCACCGGGTTGCTGAAGTACTTCTGCTATTTTTCGCCAGCATTTTTCTTTTTTAATTCTGTCATGGTACTCTCTCGATGAAACATCATACAGGCAGGAGTACTGTTGCCAGAGCTCCACGAACCTTTCCTCCATTTCATAATTCCACTTAGCAACACCATCGTCTCTATTTCGTTTCGGCATTTTTGAAAGCTGTGTATCTAAATGCGTCTGTGCTCCTATTGGTCAATGTCACACGTGATAGAACCCGTCGTGGAGGACCGAAATTTTTTTTTAACATGCTAGTCTTTTTGTCGTGGTGTCGTGAAGCATCGCAGACGCAACGTAGGCTGTCACCCGCCATGACACACTATACGAGATGAAACGATCGAATCTTGCGTCCCGACGCCCGTTGTCGTATACGAATTCCCACGACACTCTAAGTCAAACGGATCGTGGCAAAATCGGGCTAAAATCGTGTAATCTGAACCGGCCATAAGAATGACCGCGTTCCAGATGTGTATGAGACGCATTTCATGTTGGTGTGTGCAACACATTCTTCCAGTGCCTCCCTATGGACTAGAGTGCGGATCGGGCCAAATTTTTCTGTCCGAGCCCAGCCCGCGTCCGACAGAGCAGTAACCGAACCCGACCCAGCAGTAACCGAACCCGACCCGAGCCCGAGAGGCATAAAGATATATGTCCGAGCTAGACCCGAGACCAAGTTAAAATCCCATTTTTTTCCCACATACTAATGACACATACATGTATGTTTGTTTGTGTGGAAAGCCCGCTTTTATTAAAGGGGTCATATAATGGTACATGCACTTTTACAAGTTGATTGTACTGAAATGTGTGTTGGCAGTGCCTGTACACAACCATCATAAAATGATAAAAATCCATCCAGTGTTTTTTTTATTTTTTTTATCTCCTTATGTTTTCCAATCTCTAAAATCAAGCCGTTCGACCTAGTGACGTCACACGGTCGGACGCCCCTCCCACGATTTGTGATTGACAGCAGCGTTTCAACACAGACCCGCCCTCGCGTCATTGTTGATACTCACTGGAGCACTGTCTATGAGCAGAATGGCATCTAAGCGATTGTTGTGTTCTGTTCTTGGGTGTAATAACAAACACAGCAGTCATTTTGATGTTCCTAAATCCGAACCGCTGAAGACCCAGTGGCTGAGTTTGTTTTCGAAGGGAATATTCCCCACAATCAACGTCAATGCTTTCATGTTTAATATTTAATATTAATATTTATATTAATCTTTGCAAATTGCTAGCTGCACACTTCACTTCACTAAACGGCTGTTTACACTCAGGGTACATTACGGCATGTTTTCTATACACGACGTTGTCAATATAAATCATAATCCCACGTTTATTATGAACAACGCGTTATGGTCATTGTGTTACAAACAGTGTGCGCACAGAACAGAGGGGTGGGGTGAGCAAAGCTCATTATCATTTAAAGACACATGCACTTAAACAGCATTCTGAAAACAGAGCTGTTTTTGACCAGATCAAATGAGTGTTTTCTTTCAATACTAATGAGAATTTTTAATTAAAGTATATTACAAACTTTTAATTTAGACCCTAAAAGATCATATTAGCTTGTACAAAAATGGCATTATATGACTCCTTTAAGCAACTGTAGGAAGGCATTCGGAAATGTCAACAGGATGAGTGCATCAGCGCGCACGGAGAAACAAGCGCACTTAAAGCAGCACTCAGTAGCTTCGGGATTTCTTCGCTGTATTCTCGCTTTTTGCTCGCAGGTTTCTCTCTAGAGCTCCCCCCACAGCTTCGGAATATATATTTGACAACACTGTTGTAAAAACTCGTTGGTGATTCTCAGACACCAGAGGCTATAGATCAACGACATCAAAGCAGAGGGGACATTCTTTAAAACGTCTTCTTCATTCGGGTTCGGACAGTGTGAGGGCGCGCAATAATGACAGCATTTTAGCAGATTTCTTTTGGCCGTAAAGCAATTGTTTACATCGCGAGACCTGATATCACGCGAGACTCCCTGACGCGGCGGCCGGCGGCTCGCCGGCTCAAAGTTGCAAGTGCGTATTTTCCGCTCACGGGCACCAGGGGGGTGCGAAACGACCACCATTCAACCCGAAATAAGTAATATAACCATTCCAATGACTCCGAAGCTGTTCAGTTAAGGTAAAAAAAGTTACTTAGTTCACCTTTAAGGCGCGCATGCACGTGTTTCGTTGTCACGGCTACATAAACAAATTTCCGCACACAGAAAGACAGATGTTATGGTAATATTTTACATGTATTTTAATCACAAAAATGAACATTTGCATCAAGTGAAAGCATCAGGCACATTGGCTACCTACACAATTACTTATTAAGCTGTTTTAAATTTAAAATGTTCAATGCCTTATTGCGCTGATTTGACCGAACCCGACCCGAACATAATTTCTAAATATCTGTCCGAACCCGGCTCTGCCCGTCGGGTATCCATCCTCTACTATGGAGATCTGTGTTTTTTCTCCTCACGCACGCAGCAAAGAAGCTGCAGCTGTCATGTGACAAACACTACAGCGAGATGGCTGCATGTGCGAGCACAAGTGATACTGTGGCCGCCGGGCCACGACTGGTAGAAAAAGATGACGCGAGGAGTGAAATATGGGAGTACTTTCCATATCGTATAATCGCTGTTCATATTTTTATTCAAAGTTCAGAATCAAGATAAAGTTATTACAGGTAACTCTTATGTTTCTTATGATAACTGAGATAATGCTGCTAAATTTATTTTTATTTTTTACCTTGAATGTCATTGCTCAATATTTTTTATATTTTTATATTTCATTTTTGTTCAAATGTTTAATATGCTGTTCATATGCTCATTTATTAGTGTGTTATATGATTAAAATGTTGTCCCGGTTTTAAAATAAAGCACAGCAATGATATTTGAGAGTGTTTCTCCCTTTTCAGAAAAAGTATTGAAAGAGTATCGAAATCGCAATTCTTGACTTGGTATCGGTATCGAAACAATATTTTTGGTATCGTGACAACACTACGTGACGGGTCATTTTTTTGTCCAAAGGCCTTAATAATAATAATAATAAAAAAAGATATATATATAACATCCAAAGTATGTAAGGTAGTACAACTTGATCTCTTTTACTGAATCCAAAAGTTTTTAATTATATTTTCTACATATAAAGGTATTTTCATTGATGTCATTCAGAGTAACCAATATAAAGGGCTCCATTTTGGATCAAGTCAATGTGGTCAATAATATGTGACAGGATGTGACATCATTCCGACACCTGCAAATTAATTAACTCTCTCTTAACTATTAGAAAAATTCATGTTTTCACTTGCTCATACACATGTCCCCAAATATCAGGTCATTTTTGACCCGGTTGTACAACCGCTATAAAACAATGGATAATGTTGTAATATTTTAAAAACTTTTACTAAATATAAAATGTTTGATTGTCCTTTTGGTAGCTAGATAGCTAACTAACAAGCTAGGCAGCTAGATATCAGCCTGTTAGCATTGAATGAAGATTTTGTCATTCGTTATAACCAAAAGAGTCATTCAGTTAAACCAAAATTTTGGTTATAACGAATGACTTACTGGTTGTATTGAATGACAGCAATGTATGTTGGTCATATTTGGACATATTTGGAATAAATAAATACAACTTTTTTTTAATAGAAAATGTGCAGAGTATGTGCAAAGTATATTATTATACAATTTAAAATATAATTTTGACTGAATTTTTACCTTTTTTATAGATTTATAATTAGCCTATATCACTTCTGGGCAAGGATCAATGCTGATCCTGTTAAAAAAGAACAGATGCTCGCCAAAAGAAGGGAAAGGTATCATTTGTTTTTATTATTTATATTATTATATTCAATAATATAGGTGCCTGAAAGTACCCCATAGACATACTATGGTGAAGGGAATGGCCAAAAAACCTGGATTGTGCATGTTTATCCTACTATGGTAGATTGCATAGGGATTTTGTATTGAACATGATTTTGCAGCACAGTGTCATAGAGACAAGGGGGTGGGCTCATTTTACTCAGGCAATCAATCAGTCTTTCAAGATCATCATGAAGCCATTAAGCCACACCCTAGCGACCATTAAGAGCACCCTAGCAACTGTTTACATAGACTGCCATTGTAAAAGGCCCAGAAGGATATCTTTGCAGCACATTGTCATAGAGACAAGGAGGTGGACTCATTTTACTCAGGCAACCAATCAGTCTCTCAGGATCATTGTGAAGCTATCAAGCCATGCCCTAGCAACCATTAAGAGCACCTTAGCAACCCAAACAGAGAGGGATATCTTCAAATCCGAAAAATGTTCATGAATCTATAGCCTAGCAGCTCATTGTTTAACAATTTAAACACTTGTTCCGAGACCAATTAAATGCTTTAATGTTTTAGGGCCCTATCTTGCACCCAGCGCAATTGACTTTGTACACCAATGCATGTATCATTCCTATTTTGCACCCGACACACAGCGGACTTTTCCCTCCACAGACGCACGCCAGTAAATTTGGAAATGAACTTGCACTCCCAGGGGTGGTTCAGCAAAAAGAGGAGGCGTGTTCCGGCACAAACATTCCCTGGTGCTATTTTGCCGGTTTAGAAAACTATTCCGCCACTGACCAGGAAAAACCTAGTCTAAAGTCACGTTGCACATGTTATTCATATGCTATTTTAAGGGCGCATGCTTGGCCATAATCAATGTAGTGTGTGCGCAATGCTCTCATCTACACACAGACGCAGCAGTTCTCATTTTTGCAAATCATACATAATTACAAGGAAAAACATTACCACAGAGGGAAATCATTGTTGTGTCCATGAAGATGTGAAAAACAGGCATACATCTAGCTTACACAATTACCCAAATTATTAGAGGTCGACCGATAGTGGATTTTACCGATAACGATAGCTAGGTTGGGCCATACTTGCCGATAACCGATTAATCCACCGATAGTTTTTCAAATTGATTCTGGATAAAAAAAACAACATAACACTCCAAGTAAAACAGTGCTGAACTTTATTATAAAAATAATAAAACTGTATTGAACCATGAAAACATGCTAAATGAAATAAATATATAAATATGAATAAATATTGAAGTCAATAAAAGACATTCATTCAAACTGAAACAAAAAGTAATACTCTAAATAACAAATAAAACCAGTAACATTAAAATTTTACTGTTTAACTGTTCTTTTTCAAGCCAACTTAATGAATAAAAAAGTAACAAAATTTGATCGGTATAATATTTGAGCAATACAATTGCACCTTGATCATTCATGTTAGTTTGATAGTGCATTAACTATGGTTAACAAATAAAAACCTTAATTTAAATTTATATATTGTACTTTATATAAATTAGTACATGTTAATTAACAAATAATGAACAATACTTATACAGCAGTTATTAACCTTAGTTAATGTTACATATGGAATTTTACTGTAAGTGTTATCATTTCATATAAATCCAAACAGTCATGCTTAAAGATGGCCAACTTTAAATATATACAACGCCAGAGCATTGAAATGACATAAATATTACATGTAGTCTCACACTTTTGCTTCTATGATTATAAACACTTGATGATTATCTAATCAAAATAACAAAATATGTATTAAAGTGATGATGAAAAAATAACCGAAATCGAATGCTTTTCTGATTTGTTTATATGTTTCTGTCGGCTGTATGAACATATCAGTTTGCTATCTTACGTCTCTAGCTTTAAATATGCAACTTCTCTGCATATTTAATGCATAAAAGTGACCAGCTCGATATAAACTAATGCAAATAGATGGTAACAATTGTGACATTAAACATTCGGGTCGGACGTTTATTTTTGTCAGTGTTTTAACCGCTTGAGGTACTAGCGTCCTCTCAGCCTCGAAGGCAAACAAACATATTGTTGTGCTGTTCTTTCTCTACTAATGCAGCATTTAGTCAACAAATTAATCACTTTATAATGATATGACAAAATGTACTGTATACATAGGCTACCTTTTAGCTGTCGGTGCATTAAACACGCATCTGATGTCAGCGCTCTCCACGCAGCGTGTGCTCTCAGTGCAGCACGCAGCATCACGTGTCGAAATAAACAACACGAGGCATCAGCGATAGTTTTTATTACACCTCTAGAGGCCGCTCTTGTACTGCATGATGCCAGCAGAGCCTTCTCAGCTCTCTCTTACTGTGTAATGAATGACAGCGCGAGCTTCTCAGCCGCTCCAGCAACGGACAACCAGGAAAAACTATCGTTATGTATTTTTGCCGATAACGATAGTTCCACCAATCAACTATCGGTGCCGATTCATCGGCAAAACCGATTAATCGGTCGACCTCTACAAATTATCATACGCCTGTTTAACCGAAGCTAATTTGGGTGTGTTTCTCCATCCCAAATGTCACTTCTCTGTGTTTTACGGCCCTGGCGAGAACGTCGGTCTCCTCGGCTGTGTTCAACCGCTCCTGCGCCTGGCAAATCCGCCTTTATAATAGCAAGCCGCCATGGAACAAGCGCGCCTGCTCTTAAAGGGAATGTGAGATGACGCTCTGATTGGTTTATTTCATGTTACGCCCCAAACCACACCTATGAGTAATGTAGCTACTTCAGACAAACCCATTTTAGATTTGCGTGGGGCGCAAGAGTAATTTATCCCGCCGGTATAATAGCAACAGTGCCCAAGACCCGCCCACAAAGTTACTTGCGTTTCGCGCTTGATACTTGCATTTCAGATCGTTAAAATAGGGCCCCTAATGTTTTAATTAATATAATTTGCAATACGAGTTATAGCCTATGTTCATTCCAATATCAAAATGTTGGATATCAAAATGTTTTAATGTTTGAAGTACTTTTTTACTTAATATTACTTTACATTACTTTTTTATTTTACATTAATAGCCTATTATATTAACAATATTGTTAATATATATTAACAATAAAATGTGCTTTTGAAGCTATTTGTCTCTGTTTATTGTCTTAAATATTAAACATCAATGTCAAATCAGTTTTTTTCATGAATAATTATCTGCAAATTAATAATTTTAGATATATTCATGGTTAAACAACCAAATTACTTTTTTGGTGACAAATTTTGTCCATCTTGTAAATAATGACAAAAAAACAGTGTTAGTTGATTGTACAAACCACAAAATCTTATTGTTTACACCTAGGTAAACTAAAAAATTGTTTCAAATATAGTCTCCATTCTATTTTTTTACACTTTTAAAAACCTTATTCGTCAATGACCCAATTGCATATCTAAAAGTGATGAAGTGCTTGAATGTTTCTAACATGAATGTTCTTCAGCATCATGAATGAATGAAGAATAAACACCAACCTCTTTGTTCTTCAGGATCTTCAGTGTGTTTCATTCTGCAGGGTTCTGGATCATAATGATAATGTGAATGCTGTGGGAGGAGCTTCACTGATGATGTGAATGCTGTGGGAGGAGCTTTACTGATGATGTGATTGTTGTGGGGGGAGCTTCACTGGTGATGTGAATGCTGTGGGAGGAGCTTCACTGATGATGTGAATGCTGTGGGAGGAGCTTTACTGATGATGTGATTGTTGTGGGAGGAGCTTTACTGATGATGTGATTGTTGTGGGAGGAGCTTCACTGGTGATGTGAATGCTGTGGGAGGAGCTGATCTGCAAAAACCAAAGTTATCAGTTACTGGGTTTGTTTTAATACTAAATGACACATCTAAGCATTTATGTATTTATCTCTATATAGAAACCAACAATTACTCTTAGTATATTCACACCAATGAAATGAGCTTCAAGTGTCAATTTACAGGAGATCTGAAGACATCTGCATAATAAATGAGGTGAAAACAGGAACTATTGTCATGAAATAAACAGTGTTTTTAGCAGATCAGTTAATATTGATGAGCCTCAGACTATCAACACTCATTCAACAAGCCATTCAGGATCATCAGCAGATCTTCTCACTTTATTTTGAGTGTTTGCTGTTAGAAACACACATTATTTGAGTCTGGATAGACGATAAAAGCCTGTAAAACTGCTCTATTGAAAGACAATACTGTAATTTCTCACCATCTGACACGTATAAAAAAAATCTGTATCACAAAAACAAACACTAATGACACTCATCTTCAACCATATCTATGAACTGAAACATGGTTTGATTTTATGATAACTAGGCTATGTTCATTGTATTAATAAACACCTGAAGATTCACACAAAGGAGAAGATTCATTAGTAATATTACAGCAGAAAAGATCCGCCATATACCCACTAGAAAAGGCCAAGGATTTCCATATACCCACTTAAAAAACCGGGAGGATACGTAACAACTTCGTTTTGTGACAGAACTTTAACACTTTCATTCATAAATTCACCCCGTCTGTGTTTGCGAAGCGACGGATAGAATCGCGGAATCCAGTCACAAATGGAACTTGCTATATAAAGCAGAACGTCACGGAATTAGGCTATTTTTGAATGAATCAAAAGTAGGGCTGTACAATGAATCAAATCTCGATATGGACGAGTGTCTATGAATATTAAAGGAACACTTCGACTTTTTGGGACTTTAGCTTATTCACCGTATTCCCCAGAGTTAGATAAGTCCATACATACCTTTTTCATCTCCGTGTGTGCTGTAACTCTGTTTGACGCACCCACCGCTAGCCTAGCTTAGCACAAAGACTGGATGTAAATGGCTACAGCTAGCATACTAATCCCAATAAGTGACAAAATAACGCCAACATTTTTCCATTTACATGTTGTGATTTATATCATATGAGACACAGCCATTTTTTAAACGTTTAAATACTGGGAACTATTTTCTCAGAAGGCAAAGCACTGCTACTTGGGCGGAGTGATGCAAAAAACTGAAAAATGAACATATAGGCTAATTATAGAAACATGACATCTCAAATAAAATAAATCAATATTAAAAGAATAAATGTCCAGAATACAAAATAATTATGTAAATATAAAATAATTGATATCAAAAGGAGAGATTTTGCGTGAAATTAATAAATTAAATACACATAAATAAATTAATAACACATAAATACTACATATATGTGGATACCAGCACATGTAGGCATACAGGGAAATGAGAACGTAGATGGATTGGCAAAAGAGAGCATGTTGACATTGAAATTAAATTGTCAAAATCAGAAGGGAAGAGTCTAGTGTGGAAAAGGGTGATGGAATTATGGCAATATCAATGGGATCATGAAATTAAGGAAGACATATATGATTCAAAATAAAGACATTGTAAGAGAGATGACAAATAGAAGGAAAGAACAAGTTATAATAACAAGACTTGGGATTGGGCATTGAACATTAAATTGAACTTAGGACAACATGTGACGAATGCCAAGAGGAGGAAACAGTCAGCCACATTTGTATGTCATGTAGAAAATTTACACAAGAAAGGCAAGAGTTGAAACATCATTTACAAGAAATTGGTATAGGACAGTATGATGTAAAAAATGTATAAGAAATAAATATTTGTTTTATTTTTTAAAGAGGACTGGACTGGAAAGACGAGTACAAGTATGAGGTGACATGATAATTGACAGCAGATTACAGTAATGCGACTTTTTGGATGCCAACTGCCATAAAACACAGAATAACAGAAGAAGAAGAAGAAGAAGAAGAAGAAGAAGAAGAAGAAGAAGAAGAAGAAAGTTCACACCGGTTTGACAAAAGGTTTGTCCTGAAAGATGGAGCAGTTCACACTTTAAAAGCAGAAGCTGTTGTTTATGGACCACAACCTGTAAGTGCGTTTTATTCTCTGTTGATGTGTTTTCCATCGCTAGTTTCTGTCGTTTTATTTAGCTATGTTGTAGCAACGCTGTTTCAAACACATACAAACTTTATTTTAATCCCACCAGCGAACTTTGAATGTTGGTGTTTATTAGAGCTTTTATGTAATGTTTACCCACATGCTCGCTTGGCTACAGGATCGTTACGTTAAACATGGTTCTATGTAACGTTAAACTTTTTTTTCTTTTTTTTTTTTTTACTGTGGTAAACCATGGTTAGACTCGTACTTATAGTTTTGAACAGATATTTGGCTACATTCGTTTTGTAGAGAGAGAGAGAGAGAGAGAGAGAGAGAGAGAGAGAGAGAGTGCTGATCAAATAAACCCTTCGAGGATTGTTGTAATAATGAGTCAGAACGTTTGTATGAAATGCATGAACTTTTTTGCCTGTTTTAACATAAACATTAGCATTTGCAGTAACTTAGCATTCACAAATAACAAGTATATAAAAAAAGTATGAGACATCTACAAAATAACATACCTCTCTGAAACGTCCTCCGTTCGTGTTTATAATGCACTGGAGCGCAACTACTGTTATGGTAACGGCGTGACGTTTCCGGACAGCGTGAACTAGGCGCTTAGCGAATCACAACACACTGGGCAAAGCTGACCAATCAGAGCCCGTCGTGTATTTCTGAGGGAGAGGCTTCTTATAACCAGGAAATCATAAATAAAAAAATCAGATCGGTTTACGAGAAGGGATACAGCGGTGCAGAATAAAGGTAAACTAGATGAAAAATAATGCGTTTTTTTTAATTAAGCATAACACCACATAGCATATTCAAGCCTTCGAAAAAAAGCTGATCAACCCTTTAACATATGTTTCAGTATCTTCTAGATTGTACATTAGGATACGTTAATATCTTTATTAAGTTCAGCACAATTCTGTTCAGTTTATAAGCTGTCAGATGAGACAAAACATGTTAGAACACACTAGTAGAGAAAGAAAACAAAAAATAGTTGGGTTTTTTTTCTGTTAAACTTTTTTTATTTTCATAGAATGCACTTTAAATTCAACATTTTCAATATTTGCTGATCTTAAACTTGTAAAATGTAAAATATTAATACTGAACATCAATGTACTAACGGAAAAACCTGTCAACTCTGTTATGGATAATATGGGTTGACGATAACAGAGTTCACATTTTCCACCATTTCGTGCTTTAGCTCAAAAAACTAACCTCAAACCAGATACTACATGACATGTCTAAAAACAGAATTGTATGGGGTTTCGCCATATTATCGTTTTTTAAAAAGTGAATGAGAGATTATCACAATAATAGATTTGACAAATAATTTTTCTACTATTGGTGTATCCTAAACATTTTGTACAAATTAATGAGAGAAGAATAATGACATACTTCACTGCTTTCCAGAATTACCCGCCAGAGGAAGGGATATCCCTTGGTCCAATCACATGCTTTTTCTACAAATGCTTTGGAGGTTGTTTTATTTTATTTTATATATGGGTGAATGACGGATAAGGATTTAAAATGTATGTACAGTAAATGTGTATGTAATGCAATGATATTTACACATTTCAAGAATGTAATTAACCATTTTTTTTGGTGAATCAGATCTTTTTCCCCATGAAAATGTCATTCCTGGGTAACGTAATGAATTTTTAAATGAACTACATTTCTACCATTGTTGGCATATGCAAATGGACTGATCTCCATATTTGGAGCTCAAAAAACAATTAGTGCTTGGAAAACTACATTTTAATCACAATTAATATAATCAGTTTGGGATTTCATATAGACATGGGCTCATTTTTGGCTGCTGATAACTCAAAATTCAGGACCGAATAAAAAAAAAAACCTGGAAAATGTTTAAAAATGTTTTCCAATAAAGTAAATAAGACTTGTTTTATCATTAACTCAACAATAAACAGAATTGTGTAATCTAACACACAAATATGGGTTCAGTTAATTGCCCGTGTCATTGTTAGCCGGAATGACATACTGTTAGCCGGAAGGACATTCTGCAATGTTTTTCAGGATTACATTTATTCATTTAGCTGACGCTTTTATCCAAAGCGACTTACAATTGCTATATATGTCAGAGGTCGCACGCCTCTGGAGCAACTAGGGGTTAAGTGTCTTGCTCAGGGACACATTGGTGTCTCACAGTGGATTTGAACCCGGGTCTCTCACACCAAAGGCATGTGTCTTATCCATTGCGCCACCACCCCAGGATTACCATAAAAACCATCCTCAGTATCATTTTTCTTTCCAACACTCAAACTTGAAACAAAGTAAGAGACATTAATGATTTAAAAATCTGTAAAATTTATAGTAAATCTGTAAAATGATAATGCTTAATAAACAATGGCCAAGGGTATAGTCCAACACATCATACAGCTAAAACATTTAGGGCCCTATTTTAACGATCTGAAACGCAAGTATCAAACGCGAAACGCAAGTAACTTTGGGTGGGTTGGGTTGGTCTGAAGTAGCTTCTTTACTCATAGGTGTGGTTTGGGCGTAACGTGAAATAAACCAACCAATCAGAGCATCATCTTACATTCCCTTTAAGAGCAGGCGCGCTTGTTCTATGGCGGATGGCTATTATAACGGCGGATTTGTCAGGCGCACGCCAGGAGCGGTTCAAAGCCGAGGAGACCGACGTTCTCATCAGGGCCGTAAAACACAGAGAAGTGACATTGGGGATGGAGAAACACACCCAAATTAGCTTCGGTTAAACAGGCGTATGATAATTTGGGTAAATGTGTAAGCTAGATTATGCCTATTTTTTCACATCTTCATGGACACCACAATGATTTCCCTCATGTGGAATATTTTCCTTGTAATAATGTATGGTTTGCAAAAATGGGAACTGCTGCTTCTGTGTAGATGAGAGAATCAAAGTGTATGCGTGTTGTGCTCACGCTACATTATGGCCAAGCATGCGCCCTTAAAATAGCCTCTGAATAACGTGCCACTGACTTTAGACTAGGTTTTTCCTGGTCAGTGGTGGAATTGTTTTCTGTAACTGCAAAATAGCACCAGGGAACGTTTGCGCCGGAACATAGGGCTGTGCCGGTAAACTTGACAACCGCACCACCGCGGTGGCTGAGTAGTACCGGCGGTGGTTCGGCAACAAAAAAATGCTGTTTTACATTAATATTATGACACACAAAGCTTTGTTTACAAAATAAATAATAAGTTAACAATTAAATGTTATATCGCAGCCATGGAAAAGTTTGAATTCATGACGAATGATAGAGTTGTGCGTGAGCCCATAAATGTAAACTTTGTAGGCTTTGAATTCTGGTTTGCGATCTGGTCACCCGATTATCAGCGAATTAAAAACTATTCCATTAGTTATTCCATATAGAATTGTCTACTTTTAAACAAAACAATGCAAGACGAAAATAAACCGACTAGCCTATGCTTATGTATTCCGTATGAAATGTGCATTTCTCTCTATAGGCGCGTTCACTGCGAAGATGACGAGTCAGCATCGTCAACTTCATCTTTGCAGCCCGACACTGACACACACACACACAAAAAAAAAACACTTTATTAATAAACAATTCAAATGTCTCCTTGCTATATTTGACACATTCATAATCATTACTTTTGCCGATTCTTTGTGACAGCTGTTATGTGCCTTACTGGCAGCGTCACACTCCGGTTACATGAACGCATCACCGCATCAGCACCAGAACATGGAGATTTTATTTTAGAGAATAATCGCACAACATATTAGATATTCTATAAGTAAATCAACTAATCGAATGTTAAAAAATCGTGACTCATCCCTGCATGGAATTAGGCCTGTCACGATTATGAAATTTGGCTGACGATTAATTGTCTAAAAAATAATTGCGGTTATGCCGATTAATTGTCAGTTTTAGAGCTTTGACGATTAATTGTCTGTGTTAGGGCTTTGGCAATTATGCTGATTAATTGTCTGTTTTAGGGCTTTGTGCTTCATTCATTAAATAATTGTGATGAATTTAATCCTTTGTAAGTTATCATTTTGCAGTGTAAGTTTACAGTTAACACCTTTAAATATTAAATAAATAGGCTATATTCAATAGCTATGACAATTTGTTTATTAAACTTAGTGAGTGTATAAATCAGCAGCAAAAAGTAATTTTTGAAAACATCTGCACAGTAATTTAATAAAATCTAAACATGTTAATAAAAACAAATGTGCACAAACCATGATAATATGACACGCTTCAAAACAGAGCGGAACAAAGCGCGTATGCGCATCGCGGGTGCAGAATGATGTGCTTAATGCAACATGGAGTCGCAGCGATGCACAAGTGCGCATTTAAAAGTTCACGGCACAAAGCGAAGAAATGTCGAGGGCACAAATCCTAGTGTATATCAGTCCAACAGTTTATTGATCATTTGTTTCTTCACAGTTTTAAACTCCAGTTATTGTGCGTCTGATGCCAATTCATAGTCCTTGTGCTGTGTAGGCACACGGTAGCGAGCGAGTCATTTAGAAACAGCAAAAAACTCCAGCAAAATAAAGTCATTTTATGCAAATCCACAGCCCTTTATCTACAGATCAAGCATTATAACGTCAATGTCACATTGGAGAAAGTTTTACCGTGTATCCAGTCGTAACCGGACGACGCGCGCTGTTTGAATGCTGAACGGAATGATTGACAGCTGCAGAGTTTGAATGCTGAACGGAATGATTGACAGCTGCAGATGAGTTTGTGAACTTTAATTTAACAATGTAAATATACTACTGTCCCTCACATTAAGCTATGGAATGGCTTCAGATGACTTTGAATATATTGCTAGAAAACGTAATTAGTGCTTGACTGCTTGTCTATTTATTTTGGTTCATGACTCCCCCTTGTGCCGTAGGTCTATAAAAGAGCGCAATAATCGCGGTTGTCTGAAACAATCGCGGTTAGATCAAATAATCGCGATCAGACGGTTATTTAATTATCGCGACAGGCCTACATGGAATCTCTTGTTTCTTTTCCCATATCTTCACTCGCGTCTCATCCATTTCCGAAGGGGACTATAAACGTTTCTTCCTTGCTTCGCTTTTAATTAGGCCTATTCTTTTCGTATTCTTTACTGTGGTAAAGTAGAAAAAACTCTGTTTGTGTGGAAATATTAAACGAATTTTTTTTTTTTTTAAATAGATTCAACTTTATTATATTATGCAAGTTAACAGTATTTACTGATATTTATTTCAATGCTTTACAGGCTTTAGTGTGTTGTTTCTTTGTTTTTATTATTTATTTCAAAACAACCCCCCAACCACCGCTACACCGCCGGTAGTTGGCCCATTACCACTGTGGTGGTAAAAAACTGCCACCGTCACAGCCCTACCGGAACACGCCTCCTCTTTGCGCTGAACCGCCCCCAGAATAATTATTAAAGACATCGTTAAAATAGTCCAAGTGACTACAGTGGCTCAATCTTAAGTTTATCAAGCGACGAGAATACTTTTTGTGCGTAAAAAACAAACAAAACGAACGACTTTATTCCACTATTCATTATCTTCTCCGTGGGCCTGAGTGAATTCACGTAGTATAACTGCTCAGCGCGTCTGTGTTACACGTCACCACATAGGCTCACTATTGGCCGACGCTGGTCATGTGTGTGATGCGTGTGACGTACAACACAGAAGCGCTGCGCAGTTAGGCCTATACTACGTGAATTCACATAATATTATGATTATGCTTTGGACACCAGAATTGACACGCCACGTCACTGACCCATATAACAGAGGTAACAGAGTTGACCGGAACGTAGGGACAGACACTAAATCTATTTTTTTATTAATAAAATTACAAATTATACAGAAAATATATATTCTATGCAATTGTTTATATAACTTAATAGAGTAAACACAAAACGTATTTGAAAATTAGACTTAATTGTTTCATGATAATTCAAGTTGAATGTATGAATCAGGAGGCAGAGACAGTCAATAATAGTTGGAGTGATTTATAGTGAACTCTGATTTATAGTTTCTAATAAAGTTGTATTTCTCATAAATTATAGAAGTTATTTATATTTATTGAGATTATTATTCTTATAATAACTTTAGTATCCGGTCAACACAGTACAGTTTGTGTAAAAACTGTAGAAAGAGCCCAGATGATGTCACTTCCTGGGTGCCACAATTTTAAGAAATGCTCTGTTTTTGAAAGGAGGAAAATCATGTGAGAAGTAACAGGGATGAGAGAAACATGTAGGACACAGATGTACTAATAAAAAAATTGTTAAATTAGAACAAATTAAAGCCGCGGTCAGTCTAGACTCTCAGCATGTGAAGTTTCTATGGACACTGTACCCAGATAGCAAAATTGTGTTGGCCCAGATCCGGCCCACATCTGGCACATGTGGAATGATGATCTGGCCCAAATGCAGTGTGGAATGATGACACTTAGGCGGACCGCTCCTGTTTGCCAGATCACCCTTGCAATAAAGGATGGTAATAAAGGAAATAAATGATTTCCGTCGTTGGGCCAATGGGTGGTCTTTACATCAGCCAAGAGCAAAGAAATAAACCAGAACTGGACAGTATCTGAGCTAGCCTGGCAAGCCAGACCCACATCAAGATGTTGGGTCTGGGAACTCACAATTGGCGCGGCTCAATCCGAGGGGCGGGATATATGGTTGTCTTTCAAATTCCCTCTGCACGCAATAGGATAACGCTACAACCAACCAGAGTGTTTTCCCACCAGCGGAGCTAGTTGATAGATTAAACTTTTGCCGTATCTGGTCGGCAAAACTATGAACACATCTTCCTTCTTAAGAATGACTCAAGATCCGTTCTTTGTTCTTTTCTCAAAGAAAAGTTTAACTCCAAGTCCTCCAGAGACCAGAGACCTTCGAAAGACCGCTGTTTCTTTGTTTTCAAGTTGCAGGGAATTGAAAAATGAATAAAAAAGTACAAAAATCCACAGTATAATTATTTAATGGCAATTAACCAATTTTTAGATAATCAGTTTCCTCTAGGGATGTTAACGATTAATCGACGATCAATTAATTGTCGATAATACATTTAATCAATCAAACTTATCAATCATCGATTAAGCAGGTTCATGCGCGTGCGACCGTGCGTGCTGCTCAACCGCAAAACGTAGCTATAGCGAGCACGCCGGAGTTATGTTTGGGACCATTTTACACCTTCATCATGACTATAAGTTTGCGTGTGCATTCACAGCCTTTTGTTTTGTGCAAATATAAGTTGTAATGTTGTGTTTATTTTGTGTAGGCCTAACGTATCTATATCTGATTTAACTCGTATAGGATGCATTTGGTTAATAATTAATGTAGTAAAGCTTACGGTGATCCTCTTCAGTTTCAGCGCGCACAGCTCAAACGGCAATACACGACTAATAATGACTATTGGACTGTCATATTACATAACATTATAAAGAGAAAAATATTGTAATAAAATATTGTGAATTATTTGGGATTTAGTTGCAATTTTCAGTGCGTTGTTCCAGGAAGAGCATGTCCACAACAGTCACATATTCCAAGCACACATCTGAGGCGTTGGTGACTTTTTTCATTAGTCGTTATATTTGATCAATCACATTGAAACATTTTACAATCCTACTAGCCCTTTATTTAGATTAAAAACCATTCTCATTCATTTGGTGAGGAACATAGCGTTTTGTGCAGTATATTTGTTTCAGGAGAGGTAGCCTATATCTTCATTTGACTGATCTAAGGAATGCCCTCTAATTTTACTGTCCCCTTCCTCAGACCAAGGGGGATTATAAGTGCTGCTGCTAATGTTTCAAGTTTTTCATATAAGTAGTTTACCAGATAGATTATAATATGTAAGCTTAAAGGGTTAGTTCACCCAAAAATGAAAATTCTGTCAGTAATTACTCACCCTCATGTTATTCCAACCGCGTAAGACCTTCGTTCATCTTCGGAACACAAATTAAGATATTTTTGATGAAATCTGAGTGCTGGATTCACTCCTCCATAGGCTGCTAGGTGGCCCAAACTTGCTGGCCCAGAAAAGTTATTAAAGAGATCGTTAATATAGTCCAAGTGACTACAGTGGCTCAATCTTAAGTATATCAAGCGACGAGAATACTTTTTGTGCGCAAAAACAAACAAAAATAACGACTTTATTCCACTATTCATTTCCTTCTCTCTGGGCCTCGTAGTGTTTTTGCGCAGCGCGTCTGTGTTACACGTCACCACGTACGCTCACTATTGGCCGACGCTGGTCATGTGTGTGACGCGCAGCGCAAAAACACTATGCGAACCAACTAGAGGCCCAGAGAGAAGGAAATGAATAGTGGAATAAAGTCGTTATTTTTGTTTGTTTTTGCGCACAAAAAGTATTCTCGTCGCTTGATATACTTAAGATTGAGCCACTGCAGTCACTTGGACTATATTAACGAATAACGATCTCTTTAATAACTTTACTGGGCCAGCAAGTTTGGGCCACCTAGCAGCCTACGGAGAAGTTATCAGCTCTCAGATTTCATCAAAAATATCTTAATTTGTGTTCCGAAGATGAACGAAGGTCTTACGCGGTTGGAACAACATGAGGGTGAGTAATTACTGACAGAATTTTCATTTTTGGGTGAACTAACCCTTTAATATAGTGTAGGCTAAGCCTACCCATATAGATTTGTTTTTAAAATGAATTTTATGTTGCTTAATGTTTCACATGCAACAGGTGAGCCAGTGCACAATTCTTTTTTTATGTATTTTAATTTTCTGTGCATAATTTATTTTGTTAAACTACTTAAATGCCATTATCTGTACTGATCCCAACTGATACAATAAAACAACAATTGAGCAATATGACCAGTGTTGGGGAAGTTACTTTTAAAAAGTAGTGTTTGCTCGTTACTTTTTTGAAAAGTAATCTGTTACTTTACTTAGTTACCCCCTTTGGAAAGTAACTTTTTACGTTACTCGTTACTTTTACGTTACTTTTATGTTGCTTGACTTTGGGCAGAACCCAATATCTGTTCCTAATTGTGTAGACATAAAGTTATACTATGGAGGACATAACAGGTATTTCTTTTGTGCTCTTTATTATAAAAAATAGTATCAATTTCAGAAGAAAATTAAAGGAGACATATCATGCTTTTAAATTGTTCCTTTTTACATATAAATCATACATTTGTAGTCTATATAAAGCGGAACTGCAATGCTTGGGTCTGAATTCCTCATTATTATAGCTCCACAGGCCCCTTTTTTACCCCTTTTCTAATGTGCTTCTGAAAGCAACTCGTTTTGGTGCGGTCTCTTTAAATAATATTGAGACACTTCATACCCCGCCCCCTCTCCAGGTTGTAGCGGTGACACTCGGTTCAACTCCACCCCGTTCGGCCATTTTTGTAGTCTGGTAGCAGAGATACGATTATCTAGCGCACAGAAACTTTTATACACACGTTATTAACAAAATGTCAACAACGGAAGACTTGTCCAGCCAGCCTTACATGTTCGAGCCAGAGCCGGAGCGAGATGAAAATGAAGACGACGAACCTGCAGAACAACGTCTTCATATGGATGTATCGCAATGGTGTGTACTGTATTTACACATGAAACTTTGGTCTTCCGACCTTTTACCACCGTGTCGATTTATTTTGATTAATATGTGCGAGGGAGAGAGAGCAAGACAGCGTCTAGTTTGGAGACGGTGATGTCTTGTTTACACTTTCGCCTGGCTCTGAAGAGAGAGAGTGAGCGCGCGCGCGACCGGGTCTCTCTCTCTGCTCGTTCTTTCAGTTAAACATTCTCCTGTCACAAGCGCGGCAGTTCATCTAAATTAGACGGTGTAATGAAGCGTGTGGGTTACTACATCCAACAACCGAACATTTTAACTTACCCTCTCGTAACTTCTGCATCCTTTAGCTTGGACTACAAAATTGCAGCGAGAAATAATAATGGCGGATTGCTGGAAGTGTTGGGCCGGAAGTCAATGTCCTTATTTGGCAGTTCCGCTGCAAATACTGTGACGTGATAGTTCAAAAAACGTCATAGATAACAGAAAAATCTGAACCGGTTGAAAAATATGACCAAAACAGAATATAAAGATATCAACGAAGCACCTGAAGAGAATAATTTCATCTTTTCTGTACTTCTAAACACTCCAAATATACAACAAAATGCATTTAAGGGCTAAAAAAGTGCATTTAGCATGATATGTCCCCTTTAAAGCTGCAAGCAGCATTTATCGGGGTTCAAGCATTTAAGGCCTTTAAGCACATAAGCATTTAAGACATTAAGATTTATTTAAAAAGGGTTAGGTTAGGTTTATTTTAACCACTGAAATAATAGATGGAAAAGTCCATTTACAGACAATTTACCATAGGAAAAATATGGTTTTCAAAGCTTTTTAACAGTTATAGCGCCACCTATCGTCCGATCTACATGAAATTTTGCATGCTTGTTTAGAATGTTATGGCACATATGCTCACCAATTTTCGTGAAGTTCTGAGTTTTCATTTGGGATTTATAGGCTTTTTAGTGTATTTTGCCACACCCTTTTCTAAATGACCCTGTTACAGCCACCCAAATGCAAAAGTTCAACTTTTTTTTGATAATTATTGATCTAGAGAGTCCAGAGAATTGTCCTAGACTGGTTTGGTTCCGATCGGGCCAAAAACCAGGGACTAGTTCGCAAAAGTAGGTTTTGGACAAAATTCGACATAGCAGAAAATGTTCCCTGCCTACATCCAAATCGGAGATAGCCATTTTGTTCGCCTTGAGCCAAGGATTGATCCTGGGACAAACGGTCTAAGAGTTATGAGCGATTTAGTACTTTTGGTTGCTGTAGCGCCACCTATGGGCCAATTGGGGTCATACTCTGATAGGTTGTCCCCAAATTGAGGCCTACCATCTGGCCAGGTTTCACGTCTCTAGGCCTTACGGTTTGGCCTGCACGATGCGTTTTACGAATCCTTACAATTACAATAGGGTTTCAGCATTTCATGCTTGAACCCCTAAAAAGTCCTGCTGTGTGCGGCAACTTCTCTGTTTTTATTCTCAGCCGGCTCTGCATCATGGGGTAGAGTGCAACACTCCGTGATGAGCAGAGCGCACGTGCCGCTTCTCTCCGCTCCGCTCCCCCATCCACCGAACTTTAAATTTCGGCAATGTCAAGGCAGCCAATAAAGCTTCCCTGCTCTCCAACACCGGTGCGAATCGCGTCTTGATAGCCTAGGACAAAATGATATAGAAGACATAAGCTTTAGTTTTCAGACATACGACTCACTCTATCAAGGGAGTATGAGAAAAAAAAATAGATTTTGAGAGAAAAAAAAATATTTTGTTTAAAAGTACACATTTCAAGCTTTCTATATATTTCTCAGGTCTGTGAGGCAAGTAGCTTATCTGAGTTTCGGTTCATTTACAGTAGCCTATGAGACGTGCTCCAGTTCACGCGCTGGTGCCTCCATGTAATGATTAGGCCTATATTGCATGCTATATTACTTATTTATTAAATTCAGGCAATTGGTTGATAAAACATTGATTAAAATTAAGATACAATTAATACAAAATGAAAATCACTTTAAAGAAAGGCTTTCTACAAAAACAAACTTAATAAAGTGGTCAAAATCATGTATACCCACTCCATTTGTCTCCCGATATATTGCGCAAAATTATGTTCTTACTCATGCTTTTCACTTTTCATATAATCAACATAGATAAAATAATTTTTTACACTTATTTTATTTAAACATAAATATGAAACTAAATAGTTTTCTTTAAAGAAAGGTTTTCTACAAAAACAAACTTAATAAAGTGGTCAAAATCATGTCTACCCACTACATTTGTCTCCCGATATATTGCGCAATTTTTTTAATTTAATTTTATTTAAACATAAATATGAAACTAAATTGTTTTCTTTAATGACTAGGATGCAACAATTAGGCCTGTAGCTACTAACTTTCAGATAGGCTATTACGAATTGGCTTACCAGTACAATTACACCCGGTAGGTCTGCTGTCATCCTTGACAGTCCATTTTGGAGTGCGAGCGTCCTTGACATCAGGGTCTCCAGGGTTGGTAGAAGACTACCATAGTAACAGTTCTCTTCAGTTCTCAACCGTTCTCTTCTCTCAAGCGCGCAGCTGAGGCAGTGTCGCTGTCAAATCTATCAGTGGGAAAAGTAACGTTGCGCCGAATTGAAAAAGGAACTACGTTTCATTACCAAATTTTCAGTAGTAGCGCGTTACACTACTTTTTACCCGAAAAAGTAGTTACGTTACTGTAAGTAACGCGTTACACACAACACTGAATATGACATGCATTTTTATTCAGTATATAAGCAATATTTTGCTTTTTCTGTTGAAGACACTATTGATACCATGAGAAATTTACATTCTCAGGAAAATAGCCGCTTATCAATTAATCGTTAATCGATCGATAAGGTCAATCAACTAATGATTTATGAATTAATCGATAATTTGCATCCCTAGTTTCCTCAAATGAAATGAGTTAACTCGGATTTTAATTCAGTGCATGGTATTATTAACATACTGTAAAGATTACAGTAAAGAACTGTAAATTCACAGCTGCTCTTGTTTTGCTGATTTTACAGTATAATTGTAGTTTATGATTTATGGACTCTTGTAAATTTACAGGTTTACTGGTTACCGAAATTGCCAGTAAGTTTTTGTAATTTTTTTACAGTGGGAACTCAATGGAAGGAGAAGTATAGTGTGGCCGGCCCTTAATAAACTAAAAAGTTAAGTAACAAAAAAAAAGTTTGTGTTAAAATATGACAGTATTGTATATTTTAATGACAATATCACATTAAATTATCTTGTTATTGATCACATTTATTTAATAGTTCTCACTACATAAAGATAGGATGTCTGCCTATAATGTTTAAAAAATATCAATATCCCTCATTCATGAAAAGTTTCAGGGACATATAATTAATTTACAAAAAGGCAAAAATACAAAATGTAAAAAGTGATTACATCAGGGCTCACTTTTATGACTTTTCACTTCATATTTCTCTTTTTGATTTTTTTGATTTGCTGAAAATGGATTCAAACTTGTTTCTTTCATTTCAGAGCTGATGGAAGTGAAGAAGGAGGAGGAGAGTGAAGAACTGAGTGAAGTGAAGGATGAGAGTGAAGAACTGAGTGAAGTGAAGAAGGAGAGTGAAGAACTGAGTGAAGTGGAGGAGGAGAGTGAAGAACTGAGTGAAGTGAAGAAGGAGAGTGAAGAACTGAGTGAAGTGAAGGAGGAGAGTGAAGAACTGAGTGAAGTGGAGGAGGAGAGTGAAGAACTAAGTGAAGTGAAGGAGGAGAGTGAAGAACTGAGTGAAGTGAAGAAGGAGAGTGAAGAACTGAGTGAAGTGAAGGAGGAGAGTGAAGAACTGAGTGAAGTGGAGGAGGAGAGTGAAGAACTGAGTGAAGTGAAGGAGGAGAGTGAAGAACTGAGTGAAGTGGAGGAGGAGAGTGAAGAACTGAGTGAAGTGAAGAAGGAGAGTGAAGAACTGAGTGAAGTGAAGGAGGAGAGTGAAAAACTGATTAAAGTGAAGGAGGAGAGTGAAGAACTGAGTGAAGTGAAGAAGGAGAGTGAAGAACTGAGTGAACTGAAGGAGGAGAGTGAAGAACTGAGTGAAGTGAAGAAGGAGAGTGAAGAACTGAGTGAAGTGAAGGAGGAGAAGGAAGAACTGAGTGAAGTGAAGAAGGAGAGTGAAGAACTGAGTGAACTGAAGGAGGAGAGTGAAGAACTGAGTGAAGTGAAGGAGGAGAGTGAAGAACTGAGTGAAGTGAAGAAGGAGAGTGAAGAACTGAGTGAAGTGAAGGAGGAGAGTGAAAAACTGATTAAAGTGAAGGAGGAGAGTGAAGAACTGAGTGAAGTGAAGAAGGAGAGTGAAGAACTGAGTGAACTGAAGGAGGAGAGTGAAGAACTGAGTGAAGTGAAGAAGGAGAGTGAAGAACTGAGTGAAGTGAAGGAGGAGAAGGAAGAACTGAGTGAAGTGAAGAAGGAGAGTGAAGAACTGAGTGAACTGAAGGAGGAGAGTGAAGAACTGAGTGAAGTGGAGGAGAAACACCATGTCAAACCTGGAGAAAAACCTTTGAGTCACTCAAAGACTAAACAGACATTTTTAAAGAAAATAAGAGCCAAGAAATCTTACACCTGCACTCAGTGTGGAAAGAGTTTCACAAACAAACAAAATCTTGAGCGTCACATGAGAGTTCACACTGGAGAGAAGCCGTTCACATGTGATCAATGTGGGAAGAGTTTCACGGAAAAAAAAAGTCTTAAGTGGCACATGTTAATTCACACCGGAGAGAAGCCGTTCACATGTAATCAATGTGGGAAGAGTTTCACAACCAAACATGGTCTTGAGCGTCACATGAGAGTTCATACTGGAGAGAAGCCGTTCACATGTGATCAATGTGGGAAAAGTTTCAGTCAATCATCACCCCTTAAAGAACACATGAGGATCCACACTGGAGAAAAGCTGTTCACATGTGATCAATGTGGGAAGAGTTTCACGGAAAAAACAAGTCTTAAGTGGCACGTTAATCCACACTGGAGAGAAGCCGTTCAGATGTGATCAATGTGGCAAAACATTTCTTGTGCTTGGAGTGTGAGAAGACTTTTACTACAGCGATATATTTAAGACGGCACCAGAGAATTCACACTGGAGAAAAACCTTACGAGTGTTCACACTGTGACAAGAGATTCAGTCGATCAGAATATCTGAAAACCCATGAGAATATTCACACTGGAGAAAAACCTTGCAAGTGTTCACACTGTGACAAGAGTTTCAGTCAGTCATCATCTCTGAAAAGACATGAGAGGATCCACAGCAGTGAGAAACCGCAAAACCTTGTTTAAAACAACTTGAGATACTGCGATCTAAATCCTGTGTAAGTTCAGTGTAATTTCCATGTGTGTAGTATTTAGTTTGATCAAACTCTTCAGCTGTGTTCTTGTAACTCTTCATCTCGTCTCTCTCTGCTGTGATCATGAAATACTGCAGTATGAGATGATGATGAACAGAAGAAGACAAACCAGCCTGAGACTCACAGTTATCAAAACCATCACCACACACCAGCTATAGGTGGAGATGGAGTGATTTGACTGTGACTAACTTACACAGAAGAGATGTTGTTGCTCAGCATGTGGCAATTACACTGAACTA
This sequence comes from Leuciscus leuciscus, assembly GCF_965113295.1. Taxonomy (NCBI): domain Eukaryota; kingdom Metazoa; phylum Chordata; class Actinopteri; order Cypriniformes; family Leuciscidae; genus Leuciscus; species Leuciscus leuciscus. Next base: position 26,227,884 of record NC_138725.1, on the reverse strand, counting down.
ACACTGGATTTAGATCGCAATGTCGCATCTTTGAGTGATCAACTAGAAAAGAATGCTTTTAAACAATGTTAATACGAATCCATTCCAGTGTCAGTAGTGTATTTTTCATAATTTTCTTTATCCTTGCTGTTTTAAAAAGTGCGTGTGTTTCTGTTCTAAAATCTGTGTGCTTTAGATGGGTTTTTCATCTCCATGGAAGAGAAGAGCTGGTCTGATAGCTGACTAGGACTGTCACAATTACTCGTTTAAAGTTGAGTATTCGATTTAAAAAAATCCTCGATTGTAATTTACCCGTGTCGAGTAACCGGCAAAATACCAGAAGTGTAATACATGCTAGAATCAATATATACCGCATTATTTTACATAATTTTCTAAGGCTATGTGCTATATTAAAAACATTTAATATATTATAGTGCTATTGTGAACTCACAAAGGCTGTGATTCAGTTAAATAAATATATGCGCTGTTTTTTTTCCACAGAGAAGCACAGCGCTTTAATTATTTACATGCGTGCAGATTACATGTTAAAATGACCTCAGCTACATTCACAGTAAACGCTCCTCCACGCAAACTCAGTCTCTGGGCCTGTTTGTTTAGGTTTTCAATAACGTGCGTTTTGGAACGCAAAAAGTCGGACGAGGTTTGTGTTTTTGCATAGTTGTTATCATTCATATGTGTGGAGCGTCTTGGAATTCTCATGCTGTGAGTTTGGGTTGCTTAACGTTCATCTGGGAACGCAGTCTGTGCCGTTTCACAAGATTTGTAATGTAACTCATTTGTAAATCTACGCTAACACAGGAGAATACATACATATCGTCGCTGTCCGATGAAAACCGCGTATGTCCATTTTGCCGATTTTGAGATTTTTCGACGGATAGAATGTCCAGGTTCATTTCCGTATACAGTATGCTTTACATATCTAAATGACCAATGAAAAGTTGTGAAATCATGTCATCTGATTTTCACGTATATCCATTTGGTGTCAAAGCTGTCAATCACGCCGCGTATCTCCCGCCCTGTGGAGGCATCTCGCCGGTCTAAGCGTCTCTGGAAGCTCAGCATTGGATAGCCGAATAACTCTGTGAGGTAAAGTATCAGCAAACGTTTGTTTTTGACAACTGTTCAAGTTTATTATATATTCGCAATATATTCACAACTGTTATTTACCGGTAAATGGTCTAGACGAAGTAATTGTCACTGTTTATTGTGGAGATGTTCACGCACGGGTCTGTTAACTTAAGCAATACTTTGAAGGTAGTCTAATATTTTTCTGACTAATAAATTACTGACACAGTAAAGGGTAGAATTAAATAAAGAATAACGAATTTTAAATAAAGAAAAACGAAATTTAAATAAAGAAAAAAACGAAATTTAAAAAAAGAAAAATGAAATTTAAATAAAGAAAAATGACATTTAAATAAAGAAAAAACGAAAATTAAATAAAGAAAAACCCGAAATTTAAATAAAGAAAAACTAAATTTAAATAAAGAAAAACTGAATTAAGTTAAATTAAAAACGAGATTAATTTAGATTGATAATGGGTAAAAAGGCTAATAGCCTACATGTTGGGTCCGTGTATTTTTTTGTACATAGCATAGCCTACTTTGTTATGATTTTAGTATCATAATGATTAATAAATGCACGCACAATTATCCGTGAACTTGATTTGAAGCCAATCTTCAAACAACACTTGTGTGTGCAAAATGCAGAATTAAATGAATGTGCAGCAATTTGTACAAATAGAGTCTGTAGGTCTACTATACTGTTAAAAGTATGAAAAGTGAACAGCACGAGTAATAGGATGGACAATTTGAGACGGGTCAAACATGATTTTGACCACTTCATTAAGTTTGGTTTTGTAGAAAACCTTTCTTTAAAGTGAATTTCGTTTTGTATAAATTGTATCTTAATTTTAATAAATTTTTCATCAACCAATTGCCTGGAGTGGATTTAATAAATAAGAAGCAAATATATAGCAGACAATATAATCATGGAGGCGCCCGCGCGGTCACTTGCATTGCACGTTAACTGGAGCGCATCTCATCCTAACTTAACGAAACTCAGTGTATGCCTCACACAGACATGAGAAATACATCAAATACACAAAGCTTGAAAAGTCTTTAAACGAAATAATTCAAAACGAAAAGAAAAAGGCTCTCTAATTATGTATGATTATATGATCATATAGCCTAGCCTATTTTGTGAATTGTTCATTCCCGGTTGGCACACATTTTGCTGCCCTTACAAAAGTGCCGCTCTAGGCAATTGCCTAGTTCGCCTATATGGACGCGCCGGCCCAGCAATGAGTGTTGATTCATTGTCCCTTCATAGTTTGCAAGAGACATTTAATAAACTGAGACGTAGGCTATTTAATAAACTGAGCGTAGCCTATTCATCTGTCAATATAAAACGCGACTTGGCCATTCTAATTAATGATCGGAAGAACGCGTATCGACCACCGTTACTGTAAAATATGCACGTATGTCCATTTAAACTCGATTTTGGTCAAATGTGGATTATATCATTACACTGGCAAGAATATGGTTACATTTAAAGATGCCGTACAAAGTATGACAATGCTACGTTCAACTGCTTTTGAAATTACAGTGTTTTTTTCACTTCCTGAAAAGTAACCGTTTTGGACATACGTGAGTTTCATCGGGCAGCGACGATATGTTTCTAAATATACAAATTGTTGTTCATCACAATTTCAAAATAAAAGTTTAACCCCTCGCTCTGAGTTTGCATGTTTTGATGTGCACATGTTCTATTTTAATAAATTACAGTGGCTGTTGCATGTCTATCATACAAAGGGGATCAAATATTAAAGATTATCTGGACATTGAATAAAATTTTGTTTGGTCAATATTAGACAAGGATTTGGTCATGACAGTTTAAAAAAACGCATTTTTCCATCTTAAAAATATATCTAAATGACGTCATATGCTCTGATTGACAAATGCGGAACAATTAGTTCATGTGTCCATGACCTCAAGGCTAGATTATTGTAACACTCTACTGGGTGGTTGCCTTGCACGCTTAATAAACAAACTACAGCTGGTCCAAAATGCAGCAGTTCAAGTTCTTACCAGAACCAGGAAGTATGACCATATTAGCCCAGTTCTGTCAACACTGCATTGGCTCCCTATTAAACATTGTATACATTTTAAAATATTGCTGATTACTTACAAAGCACTAAATGGTTTAGCTCCGCAGTACTTGAGTGACCTCTTAACGCATTATAGTCCTTCACGTCTATTTCAAAATTCCGGCCAGTTGATAATACCTAGAATATCAAAATCGACTGCTGGCGGTAGATCCTTTTCCTATTTAGCACCAAAACTTTGGAACAGTCTTCCTAACATTGTCTGGGAAGCAGACACACTCTGTCAGTTCAAAGCTAGACTAAAGACACATCTCTTTGACCTAGCATACACATAACACACGAATGTTAATTTTGGTTCGCGTGGCTACGCCAAAGTGATACAATTCTGCATTATACATTTTAAAGTCAGAAATAAGCTTTATTGAGGGTTGGTTTGTAGGAAAAGGACTACACACCTGTGCACATATATTTAAACGTGTATACCTATGATGTTTTATAAACTAAAATCGTGAGGAGCACGTTCAAATAATCAATCCAATCTACTTGTCATCAAACAATTACTATGTCTACTCTATCAGCATGAGAAGAAGCATATATATATATATTCACTCTGTCAACTCACCTAACATTCCTTGACAGTTTTTCAGCATCCCTCCACCACCCCGACTCCTCACTCTTGGCTCATTCTTTTACAGCTAGGAATACGGGGGGAGTACTCTGGGTTCGGGCCGAATACCGAGCCCAGAGCCCTCTCCTCGGACAGCACGCCAAATACTTATTTGTAAGTGTGAACTCGTGAAATAGACTGAACTGTTAATACGCGTGTGCACGCCATCAGCGTTCTCACAGGTTCGCGTTTTAAAATTTGCGTAGAGAGTTTTCTGTTAAAACGGTGTTGTGTTACTGGCCCCTAAGTTAATAACTAATGATCTTTGCGATTGAAGTGAATCAATCAAAACTAACTTTAGCTGGAAAATAACTTTATTCTAGAGCTGCTATAAAGCCAAAGCCTGTTACTTTAATGTCCTATTATCGCTAACTATTAATTGATTGAATTGACAGAAAAGGTACTATATTTTTTATTTATTGTTTAACTCTAGAAATTATTATCCAAATTATTTTGCTTTTTAGAATGCACATCAGCTTCCCTTTCCATTATGACTGTATTCACCTTTAAATGTGTTTAATAATTGTTGATTTTCAAAGTACATGCGCAGGGTAAGATTTGTAAAAAGTGTATATAAGTTTGCAAGCGTAAATTAAATATGCATGCGTAAGAGAAGATCACACCACACACACCAGTCGCCAGAACACATCTTTATCTTTATTTGGCTCAGAAACGTTCTCGTTGCCGAAATGGTACTTTTAATGCACACATAGATGTTAAATAAATAAATAAATAAATGGGGATCTGAATAAATCTGGCGACTGGCTTTTTTATTGAACAATCATTGTTTATTATCAACAATTAGTAAAAAAAATTACAAATGTTTTAATGTATAACATTTTTGTATAATTTATTGTATAATACATTATATTATTGTATAATACAAATTTATTGTATAAAAAAAAGTTTATTAGTAACGATCATTTATCAATCAGATAAGAGTACATTGAGAGTCAGCGAGAAGCTCATTTGATTGGCCACATTAGAAGGTGGACCCGCCCTCCTCGCTTGCAAAACGTCTCGAGTTACAACTGTAATCCTTGTTCCTTGAGAAAGAGAACGAAAACTGGGTCGAATGACACTTTGGGGAAACGCCCCTCAGCGTAGCGCCTCTGAAGCATGAATGAAACTAAACCAATCTTGATTGGTGTTGCGTCATGACGTAACGTGTGACGGCATATGCGGAAGCTACAAAAGGACGCCGGCACACAACAGAGTTAGCTTCTGTGATAATGCAAGCGCTTCCAGGCAGGGGAAGGCGTGGCGAAGGGATGCAGTTCTCGTTCCCTTTCTCAAGGAACAAGGGTTACAGTCGTAACCCGAGACGTTCCCTTTCGATGGAACGCGAACTGCGTCGAATGACACTTTGGGGGAACGTGTACCTACTATGCCACAACGAGCCCTGTCTGTCCGAGTGTGAAGCTGCGCACAGGCACACACAAGAGCACAAGGTTGCCAGGCGTAGATGGAATGTCCAGGCTATAAAATCTAATAAAAGTGTGAGGGGTGGCCCATCCTGCTGCATCGCAGACTTCTTGGATCGGGGCCCCTAAGGAGAGGGCTCTAGAGGACGCCATGCCTCTGTTTGAATGAGCCCTCACGGCCAGAGGTGAAGGCAAACTGCGCACCTGTTAGGCCATGGATATAGCTTGAACGATCCAGTTGCTAATGGTCTGCTAGGAGGCGGGAAGCCCTTTCTTGGGCGACCCGAAACACACTAGCAACTGGTCTGACTTCCGCCATGAAGAGGACCTCTGAATATATACACTGAGAGCTCTGACAGGGCAGAGCAGATGAAGTCTCTCCTCATCCGCCGTCACGTGAGGTGGAGGATGAAAAGCCTGCAGAACCGTAGGCCGTGCCACATTGGATGGCACCTTAGGCAAATATCCCGGGCTGGGATGTATAATAGCTTTAATGTCGCCATGAGCAAACTCCAGGCACCTATAGATCTAGAGAGCGCCTGAAGATCTCCTACCCTCCTCAGAGAAGTAATGGCCAACAAAAAAAGCCACCTTTAGGGAATGGTTCTTGGCCTCAACCAACCCTTCGAGAACCACTGCCAGGTCCCATGTGGGAACCCTGAGCCGCAGGTCTCATCCTCCAAGCCCCACGGAGTAAACGGACGACCAACTGCTGTCTCCCCAGAGGCCCATCACCCAGGGGGGTTGGATGTGTGAGGCAAAACCTCAGTGGACAGTGAGTCGTCTCTCGAGATGCAAATAGACCCACCTTTACTGGGACGAAGATGCTCTAGATGCAATGCTCTCTTTTGTCTGTAGGCGGAGGAGCTGGCAGATGGCTGCGGCTGCCCAATGGGTGCAGGCTTCTTAGGTTTGGAGCGGCGAGGGAGATATTGTCTGAAGGCTGCAGACTGTTTCTTCACCTCCTGAAACCTGTCGACGACTGTGTTTACAGCATCGCCGAACAGGCCAGAAGGCGAAATCGGGGCATCAAGGAGGAAAGCCCTGTCTTTCTCCTTGATGCCCGACAGATTTAACCACAAGTGTCTCTCCGAGACCACCATAGCCACCATTGAACGGCCGATAGCACAGGCTGTTTCCTTGGTGACTCGGAGAGACAAGTCTGCAGCCTTCCTCAACTACGCAATATCCTCCGAAGTTGGACCCTCGCCCTCATCAATATTCTTAAGAAGGTCAGCCTGGTATGCTTGTAGTACTGCCATAGTGTGCAGACTTGCACCAGCCCAACCCACAGCCATATAAGCCCTGCCCACTAAAGATGATGTGTCCCTGCAGGGTTTAGTGGGCAGCACCGGGGTTTTCAGGGATGATGCAGATTCGGGGGATAAATAAGTGGTAAGCGGCTGTTCCACCCGAGGCATCATCCAATAACCGCTCTCCCGCGCCCACAAAATATGACTATAATTCAATACAGGGGGGTTGGACACGCGGGAAGAGTGTGGTTTGTTCCACGATTTACACAACTCATTGTGTAAATCGGGAAAGAACGGTAAACCCTGGTGATGAGGTCGCTCTCTGTGCTGCAGGAAGCGCTCGTCCAACTTGCTTTTAATAAGCGATTCCTGCCTCTCTTGTGGCCAACTAATATTTAAACGGGCCACTGCACAACAGACAACCTCCACCAGCTCCTCATATGCAGGGACATGGGGTGGCGAGTCATCCCCAAAATCCCCACCTTTGATGCTGAGCACGTCTACTTCCTCGGAAGTAGAAAAGCTCGTGCATCGGGTTCTCCACTCGCGCGGAAGAAGCCGCTGAGCGGGCTTCCGCGCGAGGAGGCAGAACGTCGGAACTGGCAGAGGAATCCCGAGAGCGTGCCTCAGCAGTCTCGAGATCCCCTGCCAGATCCATCTGCGAGCCCCATGAATGATCCTCACTGAAAATGGCCAGCACACAGATTGATAATCTTTCACAATCCTCGCAAGCAGCCCCCTCGCGTACTGCGACGCAACTGTACAAATCGGGTTATTTCGGGGACTTTTTTCCCCCATGCACACAACAAGTCATTCAAACATTTGCAACAGATTTTTTTTTTTACACAAATGTTGGTTTTAAGGGATGAATCTGTTTTGCAGATCCTGGTCTGTTGTTTTCAGTTGCAAATTGCTGTTCACAGGCCTGCAATGCTTTTGGCCGTATTTGTGCGTCAAAAGTGTAAGCGTGGAAAAATGGAAGTCAGAAGAATACAGATCCTACTTATGCAGCTTCACAATACATGCATTACACTTACGAATAACAGTAAAATGCTTGAAAGGCGTTTTACACTTGAAAGGCGATTTACACCTTTACAAATCTCTTGCGCATGCAAATTTTATTTATGCTTGCAAACTTATGCACACTTTCACAAATCTTGCCCTGTGCATATGATTCTTTATGGCATCATATTACCTTCTGATGAGAACCATCTAAAACATTCTAACCCAAGGACAAATGTATTTAAAATGTTTGTTTGACCTGTTCAATTCTGTATGCACAAAATATGCAAATTCTTTGACAATGTGTCTTTAATTTGGCCAAAATCAAACAGATAATTTTGTCCAAGTAGAGATTCTGTTGAATAAATGTGTTTGTGCCACAGAAAATTCCTAAATGTTGTTGTCTTGATAATTAAGAAAATATTGTTTGCAGGAAACATTAAATTAGCCTGTTTAATGTTATTATAGATTATATCATATTTTATATTTAAGAACATCTAGTCATTAAACAGTATTTGTGTGGTTTACAGACACTATTGCATATCGTGATTAGAACAAAGAACTTAAGAATAAAGAACTTACTACAATCCTCAGCTGGATCCGTTGCTCCTCGAAATGAAACTAAACCGCACTTCTGAGGTATATTTCCCAGGATTATTATTACGATAGTATTATTCCTCACAGCGAAGCAAGACCACGTAAACTGCACGTAAAATAAACTTGATGTGTTTTATCCAGCTGATGAGGGCGTTGACATGTTTGCATGGATCGCCTCAGATAATTTGCGTTTGAATAGCGCGCGCTCTCCGTGGGCGTGGTCACATTAACACTTAATGAGATAAAATGAGAACCACTGACATCTCTCTCTTTTCATACAGATTTACATAAACTGAGAATATTAGTTTTTTATAAAATTTATTTCATTTAAAAGAAGATAATTTAAGCTATATGCCAGTGTGTCTGTATGCCTGTGGGACTGAGTATTCACTGAGTTACAGTTCATTTTCGTTTTAGAATGGACTTCACTGACAGAGAGAAGGCAGAACTCGCCTCATGTTTATTTTTCTTTATTTGGCCAAAATCACAACACTTTGTTTTTATTGTGAGTATACAAAAAAAAAATAATAAAAAAAATAGACACTTAACAGGATCGAATGATGTATAACACTTATATGCAAGACTTATATACTCGACAGAGTATTTTGATTCTCTTTTGCACTGATAAGAAAAAAAGCGAGCAGATCACACTGGCGTGATTGCCGACCCCAGGGGGTTAAAAGTAAAAAATCTTCCCAACTAGAGTCCCCCCAATGAATCTCAGCCACTTCCAGTCCTGGATCTAACAGATCTTCATGTGTATCTTCAGCTGACTTTTAAAAGTGAAGCTCTTTCCACACTGATCACACGTGTGCGGCTTCTCTCCAGTGTGGATCCTCTCATGTGTTTTCATATATGATGATCGACTGAATCGCCTGTCACAGTGTGAACACTTGTAAGGTTTTTCTCCAGTGTGAATTATCTGGTGCTGTTTTAAATTTTCAACTGAAATAAAAGTCTTTTCACACTCAAAGCACATGTACTCTCTCACACCAGTATGAATTTTCTGATGTCTACGTAAAGAATGCTGCACTGAAAAACACTTTCCACATTCAGAACATGAATGTGGCTTCTCCTTTGTATGAACTGTCAGGTGTGCCTTCAGGTGTGATGACACGAGAAATGTTTTTCTGCACTGATCACATGTGAACGGCTTCTCTCCAGTATGGATCCTCATGTGCATCTTAAGACTTGTTTTTAGTGTGAAACTCCTCCCACACTGATCACATGTGAACGGCTTCTCTCCAGTGTGAACACTCCTATGCGCATCAAGATGATGTTTGTATGTGAAACTCCTCCCACATTGATCACATGTGAACGGCTTCTCTCCAGTGTGAACACTCCTATGCGCATCAAGATGATGTTTGTATGTGAAATTCTTCCCACATTGATCACATGTGAACGGCTTCTCTTCAGTGTGAACTCTCATGTGACGCTCTAGACTATGTTTGTTTGTTAAACTCTTTCCACATTGATCACATGTGAATGGCTTCTCTCCAGTGTGAACTCTCATGTGACACTCAAGATTTTGTTTGGTTGTGAAACTCTTTCCACACTGATCACATGTGAACGGCTTCTCACCAGTGTGAACTCTCATGTGACACTCAAGATTTTGTTTGGTTGTGAAACTCTTTCCACACTGATCACATGGGAACAGCTTTTCTCCGGCGTGGATCCTCATGTGAACATTAAGGTATGATGATTGCCTGAAACTCTTTCCACATTGATCACATGAGAACGGCTTCTCTCCAGTGTGAACTCTCATGTGAAGCTCAAGATTTTGTTTGGTTGTGAAACTCTTTCCACACTGAGTGCAGGTGAAAGATTTATTGGCTCTTCTTTTCTTTAAAAATGTCTTTGAGCGACTCAAAGGTTTTTCTCCAGGTTTGACATGTTGTTGTTTCTCCTCCACTTCACTCAGTTCTTCACTCTCCTCCTTCACTTCACTCAGTTCTTCACTCTCCTCCTTCACTTCACTCAGTTCTTCACTCTCCTTCTTCACTTCCATCAGGTCTGAAATGAAAGAAAAAATAATTTCATTTTTAGTACATCAAAATAGTGAAATATGAAAACAGAAATATGAAGTGAAAGGACATAAAAGTGAGCCCTAAAATATTGTAATAATTTAGATGAACTTTATAAATTATTTGCATATGTCTTTGAAAATCTCCACAAATAAGGTACTATGTTAATAATTGGATAAATGAATAATGTTAACATAAAAATATACATCAACATATATGTTGAGTCAAGTATATTTGTATAGCGCTTTTCACAATACAGATTGTATCAAAGCAGCTTCACAGTACTAAATTAAAATAATACAACAAAGTTTGTTTCAAGAGGAATTTATTGATTGATAAAATTAAATTAAATATCCCCAAAATATCCCCAACTGAGCAAGCCAAAGGCAACAGTGGCAAGGAACCGAAAAACTCCATCAAGTGACCTAATGGTGTCCTAAAACTCCATCCGGTTACCTAATGGAGAAAAAAAAAACCTTGGGAGAACCCAGGCTCAGTCGGGGGGCAGTTCTCCTCTGGCATTTATGAGCTAGAGGCCGGATTGTAGTTTGAACTGTAAGATTATATGAATGCCTGGCTGAAGAGATGCGACTTTAATCTAGTTTTAAACTGGGAGAGCGAGTCTGAGCAACGAACAGTATCAGGAAGACTATTCCAGAGTTTTGGAGCCAAATGTGAAAATGCTCTCCCTCCTTTGGTGGTTCTGGATATCCTAGGTATGACCAAAAGCCTTGAATTTAGTGATCTTAAAGAGCGCGATGGATTATAGGGCGATAGAAGATCCGTTAAATAGACTGGAGCTAAGCTGTTTAGGGCTTTATAAGTCAGTAGCAATACCTTGTAATTAATACGGAACTTTATAGGTAACCAATGCAGTGATGATAAAATCGGTGTTATATGATCATATTTTCTTGATCTCGTAAGAACTCTAGCGGCGGCATTTTGGACTAACTGTAGCTTGTTTATTGAGGATGCAGGACAACCAGCTAATAAAGCATTACAGTAATCTAGTCTCGAGGTCATGAATGCATGAACTAACTTTTCTGCATCAGAAACTGATAGCATATTACGTAGCTTAGCAATGTTTCTAAGGTGGAAAAAGGCTGTTTTTGTAACATATGAAATATGATTTTCAAAAGACAGGTTGCAATCGAGTATAACACCCAGGGCCCGTATTCATAAAGAATCTTAATGCAAAGAGTAGCTCCTAGTGACAAAATTCTAAGAAAATTCTTAGAAATGTGGGCGTTTTCTCTTGAAATTAAAGAAAAAATCCTAGTAAAGAAAAAAGTCATTCAGAAAGCATCTTAACTCTTAAAAGAGCTCTTAAGGTCAAAATTGTTAGGAGCACGGACGAGGACTTTTAAGAGGCTTAAGAGTTTCTTTAGCAGAGGAGAAAATGGCAGAAAGACGAAGAGGGAGAAGAAATGTGTTGCAGACAGTGAATAACAGTGAGTTAATAAGACGCTATAGATTAGATCGTGCAGGGATCATGTTTGTGACTGATCTTATTAGAGACACGCTAACATCTCCGACACAGCACAGAAATGCCATAGCGCCAGAAATGAAAGTAATCACTACATTACGATATTTGACAACTGGGAAAATTCCATGTTTGATACATTAAAACCAACATTCAAACCACCACTTAAATAGACATGCCAGCAATCAGTGTAATTGGAAAGAGTGGAACAATTTTTATCATTCTAAGCCAAGCAAATACCTTATAGGAAATTAACAGCATGGTAAATAAAAAAAAAGGATTTATATACACATATATAATGTGTGTGTGTGTGTGTGTGTGTGTGAGAACGGTCAAATAGGAAAAATGACGCATGTAATTTCAAGGTGAAGGCTTAGAATAGACCCTATACTTAAAATCACTTTTTTTTCCCTTCTTGGACAACCAACCAATCACAGTCTTCAAAAGATTGTGTCATACATAGCAACGGGGTCAACCCCGCCTCCTCACTAAGATGAAAGTTTTTGTCTTTTCCTTACTCAGAGTTGCTCTCAGATCGGTCCCGAATCGCTTTTAAGCTAAGACTCCTACGTAAAAGTTTTTAAGCTAAATTAAGAGTTTTCTTAGAGGATTCTTAGAATCTTTATGAATACGGGCCCAGGTCTTTTACTGTAGAGGATAAAGTAGCAGGACATCCTATGATGTTAAAGTTGTATTGTGCGAGGTTTTGTGGGCGGTTTTTTGAACCGATAAGTATTACCTCTGTCTTGTCTGGATTTAATAAAAGAAAATTGCGCGTCATCCAATCTTTTATATCTTTAACACACTCTGTCAATTTGGAAAATTTTGCGTTTTCATCCGGCCGTGATGAAATATATATTTGAGTGTCATCAGCATAACAATGGAAACTAATTCCATGTTTCCTTATAATATTTCCAAGTGGCATCATATATATTGAGAATAACAGAGGGCCTAACACAGATCCCTGCAGCACTCCATAGTTTACTGGAGTTATGATCGATTTTTCTCCATTTAAATAGACAAAATGGTAGCGGTCAGATAGGTATGATTTGAACCAGCTTAATGCTTGTCCTTCAACACCAGTATAATTTTGTAGTCGATCTAAGAGTAATGTATGATCTATAGTATCGAACGCAGCACTAAGATCAAGTAAAACTAGTATTGAGATACAGCCTTGGTCAGAAGCTAAAAGTAAATCATTTGTGATTTTAACGAGCGCAGTTTCAGTGCTATGATGCGGTCTGAATCCAGACTGAAACTTTTCCTAGATATCATTTTGTTGCAAGAAAGAACCCAAGTTGAGCGGACACCACTTTTTCTAATATTTTAGACATAAATGGAAAATTTGAAATGGGTCTATAATTTGCTAGATTATTATGATCTAATTGTGGTTTCTTAATGAGCGGTTTTATAACTGCCAGTTTAAATGTTCTTGGAACATGACCTAAAGATAAAGACGAGTTAATAATATTGAGGAGAGGCTCTTCCACTACAGGTAACACTTCTTTCAGTAGTTTAGTTGGTATAGGATCTAATAAACATGTTGTTGTTTTAGATGAAGTGATAAGTTTATTTAACTCTTTTTGTTCTATAGTTGTAAAGCACTGTAATTGTTCTTGCGGGGTGATAATTGAAGCTGAATTATAAGGCGCAATTGAAGATTGAACGTTTACAATTGTGGTTCTGATGCTTTCTATTTTCTCAGTGAAGAAGTTCATGAAATCATTACTACTGAACTGTAACGGGATATTTTGTTCGGGTGACGTCTGTTTATTTGTTAGTCTAGCCACGCTATTAAATAAAAACCTTGGATTGTTTTGGTTGTTTTCTATTAGTTTGCGGAGGTGCTCAGCCCTGGCCGCTTTTAGGGCCTTTTTATAACGTGACATACTGTCTTTCCACGCGATTCTAAAGACCTCTAAATTAGTTTGTTTCCATTTACGCTCTAAAATACGGGTTTCTCTCTTTAAAACATGCGTAGTATTGTTATACCATGGTGCTTTAATTTTCTCTCTGACCTTTTTTAATTTAGTAGGTGCAACCACATCCAATGTTCTAGAGAGAATGGTGCTCATAGTGCTAGTTAGTTCTTCTAGTTCATCTGTTTGTTTGGGTTCAGGCAACAGCTGAGACAGATTAGATAAGCAATTTGAGAAATTATCTATGGTGGATGGGAGGATTGTTCTGCCTGGTTGATAACGCGGCGCCGCATGACATATTACAGCAGTACGTAATATGCAAGTTACCATGTAGTGATCAGTGACATCATCACTTTGTGGAATGATATCTATATCGGTTGGATCGGTTCCATGTGATATAATTAAATCGAGTGTATGATTAAGACGATGAGTTGGTCCGGTGACGTTTTGCTTGACCCCAAATGAATTGAATAAATCTGTAAACGCAGCCCCTAACGCATCATTTGGATTATCTACGTGTATGTTAAAATCTCCAACAATTATTGCTTTATCGACATTGACTAATAGGTCTGAGAGAAAATCTGCAAACTCTTTTAGGAAATCAGCGTAAGGCCCTGGCGGTCTATATACGGTAGCCAAGGCTAGAGATAATAGGGATGTTTTTCTAACATCTAAGAGTGTAACATTTAGTACAAGTACTTCAAATGAAATAAACTTATAACCCGTTTTTTGATTAACATTGAGAATATCTCTATAGATGGTTGCAACACCGCCACCACGACCAATCAGACGGGGCTCGTGCTTATAACAGTATCCTGATGGAGTAGACTCATTTAGACCGAAATAATCATTTGGTTTAAGCCAGGTTTCAGTAAGGCAAAGTACATCGAAGCTATTATCTGTGACTATTTCATTTACAATAACTGCCTTAGGTGTGAGTGATCTAATGTTTAGAAGACCTAGCTTTAGAAATAGTTTTTGTTTACTAATAGCAACATTTTCTGTTTTAATAACAATTAGATTTTTCCTAGATCCTGCAGTAGATTTATTATTTGATCTCACTAAACGAGGAATAGACACGGTTTCTATGCAATGTTCTACACTAGTATTTATATCAGTTAAATTGGTGCAGCAGAGACTATGATTTGGACTTTTGGTTACTAGACAAAGGGTATTTAACATTTTGGAGATGTTATCCGACAGAAGATCCGCTCCAAATCTGTTTGGGTGTAAGCCATCAGCACGGAAAAGCCTAGGACGCTCCCAAAACAGATTCCAATTATTTACAAAGAGCAGTTTCTGCTCATTGCACCATGACATTAACCATTCATTTAGCGCAAATAATCTGCTGAACTTTTCATGCCCTAATCGGTACGTGGGAAGCGGTCCTGACACAATGATCGTTGTTTCAGGCGATGTTCTGCGTACCGTATCGATCAGATTCCTGAAGTCTTTCTTCAGAATCTCCATCTGGCGCAGCCTGATGTCGTTCACTCCCGCGTGCAGGACCACAGTTCCGACGCGCTCGTCACCGTTCAGGATCTCGGGAACGCGAGCAGCGATTTCAGAAACACGAGCACCAGGAAAGCAGTGACTGTGCACCTTACTTTTACCTAATGTAGCGTGTACGTGCCGAATGATGGAATCACCGATGATCACAGCATCGCGTTCTGTTTCGTGAAGAGGGGAGAAGCGGTTTTGTGTGGATAACTCAAAAACCAGGAGGGTCGGAGAGAGTCTTGGTCTAAACCTGACTCGCGTCTTCTGCTGCGGAACCACCCAGGCTTCGTGGTGGCGTGTTGGAGCCGGAGTGAACGAGACCATGGCTGATCGCGACCGATGCTGAGGAACGCATGGAGTAGACGCGGTCGGAGTCAGCGGGTTAGTAACGTTAAACACTGATTTCTGTGCATCGGCGCGTGATGTTTCAAGAGCTAAACACCGGTCTCTCAGCTCGGCCTGTCTCAATAAAAGGTCGTGGATCTGTTTCTCAACAGCTTCCAGCTCAGACTGCAGTGCGTGCAGCTCAAATGTGTCCTCACCTGCACCAAAAGGTAGACTACTTACATCTGATATATTCGCCATTTTAACAGATGGACAGTGAGTTAGCAACGAAGCTACCAGTGATGCTATCAATATTAATACTAATTTATGACTGAAGTCTTGGATATAATCCGGGGTTTTTTTTGTGGTAGGGGTGTAGAGTAGACGCACGATAGGCGGAAAAATTTTTGTTTGTAAGTGAGTGTGGAGAAGACGCGTTCAGCCGTGATCCACTGGAGTAACCTTTAAGAGTATCCGGAGTTGGATCACTAATAGGCTTGAGACGCGTCTGCTCAACAGTCCGCGTTGTAACTTTGAGGTTTGAGCAGTAGTGCTTCTCAGTGAGGAAAAGTAGAAAATGTTCGTTGTAAGTGAGTTTAAAGAGAAAAATCAAGAATTATAAATCAAATCGATAGAGCTCCAAAAACAACAACGCGTGCAAAATGTGCCATTTTGTACAAAATAAAAGGTTTTCGAAACAAAATTCCTGGTGAAAAATTAAAGTAGACTAGTGCGATCAACAGTGGCAATTTTCTTCAGATTTTATTTAATATTTCCAAAATGATTCAAAAATAATGTTTTTTTTACTCAAAAAATGAGATGCCAACTCTCAAATAAATGAGGCCTACGATTAATCAGATGCAAATATAAATATAAAACCAGTCCTAATTGAAAGAGAACAAGTGAACAAAAAGATTGAATCCAATATTAAATGATAATATAGCATAACAAGTGTTTTATAAGCTATTTTTTGTAGGCCGGTCATTTTTGACCGGAAACCCCACAAGTGTGACAATGTGCCATTTTGTACAAAATAAAAGTTTTTCAAAACAAAATTCCTGGTGAAAAATTAAAGTAGACTAGTGTGATCAACAGTGCCAATTTTCTTCAGATTTTATTTAATATTTCCAAAATTATTCAAAAATATTGTTTCTTTTCTCAAAAAATGAGATCGCTACTGTCAAATAAATGAGACCTACGATTAATCAGATGCAAATAGAAATATAAAACCAGTCCTAATTCAACGAGAACAAGTTGACAAAAAGATTGAATCCAATATTGGGTGAAAATATAGTATAATGAGAGATTTATAAGCAATTTTTTATAGTCCGTTCATTTTTGACCGAGAACATCCCGGGTGTTATAGGGTTGTGAACACCACACAAGGGTTAAAAAAAAAAGATGCACAGAGTGTAACGTCAATTCATGACAATTGAAGAACTTTGCTTGCTGTCTAGACTGACAGCGGCTTTAACTAGTTTTAAATTAACAATTTTATTAGCAATTTTATTATCTGTGTCCTACATGTTTCATTAAAACCTGTTACTTCTGACATGATTTTCCTCGTTCCTTAAATTCATAGCATTTCTTGTAAATATAAATCCTTTATGAGAAATACAACTTTATCAGTAATATAATTCAGAGTTTGCTTAAGTTATGATAACAGTCCTGTCAGCCATTCTGAAAAGATAATTTACTTGATACAGTTTAATGTTTTATTGCTTAAAAAAACACAATGTTGTAAACTATGTTGAGAAATGTCCAACATTTTGTTAACATGGTTGCAAAAAATAAAATACAAATAAAATTGTGAACCAGAGCTAAAATTATACTTAGTTTGACCTGATGTTAACAATCAAAAAGAAAGTTCCTCAATCCTCTCTTTACTGAACATTTGTTGAAAATTCAGTACCTATTTAATAGTGTAACTGTTAATCTAAATGTGAAGAAGTGTTTGAATCTTTCTACAGGGCTCCAGACTAACTTTTCCACTGGTTGCACTGGTGCTACCAACTTTCTCAGTTGGTCGCACCAGCACATGATTTGGTCGCACCAAATTGTTTTTTTACAACATGGAATTAATCAATGCATGCTGATGAATAGTTGTCCTAATCTACATACCCTAGTTTTGCACTGATGTAAAAAGACTGACAGTAACACAGGACCTCATGTTGGCAAAATGTTTTAATCTTTTAAATGAAAATCATTAAAAAAAACAAACAAAAAAAAAAAACACCACGTATGTTTTTTAATGTTTGATTGTATTTTATTTAGTACTGTCAATCGATTAAAACAATTAACTAGCCTATTCGCGATTAATCACACTTAACATTAAAGTTTTTAATTTATTTTTATATTGTAATAATTTCACATTTAATCTCCAAATTAATGTAGAAACAACATAAAGTATATTTTAAATATTTGATCTTTTAGGTAGGAAATATACATAAATTGAATAAAGTTACCAAACACCTCTCAGTCTTCACTGTAATTTTCTCTGACTTTTTTCTTTGATTTGATTTTTTTACATTAATGTATCACAGAAGCGGGTTTATTAGTCAAGTCAAGTCAAGTCAAGTTTATTTGTATAGCGCTTTTCACAATACAGATTGTATCAAAGCAGCTTCACAGTATTAAATTAAAATAATACAACAAAGTTTGTTTCAAGAGGAATTTATTGATTGATAAAATTAAATTAAATATCCCCAAAATATCCCCAACTGAGCAAGCCAAAGGCAACAGTGGCAAGGAACCGAAAAACTTCATCAAGTGACCTAATGGTGTCCTAAAACTCCATCAGGTGACCTAATGGAGAAAAAAAAACCTTGGGAGAACCCAGGCTCAGTCGGGGGGCAGTTCTCCTCTGGCATTTATGAGCTAGAGGCCGGATTGTAGTTTGAACTGTAGGATTATATGAATGCCTGGCTGAAGAGATGCGACTTTAATCTAGTTTTAAACTGGGAGAGCGAGTCTGAGCAACGAACAGTATCAGGAAGACTATTCCAGAGTTTTGGAGCCAAATGTGAGAATGCTCTCCCTCCTTTGGTGGTTCTGGATATCCTAGGTATGACCAAAAGCCTTGAATTTAGTGATCTTAAAGAGCGCGATGGATTATAGGGTGATAAAAGATCCGTTAAATAGACTGGAGCTAAGCCGTTTAGGGCTTTATAGGTCAGTAGCAATACCTTGTAATTAATACGGAACTTTATAGGTAACCAATGCAGTGATGATAAAATCGGTGTTATATGATCATATTTTCTTGATCTAGTAAGAACTCTAGCGGCGGCATTTTGGACTAACTGTAGCTTGTTTATTGAGGATGCAGGACAACCAGCTAGTAAAGCATTACAGTAATCCAGTCTCGAGGTCATGAATGCATGAACTAACTTTTCTGCATCAGAAACTGATAGCATATTACGTAGCTTAGCAATGTTTCTAAGGTGGAAAAATGCTGTTTTTGTAACATATGAAATATGATTTTCAAAAGACAGGTTGCAATCGAGTATAACACCCAGGTCTTTTACTGTAGAGGATAAAGTAACAGGACATCCTATGATGTTAAAGTTGTATTGTGCGAGGTTTTGTGGGCGGTTTTTTGAACCGATAAGTATTACCTCTGTCTTGTCTGGATTTAATAAAAGAAAATTACGGGTCATCCAATCTTTTATATCTTTAACACACTCTGTCAATTTGGAAAATTTTGCGTTTTCATCCGGCCGTGATGAAATATATATTTGAGTGTCATCAGCATAACAATGGAAACTAATTCCATGTTTCCTTATAATATTTCCAAGTGGCATCATATATTAGTTTATTAGGCTGCTGTCGCTTTAAGATCTGATGCATACAATGCGGATCTGGATCTGACACGCATTCCGATGTTGTCACAACTCTTAGCGTTCATTTAACACTTTTTAACTAATTTAATACTGTGCTTACGAGGATACTCGACAAAGTGAACATTTTGGCATACTTTTGTGTGTTTTTGTCTGTTCAAGCATGAAAGAGAATCCAATGCCGCTGCGCGCTGTCTGAAGCGGCATTCTGTGCGCATGAGTCCTGTGTGTGTGTGTGTGTGTATCACACGTTTATATACTGTGGTATTACACAGAGAGGAGATTTACAGACAGCGCGCCGCCAGTACAGATTTAAGTTCTTATTTTTGTGTTTTAGCACTTGAATTGTTTATTAGCACTTGAATGAATGATAGCGTGATAAAATACTATAGAGCAGCCAATGGATGAAAGAAAAAAACTGATGCTGCATTAATTACGTAAAATATTTTTAACGCGTTTAACTGAAAAAATGTATCGCATGCGTTAACGTGTTCATTTTGACAGCCCTAATTTTTGTATGATCAAACATAAACATAATATGTATTTGTTATATTCCTTTGCTCACTTGGTTCCTCCCTGTCCGCACCTGTGCTCTCGTCATCAGTTGTGTCTGAGGCTGTATGCTGGCTCGTTGGCTTGTAATTCCTGAATTCCTAATTGGCGCGTTTCACCATCAGTGTGCAATGCGCGTGACGTGTACGCTCGTTAATAAATAAACTGCAAGTGTCTTGCGGAAGAACATTGTAGCCGGAGCTACTTCTCTCCGTTATGGCGAGTCACGCAGGCACTGGGGCAACTCCGCAGCCGAGCCGACCCCGGGATAAAATAGAATATAAACCCTTATTATAGGCGTACCGTAGTGATTCAGGATAAGTCAAAAACACGGTTTGGAAAATGGATTCATTCATGATGTACTCGTTCATTTTGAACATAAGTTACGGACTGCAGCAGCTGCTGATACAACGGCGTTCTGTTGCGCATGCTAAATTGAACTGAGTAGTACATGACCATGCACTCGCACAAATGCGGCCACATAAAATTTTAAGTTCTAACATGAATGTTCCTGGCATCATGAATGAATGAAGAATAAACACCAACCTCTTTGTTCTTCAGTCTCTTCAGTGTGTTTCATTCTGCAGGGTTCTGGATCACTCATGTTCTCACTTTCCTCTTTAATAAACTCAGTCTTTACAGATTTCAGCTCTTCCTGATGCATTGCTGCTCGTCTTCACTTGTAGCTGATGGGAATATTCTAGCATTTATTGGATAATTGCAGTGGGAGGAGCTTCACTGATGATGTGCGTGCTGTGGGAGGAGCTTCACTGATGATGTGACTGATGTAGGAGGAGCTGATCTGCAAAAATCAAAGTTATCAGTTACTGAGTTTGTTTTAATACTAAATGACATCTAAGCATTTCTGTCTTTATCTTTATATAGAAACTAACAATTACTCTCCATCTATTCACACCAATGAAATGAGTTTCAAGTTTCAATTTACAGGAGATCTGAAGACATCAGCATAATAAATGAGGTGAAAACAGGAACTATTAGGTGTATTCGACATCGGCTGTGGCTGGATGTATCCGATTGGCGAAGAGTAGCCGCGTGCAGGCGGTTAGGAGCTGCAAACGGAGACGTGAAGTCGGACACTTTCTGGTTCTCGTAGTGACCGCTCACGTGGTGTGCGCGTACTTTACCACAGCTGAAGTGAAATAAATGCAATATTTGCCAAATAATACACAGATGTTTCAGAGACATTTTCATTCAATACTTTATGTACTGCTTCATACAGCGTCTGTTTGAACAAGAATAAAGTTCAACATAAGCTACTATCAATGAAGTGGAGTCTACGTTTTTTAATCAGTTTTAATTTGATAAACATGACACAATACAACATCGCAAAGACATGAAAATAGTGTTTACTGTTATAAAAAAATGATTTGTGAGCTTTAGAGGAACTAAAGGAGTTTGAATAAACACGAAACACACGTGATCGTTGTCATGCGGTGAATCCGGCCAATCGTGGAACAGCTGTGTCGTCATCAGCCCTCGTGCAGCCGCTCTTGAGAAGCTGCGCTGGCTGAGTTCTCCGGCTACTCTCGAAACGCTCTCGCGGTACTTTGATGGCACACGTCACAGTCACGTGGCGTCGGCACTGTATCAAGTCGGACAAAATTTCTAACCGGCATGCACTGCTTCAAGTCAGCCGCCGATCGGTCTGCGCAGAGCTGCATGAAGTCGAACAAGCCTAGTGTCATGAAATAAAGAGTGTTTTCAGCAGATCTGTTAATATTGATGAGCCTCAGACTATCAACACTCATTCAACAAGCCATTCAGGATCATCAGCAGATCATCTCACTTTATTCTGAGTGTTTGCTGTTAGAAACACATTATTTGAGTCAGGATATATGACAAAATCGCTATTTTTAAAACACTAAGAAGGCTCGACACAACATGAAACTTTGCTGGAAGTATCACCAGGGGCTCTACACATGAACTCCAGCATTGAGAACATTGTTTGTGTACACAAATTTACTAAAAAGAAAGATTTTGAACAACTCACTGTGTTTCCATTCGCTGGCATTTTGTCAGTCAAAAATAGTCGATCTCCGAATGCGAATGAACTGACTCTGAATTTAAGTATTGTTTCTTATATGAGGATCCTTTTTCAAATACAAGGTCAATACTGATTTTCACTAACTTCAAAACAACAAATTATCCGTGAATTTCTATGGAACTAAGCTTTAGGAGCTTTCCATCTTTACTCTCCTCCCTGTCACATTCATTACTTCACCGGCACGGCAAGCAGATGATACGAGTTATCAGACAAATGGAGAAACTGAATAAAAAAAAGTTAATAAACATTGTAAGAGAGTTTATGTCAGAAAGCCACCAATTGGAAAATATTACATTTACAGGAGAGATTTGGATCGCTTGACGCATGACGCAAACTTGCCTTGCAAATAAGGTGTAGTTATTAATATCTATATGTGATGGTTTTCTTATCTCTCAGGAGTAACAGCTCAGCGAGTGTTAATGCCACATGCCTGCTTCTCTGTCATTTGCCCATTTGACATTTGAATGAGATTGCTGTCTGTCTACATTGGGGATGAGAAACAAGCTGAACGAAGTCGGATGTGGATTTAACAGTTGCTGGTGAAGAAACGTTATATGTATATAAAGCTTTCCAACGCAAGCTGCAGAAAATACGATACATGTGTGCTCCTAGCAAACTTGTTTTAAACTTGGACAATTACAAGGCCAGTTGTTTACCTGTAAAGAATTGCTGCATTATAATGACAGCCTCAAACTCTTAAGACAGCCCCAATGACAGGGACAGTATAAAAGGCTTTGCTCCTTGTTTCTGAGCGCCGCAATTTCGGTTGAAGACCAACACGCTTTACAATTTTTTTTTCCTTTTTTGTACTTATTGTCTTTGTATTATTCAGAATTTTTCTTAAGTAAAACGAAACCATTCTGTGGAGATTCAGAAAACTCTCAAGAGTGATTTTTCCTAGAAATATATTTCTTTTTGATGTATTTTGGGGGATTTTGATACGAGCAAACGCCCAGAGAAACAGATCCAGGGCAGTTAAAGGACACCGCCGAGGACCCTGAAACAACGTCTAGCATCTTTAACCTACAGGTAAGGGCAGTTTATAATTGCAACAGGTTGTGGGAATGTTTTAGGATGGTTACAGCGGTATACAAATATAACAATGTTCAACTTCAGACATATGTGATGGAGTAAACTATCTCACACTCAAAGACAGCCCGTTCCAGTACTGGGCAGTCAATCAAGTTCGGTTTCCCACTCTTCAAGTTTCTCTGTGGCCCTGGTAGCAGTGTGGACAGTGAGAGACTGTTCAGCACAGCATCTAACATTGTGGATGCAAGGAGAAACAAGCTAGAGGAGAGAGAGCAGAAATGCTAATTTTCCTAAAGAAGAACTTGCCATTTATATAATAATTGTGAGCAATACTAAGTTCCCACACCAGTTTGTATCCTAGTTTAAGTTACTTGAAATATGTAAATTTTCATTCAAGGTTTAATACTGCTCTTGTTGAATCTGAACTGTCTTGTTCATTTGAGGTTTATTTGTGTTCTCTATTACTCAAGTCTCTTATTTCACTACACTGTGGCTGCACTTAGTGCTTTAAAGGACTACTTAGATTGAGTATAAGTTACTGTTGCACTTTTTTGTGTATATCAATTTAATTTTGTGTAAAAGTTTTGTATTAAAAAACTAAAAATTCCTTTTATTTAACAAAATAGTTTCTGGGCATTAATTTTTAAAGAGATTATTTTTTTAATATAAATTTGTTTATATTCCTAGATTTATTTGTTGCTCTGTTTCTTATACAATATTGTAAAACTAAAATACCCTTTTCAGTTTAGTGTTAGATTTGTGGCTGTGGCTAAATAATATATTACTGTCAAATGTATGTCAGATTATACAAATACTCTAGTTTACTGTATGTATTTGTTCATGTTTTATCAAGGGATAAGTCTGAAACACGAAAAACATTGTAAAAAAAGAACCTAAGAGGAGGAGATATATTGAGAAGTTAAATTTTATTGGTCTATGTCAGTGCCCCTTTTCCTTATCCTTCCTTTTTTGGGGGGAAAAATTATCCGACTGAACGGCCCAAATACCCTGATATCTACAAATATTTGATCGAATCACCAGGGAACAGCATCATTTCACCTAGGATCAAAACACACACTGTTACTGAAATAAGGGGACAAGTTAGCTATTAGAAAGCTATATTAGCTATATATATATATATTAGCTATGTGTGCAAGTAGCTGTAGCTTGGGCCAATTGGTTGCCTATTTGTCCAAAAGCTTTCTATGTCAGATAAATGCTATTATTTACCCATTCTTCCTGCTGATGCTTCACGTCTAATTGCCTGTATCCACTTTTGTCTCCTTAAAGGCTGGCTTTTACAGTTCGGAAGCTTATCAAAACTTATTTCTGGGTTTCTTAGCTTGTTTGCTGTACACCTTGTCACACGGCAGCTTTTAGGCATTTTTCTGTCTTTTGTAATAAGTCATAAATGACAAGGAGACAGCCTCTTGCAGTGCAAAATCAATGGAGACTGTTGGATTGTTTTCCCCCCCCGGTGGGCGTGGTCTTCAGATTATGACGCGTTGCGCTCTGTCTCTATAGCGTCTTCCAATCGACACTTAATAACCTTTATACTCTTGCGTCTTCAGTTGACAACTGGCCGAGTCTCTTTCTCTAACTTACTTGCATCCCTAAACTGACCTGCTGCGCAGCAGAAATGAACAGACAGGCATCAGCAGATGTCCTCTAAATGCTTTAATAATGGCCGGGAGAGTCTTCGAGCAGTTCTCAGAGAAACTCTCCCAAGAAGAATCAAGGCCGGAGGATCTCAGACAAATTCCATTGAGAAAATCCCACCAACTAAAAGAATACAACAGTTTATATAGTATGGCATAAATGTCAGGCTGCATTACATAATTTCCCCACTATTTGATTTGTTCTTCATATGCAAACCCCTCTGTTACTAGGTAAAGCAAACTTTGTTTTAATGATGACTTAATTTGTTAATCACAAGATTCTAACAGACTGTCTAGTTTCATTTCCCAAACTATGTTATTTATACACACACACACACACACACAAAACACACACACACACACACACACACACACACACACACACACACACACACACACACACACACACACACACACACACACACACACACACACACACACACACACACACAACTCAAAGTCACAAGGTTTCCATTGGTTTCGTACAGTACATCCTGTTCAAATGTTAGATGTTAAATAAGGTTATGTTAGAAACATGGTTAGTTTAAAATTTCCACGACAGTAGACAAGGGAAAAATATTACATGTGGATCCCAGCACATGTAGGCATACAGGGAAATAAGAACGTAGATGGATTGGCAAAAGAGGCAACAACAAAAAAGAGCATGTTGACACTGAAGTGAAATAGTCCAAATCAGAAGCGAAGAGTCTAGTGTGGAAAAGGGTGATGGAATTATGGCAGTATCAATGGGATCATGAAAGTAAAGGAAGACATCTATAGGCTACATGATTCAAAATAAAGTAGGCATTGTAAGAGAGATGACAAACAGAAGGAAAGAACAAGTTATAATAACAAGACTTGGGATTGGGCATTGAAAATTAAATGGAACTTAGGAAAACATCCCACAGGTCAATGTGACGAATGCCAAGAGGAGGAAACAGTCAGTCACATTTGTATGTCATGTAGAAAATTTACACAAGAAAGGCAAGAGTTGAAACATCTTTTACAATAAATTGGTATAGGACAGTATAATGTAAAAAATATATATATTCTAAATATATTAGAATGTGGAAAAAGTGAAAAAGGAAATAAATATTTGTTTTATTTTTTAAAGAGGACTGGACTGGAAAGACGAGTACAAGTATGACGTGACATGATAATTGACACCAGATGGCAGTAATACAACTTTTTGGATGCCATCTGCCGTAAAATACCGAAGAAGAAGAAGAAGAAGAAGCAGCGAGTTCACAAAAAGTTTGTCCTGAAAGATGGAGCAGTTCCCACTTTAAAAGCAGAAGCTGTTGTTTATGGGTCACAACCTATTTTTTTACAGTCTATGGTCACAACATGTAAGTGCTTTTTTTCATTCTTTGTTGATGTGTTTTTCATCACTAGTTTCTATCGTTTTATTTAGCTATGTTGTAGCAACGCTGTACAAACTGAAACGTTGAACGTTGGTGTTTATTAGAGCCTTTATGTAGTGTTTACCCACATGCTCGCTTGGCTACAGGAACGTTACGTTAAACATGGTTCTATGTAAAAAAAAATACACCGGAGCACATGCAACTACTGTTATGGTAACGGCGTGACGTTTCCGGATAGCGTGAACTAGGCGCTTAGCGAATCACAACACACTGAGCCAAGCTGACCAATCAGAGCCCGTTGTGTATTTCTGAGGGAATTTAATAACACATGTTAGACTGCATCCCATATAATAAACACAATTAAGCCTTCGAAAAAAGCTAATCAACCACCCCTTTAACAGCTGCTGAAAAGACTAGATCTTGTGTAAGTCTTGAAGGATTACAGTGTTATTTTGAACCAATAATAGGACCAAAAAGCAGTTGAGGGAGAATGAGCATTTAGTTATCTGACTCCAATATAAGTAATCTGACTCCATTGAAGTTATTGTTGTTCTTTAACATATGTGTCAGTATCTAGATCGTACATTAGGATACTTTAATATCTCTATTAAGTTCAGCACAATTCTGTTCATTTTATAAGCTGTCAGATGAGACAAAACATGTTGGAACACACTAGATCAGTAGTATGTAGTGGGAATAAGTGTGTGTGTCCTGTGTAGCAAATGGCACAGATGTGTGTTAGAGGTGTAAGAGACACATCAGTCCTCAATCTGCATAATGACGAGTCCCTGCATACATTAGCATACTGAGATGATGAAGGCCATTGTCCCACGTTTAATTCACATGTATACTTCTAAACTGATAACTGCTGTACTAGGGCAGTAAATATAGTTCTACTCATTTCACGTCAATAGTTCCTGTTTTCACCTCATTTATTATGCTGATGTCTTCAGATCTCCTGTAAATTGTGTGGTGAGATCTGGTATTTATCTCACCTCCTGAAGAACCCCAAATATCAAAGTAGCTAGGTAGTCTTTTGCTGTCAGGTCAATAGGATTAAATCCTCACTAGCTTGTTTAATCTATACCAGTAAATCTAGGTGTGTCCCTACACCCTCGTGAAACAATAACAATCATTGACAACTAGACACATCGATCAAATTCATGCTTACCCTCCAGCAGAATCTTTCCTGGAGCCTTCGTTGTCCTTGGTCTTGCAAGATATAATATAATGCTGTGTCTATTACTTATAGAACTAACTTTGTAAGCTGAAGTAAAAATGAACAGTGTTTGTCTTTATAAAATAAAAATTTATTTGAACAAAAGATAAAAATACTGGTTACACAATAATTAATATTTGTAGCAAATCATCAAAAGGTTACAGGTTATAATACTTCAGGCTATTTACCTTGTAAGCAGTTCAAGCAATAGATGTAAAAAATAACTTGTTCTCATCCGAGGTTTTCAAGTTAAGATAATACAGCAGAGCAATATAAGCACAAAGAATCTCAGTTAATAAACTGAACTGGAAGAGAGCTGATTTCTCCCCAGGGATGCAAACGACATCAAAATAAAAAATGCAACATCCAACAGTCAAATAAAGCAGTCATATTTATAGGGAACTGGGTTATATTGTTCCTATGCAGTTTCTTGGGTTTTTTCCAGAGGAACTAAATCATGTGACATCAACCTTCTATTGCCTCAGTCAAGGAGGCTTCTGGTGTGGACATTGTTCCCCATATATGGGCATTCTCCCGTCCTTTCTGTCCTCTGCGCTTCGGGCCTCTGTGTAAGTGTGTGCGTGTGTATGTGTCTGGAAGTGTGTTTGTAGGTTCAAAATATCTATCAAAATTCAAATAATTCCCTATAATTGACACCTTAAGCTCATTTCACTGGTCTAAGACTAAGGGTAATTTGTTGGTTACAAATATGTACGTTTTTCTGACTATTATTAATATTTATTTTTTAATTTACAATACATAATTTGTGTTCTTTTCTGCATTTCTATATATAGGCCTATATTTTAATTAGCGGTGGGAATCTTTAAGCACCTCAAGAATCCGATCCGATCCTGAGAGTCACGATCCGATTACTATTTTTCTTATTTATTAATTAGTTTACCAACTTGAAAACCTTAAAATATTTTTTTATTTAATCACATATGTAATTATTAGTACTTTTTGAAATATTTACAATTGGAAAATGAAATTGAAATTAATACATTTTAAACTAATATAGCTAATATCCTGTGCAATCAAGCCCGCGAATGTTCTTGTAATTCGCTTCAACCTTTCCGACCTTCATGAAAGATTATTCTATGGAAGGTTTGAATGGTGTGTGTGCCTGTGGTTAAAAACTAAGTTCAGAATCGATCCAGAATAGTTGGAGAGAGAATCGCGATGCTTCCGAGTTTAAATTTTTTTCCAATTGTTTTAATGGGAGCGCCGCATTTTTTAAATGGTATGAGCGTAATGAGGCACTGAGCGTATATTTAACGTTCAAGCGATGAACGCCCAGCGTTTTTTTTACTGGTTGCCGAGAGTTGAAGAATGTTCAACATTAGGTAAAACGCAGCACTCATTACTGTCACTTTTTACCCAGCCTTCCAATCACAGTGGAGGAGGGGCGGGACTAACATCACACCGACCAATCACCACATTCTGCTTGTACAACATCAACAGATTGACAATACGGATATTCTGTATCATAACAAGCACTGAAAAAACTAAAACTAGCGTTTTTAGCACAGCTTTGGTGGACACGTGGCCTTAGTAATAAAATAAGTTGTGAATAAGCATCAGTTACTTTACAATAGACAGACAAACAGGCATAAATGCTTAGATGTGATATTTAGTACAAAAACAAACTCAGTAACTGATATATTTTTGATTTTGTCAGATCAGCTCCTCCCACAGTGGAATTCATCATCAGTGAAGCTCCTCCCACAACAATCACATCATCAGCGAAGCTCCTCCCACTGTAATTCCCCAATAAATGCTGGAATATTCCCATCAGCTACAAGTGAAGATGAGCACAATGCATCAGGAAGAGCTGAAATCTGTAAAGACTGAGTTTATTAAAGAGGACAGTGAGAACATGAGTGATCCAGAACCCTGCAGAATGAAACACACTGAAGATCCTGAAGAACAAAGAGGTTGGTGTTTATTCTTCATTCATTCATGATGCTGAAGAACATTCATGTTAGAAACATCCAAGCACAAACAGTTACACTACAGTATGAAATGGTACAAAATGTTCTTGTTTGTTTTCAACAAATGGTCATTAAAGGTCATACATATTATTTTAGCTCTTTTTTTGTTATATTTATATCTGGTTCGACAATTCTTTGCAACAACGTTGCCAATATTGTAGACATTTTTCAATATAGTTATTATAATTATAATTATTTTAGCAATAAACAGTTAAGGCCAAACTGTATCAAGTACATGAACTTTCCAGAATGGCTGACATGGTTGTAATCATAACTGAAGCAAACTCTGAATTACAGTTACTGATAAAGTTATATTTCTCATAAATTATAGAAGTTATTCATATTTATTGAGATTATTATTCTTATAATTACCTTAGTATCTGGTCAACACTGTACAGTTTGTGTAAAAACTGAAAGAATGGATTGAGATTATTTTCTTGTCCTCCCATCATGCAGTAGAAAGAGCCCAGATGATGTCACTTCCTGGGTGCCACAGTTTTTTTAAGGAAGGAGGAAAATCATGTCAGAAGAAACAGGGATGAGAGAAACATGTAGGACACAGATAATATAATAATAAAAATAGTTAAATTAGAAGTTAAAGCCGCGGCCAGTCTAGACTCTCAGCATGTGAAGTTTGTTTTTACACAAACTGTACAGTGTTGACCGGACACTGTACCCAGATAGCAAAATAGTGACGGCCCAGATCCGGCCCACATCTGGCACATGTAGAAAGATGATCTGGCCCACATGCAGCGTGGAATGACGGCCCTTGGGCAGACCGCTCCTGTTTGCCAGTTAGCAGGCCATAGCAATGCCACATGTCAGCCAAGAGCAAAGAAATAAACCACAACTGGACCTTGTCTCAGCCACAACATCTGTGTATATTAAATATGGAGTCATCTCAGCCTTAACAAGCATAATCACTGAAAGACATAGAAATCACCTGAAGATAAAAGAAGACATTAAATCTATCAAGACTGGACTAGATGGGACTGGTCACAATATTTTCATATTGTTGCCCTATTGTTGATTTGATTGCTTCTATTGTAAATATTGTATTTATTTGTAAGTTGCTTTAGATAAAAGCGTCTGCTAAATGATTAAATGTAATGTAAATGTAATTGTAACCACCCCAAACTCTTGGTTCTCTACTCGACCAAAGATTTCCGGTGGGTCAAAAACCAAGAAGACACTCAAGTACCCAAAACTTTTTAGATTACAATTTTATTTGTTTAGACAATCATAATATTAAAATCCAGGGGGGCAGCAGGTTAATGCAATCATGACAGGTACAATTCAACTCAGATACTTGTAGTTAATGATAACGCTCTCGGTTACTAACGTAACCTCGGTTCTCTCTAGATGAGGGAACGAGTGTTGCGTAAGCTAGCTTACGCTACGGGAAAAAACCTTTTCTCGAGAATACTGAAGCCCAAAAATTATCCTTAATTTTTGCATAAGTTTAAAACACATTGCTGCATAAGCAGACCTAGGCAGAGCGGCTCGCGCGCCTATTGGTTGCTCAGCAGCAACTGCTGCAACCTATCCAGGACCTGCTCGTGACGAAGCACCAATGAGGGCGCGGGCGCCCGTGCGCGTCACGTCCCGCCAGAATGGGCGTGGCTACAGGCTATAAAAGCAGGCCCGTGAGGTTGTTCTCTGGTTTTGAGCTACCAGAAGTAGCACAAGCACGGCAGGGTTACGCAACACTCGTTCCCTCATCTAGAGAGAACCGAGGTTACGTTAGTAACCGAGAGCGTTCTCTTACGAGAGTACTCTCGTGTTGCGTAAGCTAGCTTACGCTACGGGAACCCAATGTAAAACGCCGTGCGTGCTAGAGAAGGTCCACATGCACGTTCCCAAGGGCATGTGCCCGGGGACAAACGTAAGTGGTAATGTCTGGGCCGATGAGGGTTGGGCCCAGGGAGAGATAACCATTCCAGGGTGTGGGAATGGGTGCTTAATACAATAGAACAGCCAGGTACATCCGTGGGCTGAACTAAGAAAGATAACACTGCCTGTCAGCCACCTGAACCCGAAGGACAGGTGAAAAACGATCACAGACAGGAAGACCTGGTCTGTCGATCTGGAGCCTGTGTATAACACAAACCACACACAGTCTGTGTCGATCTGCAGCAAGAGCGAACAGAGCTAGTATGTTAGACTGACAACAGTTTAGCCTGTAGGGCAGGCACCTCCAGGTTATAAAACCTGATAAATGTAGACGGAGAGGCCCAGCCCGCCGACATACAAATATCATGGAGCGAGACTCCGCGAGACCACGCCCACGACGAGGGCATGCCTCTGGTGGAGTGCGCTCTGACGCCCAGAGGGCAATGAAGGTTCTTAGACCTATAAGCCATAGCGATAGCGTCAACTATCCATCTGGACAGGCTCTGTTTCGATGTGGCTAAGCCCTTAGTGCGGCCACTGAACGAAACGAAGAGCTGCTCTGACTGCCTGAAAGCATCAGACCGTTCGACATATATTCTCAGCGCCCTGACGGGGCAGAGAAAATTCACATCGTCCTCACCCTCAGATCTCGGAAGAGCTGACAGTGAAATGATCTGTGATCTGAACGGAGTGGAAAGCACTTTGGGGACATAACTGTGCCTCGGTTTAAGGATGACTTTAGAGTCATTAGGCCCAAACTCCAAGCACGAAGCACTCACAGAGAGCGCGTGAAGGTCACCCACTCGCTTAACTGAAGCGAGAGCCATGAGAAAAGCGGTCTTCAGTGAAAGATACCGCAAATCCACAGACTGAAGGGGTTCAAAGGGTTCACCCTTCATGGCTTCCAGGACCAAGGAGAGGTCCCAGGCTGGAACCAGAGGGGGCTGAGGAGGATTTAACCTCCTAGCTCCTCTTAGGAACCTAACAATGAGGTCGTCTCTACCCAGTGACCGGCCATGCAAAGGTTTTGTAAACGCCGCAATGGCCACCACACACACTTTGAGCGTGGAGGGGGACCTGCCCTCGTCCAAAAGCTCTTGCAGAAAGGAGAGAACCTCTGCAACGCTACAGCGCTGTGGGTCTAAGTTTCGGGCCGAGCACCAGCCGGAAAACACTGACCATTTAGAGGCGTAGAGCCTTCTCGTAGAGGGTGCTCTAGCCTGAGTAATTGTGTTCAACACTGCCGCTGGGAGGTCAGCGGGTACCCGTTGATGGCCCATGCATGCAGGGCCCATAAGTCGGGGCGCGGGTGCCAGATCGCGCCCCTGGCCTGGGAGAGGAGATCTTTCCTCACCGGAATCGGCCATGGGGTCGTGCTCGTCAGTTGCATCAGCTCTGAGAACCACACTTGATTCCTCCAGAGCGGCGCCACGAGGAGCACAGAGCATTTGCTCTCCCTGATGCGCTTGATTACCTGTGGTAACATCGCGATCGGGGGAAACGCATAGAGCGGACGGCTGGGCCAGTCGTGGGCCAGCGCATCTCTCTGTTTCGTGAAGAATACTGGGCAGTGCGCGTTCTCCGTCGACGCAAAGAGGTCAACATCCGCTCTGCCGAAGATGTCCCATAGTAACTGGGCTATCTGAGGGTGCAGGGACCATTCCCCGGGGGGAACGTTGTCCCTGGACAGCATGTCTGGGCCCACATTTTGGGAGCCCGGGACATGTGACGCTCTCAGTGAGCGCAGGTTGTGATGGGCCCACAAGAGGAGGCGTTCCGCCAGCTTGTGAAGGCTCCGTGACCTGAGACCGCCCTGGCGGTTGATGTATGACACCACTGACATGTTGTCCGTGCGGACCAAAACGTTGTGGCCTTTGAGGAGGGGGAGAAAGTATCTCAAGGCATTTTCGACCGCTTTCATCTCCAGACAGTTTATGTGTAGGCGCCTTTCTGAGGCTGCCCACAGACCAAACACTGGTCTGCCCTCGTAGAGGGCGCCCCAACCTGAGTTGGATGCGTCTGTCGAGATTACTTTTCGTCTCGAAGCCATGCCCAGATCCACTCCTGACTGATACCAGTCTGCCGCCTTCCAGGGATTCAGTGCTGTGACACAGTTCTGAGTTACCCTGAGGCGAACGCGGCCAGCGGACCATGCTCGCAGCGGGACCCGCGTCATCAGCCAGTGCTGAAGCAAGCCCAGCTGAAGCACTGCCGAGGCCGAAGCCATAAGACCCAGCATCCTCTGAAAACGTTTGAGAGGAAAAATGCTGCCGG
Source organism: Leuciscus leuciscus (assembly GCF_965113295.1). Lineage (NCBI taxonomy): Eukaryota > Metazoa > Chordata > Actinopteri > Cypriniformes > Leuciscidae > Leuciscus > Leuciscus leuciscus. The sequence goes on along the minus strand of NC_138725.1, from coordinate 26,194,701 downwards.
TCCTGAAAGCTGCAGCTGAGCGCTGAATCTGCAGCGCGCGCTGTGACGTCAGCCGCGCTGTCATTGACACAGAGTCTAAGTCTGTTCCCAGAAAAGAGATTCTCTGGCTGGGAGACAGTAAACTCTTGGTCCAGTTGATTTGGAGACCCAAATCCCGTAAATGGTCGAGTAATAGAGCCCTGTGCGCTATTAACTCTGACTGGGCTAGAATAAGCCAGTCGTCCAGATAGTTCAGTATTCGCATCCCCCGTTGTCTCAGGGGAGCGAGCGCTGCATCCATGCACTTCGTGAATGTACGGGGTGCTAAGGACAGACCGAACGGCAGGACGGTGTACTGATAGCTCAGCCCCTCGAAGGCGAATCGCAAGAAAGGCCTGTGATGGGGCGCTATTTGAATCTGAAAATATGCGTCTTTCAGATCCACAGAGATAAACCAGTCCCTCGGGCGAATTTGCGCGAGAATCTGACTGGTCGTGAGCATTTTGAACGATCTCTGCATAAGGGCTCTGTTCAGCCGTCTGAGATCTAGGATGGGTCTGAGACCGCCATCCTTCTTTGGAACGAGGAAATATCTGCTGTAAAAACCTGCCTCGCTCAGTGTGTGAGGGACGGCTTCTACGGCTCGTTTCTCTAACAGTTTCGCAATCTCGGCGCGAAGTAGGTGTGCTACTTCGCTGTTCACCGTGGTTTCGACCCTGGCTCGAAAGCGAGGGGGTCTGCGAGCGAACTGTAGTGAATAGCCTCGTTCTACTGTGTTCAGTACCCATTCTGACACGCCCGGCAGCTCCCTCCATGCCTTTATGTGAAAAGCTAGAGGGCGAATAACGCGCGGGCTGTTGTCGCTGTGTGTGTGTGGCACATATCTCACAGCGCCTGAGAGAGAGCGTGCGCACACACATAACACAGCTCGTGTCTGGTAGAGGGTGATTTACACACGGGACACGTTTTGTGTTTATTGACGGGGGCTCTGAATAAGTGCTTATCACAGAGCAGCCCTTGTTTGTGTGTAGGGATGTACAGCGGCCACCTTTCCCACATTCAAAACACACACGGCGCGAGCCGAGTTTATGGATATGGGCCGTGAATGAGTGTGAGTCACTGAGTCGGCCGTGTTTGTATGTAGGCGCGAACACTGTGGAGTGGGCACATGACCTACATTTATAACACCATCGGCATGAGCCGGATAAACAGACAGAATGCTCTTTCTGTGATTTATTTGGGCGGCCGTAAAAACGGCCTTTGGGTACAGGCGAGCGTGTTGTGTAACGGGCTCGTTGGCTGTGAAATACACATCTCCAGTCACCTCTGCTGAGGGAACTGTGAGAGCGAGGCGCGCTGATTTTGATGGCGGTCCGGCCGCAGCGGGACTCGACCATCTTCGTCTTCCTAACGCGGTCAGGAAGACTTTGAGGGCTCTGCCTTCAGCACAATCTTGGACCGGGGTCCCCGAGGGGGAGGCGGTCTGTGGCGGCTGGAAGAGCGTGAGCGCTGGGAATCCCTCGGCTGACGGCGCTGTGAGGCTGAGGCGCTGATTTCCGGTTGGGCGGCTGTTTAGAGCGACCCGTAGCGGAACTGGAGCGCTTCGGCAAGAAATGCCGCATAGCCTGGGAGGTTTTCAGCCGGGCCGAAGAGACCGGATGGCGCCACGGGCGCGTCGAGGAAAGTGGCTCTGTCAGACTCCTTCATGTCGGACAGCGTTAACCACAAGTGTCTCTCGGTGACAGTGAGAGACGCCACATTCCTCCCGATAGCCTGAGCAGCGGACTTAGTGGCTCGTAGCGCTAAGTCGGTCGCGCTCCTGAGGTCATTAAAATTCTCAGGGTTCGGGCCCGCCTCGTCCATTTTACGGAGAAGGTCGGCCTGATAGACCTGAAGCACGGCCATCGTGTGAAGTGCGGACGCGGCTTGACCGGCGGCGGTGTAGGCGCGACCGATCAAAGCCGAAGTAGTCCTGCAGGCTTTGGAAGGCAGTGAAGGATGAGACTGCCATCCGGCGGAAGGCGGGCAGAGGTGCGTGGCTACCGGTTCCTCGACCGGAGGAATGCAGAGGTAGCCCTTGTCTTTCGCGCCGTCTACTAGAGAGAGGCTACGTCGAAGAGACAGTAGAACGCAGCCTGGCAGAAAATGGCGCCTTCCAGCTCTTAGTGAGCTCCTCGTGGAGCTCCGGAAGAAAGGGGGCAGGCCTCGTGTGAGGCGTCGAGCGGCGGCCTGGCAGAAAGCAACTGTCCAGCCTGCTGGGTGCAGGCTCGTCAGGAAGCGACCAATCGAGGCCGAGGTCCTCCACGGCCTTGGTAAGCAGGCGAAGAAGCTCAGCGTCGAACGTAGACCGCACACCGCTCGATTCCTGAAGAGAAGGGGCGGGGTCCGGAATGGAGCCCGACCAGCCTTCGCAGTCAGAAGCCAGGATAGAGCAGCTGTCCCCTTCTGCGTCATCTCCCCCCGACTCGATATCCACAGCGGGCGGCTGGCCGGCCGTGATAGAGGTGGGGGATGCAGAGAGCGATGCACACGGGGAGAGATCCGGCATGCAAGCGCTCGCGGCAGATGCCTCCGGTGTTCTCTGTGAACGGCGCTTTTTACGGCGCGGCCCAGAAGAGAGAAGCGGAGGGGCGGGATCCACGCTGAAAGATGCTAGGCGAGCCCGCAGGGTCGCCATAGACATCACTTCACATTCCGGGCAGCCGCCCAGGGAAAGGCGTCTTTTAGTGCAAGCGTGTGTAACGTAACACGCGGTAAAGAAAAGGATATTCGGCGCCGGATAGCGCAGCAGGAACGGCAGAGGAAGCGGTGAGATGGCCGGCTTGAAGCTCGTCCCGCTGAAGGCTCTTCGACGGCGCAGCTTCTCCGGAGAACAGCGAGGTGAGAGTCCACTTCGCTGAAGAGTTGAAAAATCAGAGAACAACCTCACAGGCCTGCTTTTATAGCCTGTAGCCACGCCCATTCTGGCAGGACGTGACGCGCACGGGCGCCCGCGCCCTCATTGGTGCTTCGTCACGAGCAGGTCCTGGATAGGTTGCAGCAGTTGCTGCTGAGCAACCAATAGGCGCGCGAGCCGCTCTGCCTAGGTCTGCTTATGCAGCAATGTGTTTTAAACTTATGCAAAAATTAAGGATAATTTTTTGGCTTCAGTATTCTCGAGAAAAGGGTTTTTCCCGTAGCGTAAGCTAGCTTACGCAACACGAGAGTACTCTCGTAATTGAACCAGCAATAAGTTAAGACATCAACAAACAGGATAATATATTCAGTACAGGGTTTTGGCGGTTATTAAATACATGCATTAAATACATTTATGTGATCACCTCTCATGCATAATTTCATTGCTCTGCAAACCTCAAAGTCATTAAATAGGCTACCACACCAATAAATACACACACCAAAAATCAATCAGGACAGACCATCCATACCACTCATGCTAAATACGTAGCCGTCGTCAATATACAGTATGGCATATGGGAGATAATAACCTGCCCACCCCCTTACTCACACACGCGCTAACTTTACACACAAATGGCGCCGGGTGACCAGTAGTTTCACACATAAATTAGGGCCTCCCCGGCGAACAAGGCAATACCAACACGTACGTCAACAACCAATACAACAGTAAAAAATAAGAATGTACTGCTGGCTTCCTTACCCGCTACCGGACGTGGGTTACCGCGTTCAAGGAACTCAACGGCGGCCGCCAAACTTAAGAGGGGAAAACCTCAGCAAAATGTGTGTTTTTTTTCACACCTGGGATCCCCCGCGAAACGGTTCTCATTCGCGCTTGAATGAGTCCCTCCCAGTCGATTCGCACGCAAAAACCGAATATTCGAATGCAACATACCTTTATAGTTTTGATCTCGGATTGCTAATGCAACACAGGTATTTCTCTCCCCCAGCACTTAATGAGGAAAACACGGTGGACGCTACTAGTATCGCCACTCCCCTTATTTGGGATGAGCAGCTTGCATCATCTCAGCAGAGGAGGATTTAACAACTCCACAAACAGCATTACCAGCTTCAAGTTACCTTTATTTATATAGCGCTTTTTACAATACAGATTGTTTCAAAGCCGCTTTACAGTGATAATAGGAAAATAACAAAGTTAGTTTCTGTTCAGTTCAGTTCTAATATAGTGGTGACAATGCAGGCAGGTCAAAAATATTGTTGAATATTAAGTGTCCCCAAATAAGCAAGCCAAGTGACAAAGGCGACAGTGGCAAGGAACCAAAACTCCATCAGTGACAGATATGAAGGATAAAAACCTTGGGAGAACCCAGGCTCAGTCGGGGGCTAGTTCTCCTCTGGCCAACGAGCGAACAGTGTATGATTATGATCCAGGCAGCATTACAGGTAGGGCTGAACGATTTTGGAAAATAATCTAATTGCGATTTAGTTTGACCAATATTGCGATTGCGATTTAATATGCGATTATTTTTTAAGCTCTTTATCTTTTCTATTATTCAACAAAAACAAGCAATAAATCATTGTAAAATAGGAAAGGGAATCTTTAGGCACCTCATGAGCCGATCCCTTTTTTTTTTTCTTTAATTGATCTTATTCATATTCGTAAAATATTTAATTACATAATTATTAGTAGGCCTACTTATAATAATTACACATTAAAAAACTAAATTAATACAATTACATGTTCATAATTTTAACCCATAACTTCAAAACAAATAACAAAGAGGGGAAACAAATATTACAAGCAATAAACAAAGAGTGCTTTCAGTATTTAAGAGTAGGCTGTCTGAACGTTTTCATCTCTTTTGAAATTAAGATATAACTGACTGCGTCACATTAATTTCGCGTCATAAAAGCATTCTGAGATGCAAGTACATTTAACCATGTAGACGAAGTCGCTCACAGCCACATGCTCAAACGCTCTTCGCAAAGCGCGCGTGAGTATTTGAAATTGAAAGCAGCTTCTGTCTGTGATTTTCATATTTTTTATATATAAGCAAACGTACTCGGTTACTAACGTAACCTCGGTTCTCTCTAGAAGAGGGAACAAGTACTGCGTAAGATATCTTACGCTAGGGGAAAATCCTTTTTCCGCGAGATATTGAAGCCAAAAATTATCCTTAATTTTGTAATAATGCAAAACGCGTTGCGGCAGCATGCAGACATAGGCGAGGCAGCTCGCACGCCTATTGGCTGCTCTGCGGCAACTGCAGCAGCCTATCGAGCGAGGCCTGGTGTGACGCCAGACCCAATGAGGGTGCTTCGCGCCCGCTGCGTCACGTCCCGCCGAAACGGGCGTGGTCTAGGCCTATAAATACCGCTCGCAGGCAGCTATTATCTGGTTTTTCATCATCGAAGCAACCAGAGCGTGTGCATGCACGGCAAGATACGCAGTACTCGTTCCCTCTTCTAGAGAGAACCGAGGTTACGTTAGTAACCGAGTACGTTCTCTTACGAGAGGTCTCTTGTACTGCGTAAGATATCTTACGCTAGGGGACCCAATGCAAAACGCTGTGCATGCTGAGATCTGACACCAAAGACCCAAGGGCGAAAGCCCGGGGTTCATATAGTGCACAATCACCCAGGGAACTCACAGGGAGTCCGGGAAGAGGGAGGGGCGAAGCGGCACTCTTCCACATTTGGCAGCGTCGACTTAGACACGAATTTCATCATACAGACAGGGCGGGGTACGGCCTGAACTGATGGGGAAACGTGGGTCTTACACAGTTTGCCCAGGCACATCTCGTGCTATTGCTTTTCACTGTCGATCATCGAGCTGTGCTCAGTAGACGCAGCATTCTGAGCTGATAGCATCAGGTCAGATAATACTGGTTAACTTAGACCGACAGCAGCCTGGCCTGCAGGGCGGGAACCTCTAGGTTGTAGAACCTTATAAATGTAGACGGGGAGGCCCAGCCTGCCGCCGTACAAATATCTTGCAAGGCAATCCCACTCGACCAGGCCCACGAAGAGGCCATGCCTCTCGTGGAGTGCGCTCTGACACCCAACGGGCACTGCATGCCCTTGGAGGCGTATGCCAGCGCTATAGCATCAACTATCCATCTGGATAGGCTCTGTTTCGACGCGGCTAGTCCCTTAGAACGCCCGCTAAACGAAACAAAGAGCTGCTCCGTCTGTCTGAAAACAGACGAGCGAGACACATAAGCTCGTAATGCCCTGACTGGGCAAAGGAGGCCCGCGTCTCTTTCCTCATCAGGGACCGGTAGGGCTGACAGGGAGATAACCTGCGCCCTAAACGGTGTGTTGAGGGATTTTGGAACATAACCGTGCTTAGGTTTGAGTATAACTTTTGAGTCATTAGGCCCAAATTACATGCACGTCGCGCTCACAGAGAGCGCGTGTAAGTCCCCTATGCGCTTCACTGAAGCGAGAGCCAGCAGAAACACAGTCTTGAAAGACAGGTGTTTCAGATCAATTGACTGCAAAGGCTCAAATGGTCCACCTTTCATGGCTTCCAGAACCGTAGAAAGGTCCCATACGGGGACTGAGGGAGGTCTGGGAGGATTCAGTCTCTTAGCCCCTCTAAGGAAGCGGATGACTAAATCGTTCCTTCCTATTGACTGACCAAGCGTTGTTCGAGAACGCTGCTATAGCCGCCACATAAACTTTGAGCGTGGAAGGGGTCCTGCCCTTATCCAACAGCTCTTGTAGGAAGGAAAGCACCTCCGTCACTCCACAGTCTGTGGGTGACACGCCACGGGCTGTGCACCAGCCCGAAAACACTGACCATTTTGAGGAGTAGAGCCGTCTCGTAGACGGAGCTCTAGCCTGCGTGATCGTGTTTAATACTCCCTGAGGGAGTTCAACATGTACCCGTTGATGGCCCAGACATGAAGGGACCACAATTCCGGGTGAGGATGCCAGATCGAGCCGTGGGCCTGAGAGAGGAGGTCTCTCCTCACTGGCACTGGCCACGGGGCAGTGCTCGCTAACTGCATCACGACTGGGAACCAAGGTTGGTTTTCCCAGAACGGTGCTACAAGCAATACTGAGCATCCTTCTTCCCTGATCCGCTCTATCACCTGAGGCAGGAGAGAGACGGGGGGGAAAGCATAGAGCGGGCGGCGGGGCCACACATGAGCCAGCGCGTCCCTGCTCTTGGAGAAAAATTCCGGACAGTGAGCGTTTTCTTGAGACGCGAACAGGTCTACTTCCGCTCTGCCGAATTTCTTCCACAGCAGTTGGACTGTCTGTGGGTGTAGAGACCATTCGCCTGCCGGAACATTGTTCCTGGACAGTCTGTCTGGTCCTATATTTAGGAGCCCTGGCACGTGCGCTGCTCTGAGCGAGCGCAGGTTGCGCTGAGCCCATACCAGGAGGCGTTCTGCTAGCCTGTACAGGTTCCTGGACCTGAGGCCGCCCTGGCGATTTATGTAGGACACCACAGACATGTTGTCCGAGCGGACCAGGACGTGGCGTCCTTTTATCTGGGGACAAAAACGCGTCAGCGCGTTGTCCACTGCCAGCATTTCGAGGCCGTTTATGTGCAGGAGCTTCTCCCGTTCCGACCACTGGCCGAAGAACGGTCTGCCCTCGAGCAACGCTCCCCATCCCGAGGTGGATGCGTCCGTGGACACCACTCCCACCCTCGAGGAAGTCCCCAGGCTTACACCTGATTGGTACCAGTCGTCCGCTCTCCAAGGTTTCAGAGCTGCGACGCACTTCTGATTGACCTTGAGGCGAAGCAGACCGGATGCCCACGCTTGGGCATCCGGTCTGGACACTCTTTTTATAATGTCCAGCACCCACTTCGAAACCCCGGGCAGCTTTGCCCATGCGTCTGCATGAATAGCTAGGGGTTGAATACGAAGCGCGCTCCGCTCGCTCAGCGATGGAGAAGCTTCGGTGTGCTGTAACACAAGTGTCGCGCTTGTGACATTTGAGGCATGGGGCGCGCTGATAACAGCGGGCAGATTGCCCGCGCTCGACTCCTCTGCGGTGGTCAACCGCGAGGGGGAGGGCTGGGCGGGTCCCGTAGGAACTGTCATGTCTATGTGTGGATCTGGGCGCGGGACAGTGGGCACATTTATCACACCGAAAGCATTGTTCGCTTGAGTGAAGCGAATGCACGCTGGTTTCGTTTTTACAGAAACCGTGAGACATGCATAACGTGGTGTATGCGGGCACTGGGTAGTGGGCACATTTACCACGTTTGAAGCGCAACCGATCTGAGTCGGTTTTATGTGCGCGGGCCCTGTGTGACAGGCTGTGCTTGTGTGTAGAGATGGGCACTGGGCAGTGGGCATTCTTACTACACATGAGACACCATCGGCCGTGGCCAGGACACCAGAAAATACACTCTTTTGGGGATTTATCTGGGTAGCCGTGAAAACGGCATTTGTGTGCAGGCAAGCGGGTGACAGAACCGGCTTGTTGGCTGCAGAAAACACTGGAACAGTCACATTTGCTGGAACTGGACGAGCGAATAACTTTGGTGTGAGTCCGGCCGCAGCAGGACTTGAACACCGTCGTTTTCCTAGGCGTGCTAGGACGACTTCAGGGCCTCGGGCTTTACCGCAATCCTAGGTCGCGGGCCACGCACGGTGGGGCGGCGGCTGGATGAGCGGGAGCGCGGTCTCGCGCTTCGGGCCTGGCGGCGCTGCGAAGTGGCGGCAGTGGACGGTGGCTGGGGCTGTGAGCTCTGTGCAGACGGTTTCGCACGGCCTGCTGCAGAGCTGGAGCGCTTCGGGAGGAAGTGCTTCATAGCCTGTGACGCTTTCTGTACCTCTGCGAATCTCTCCGCAAAATCCTTGATGGAGGATCCAAAGAGGCCCGTTGGAGAAAGCGGGGCGTCGAGGAACGCGGCCATTTCTGAGAGCGTCAGCCACAGGTGTCTCTCGGTCACAGTGAGAGAGGCCATACTCCGTCCAATGGCCTGTGCTGCGGACTTAGTAGCACGGAGAGCGAGGTCCGTGGCACTCCTTAAGTCCGGCACGCAGATCGCGTCAGGTCCTTTCTCATCCAGCTTTCGGAGGAGATCGGCCTGGAAGATCTGTAACGTGGCCATGGTGTGCAGCGCTGACGCAGCTTGCCCGGCGGCGAGGAAAGCGTGGCGGAGCAAGCTTGACGTCGTGCGGCAAGCTTTAGAGGGTAGGGCCAGCTTAGCGCGCCGTCCAGCGGAGGGCGGGCATAAGTGGGCCGCTATCGCCTCTTCGACCGGCGGCAGCGAAAGGTATCCCCTGTTCTTGGCATCGTCAACTGTAGAGAATGCCAAAGAAACAGCAGGACGCACTCTAGCTGAATAGCTACTCTAGCTGCGTTCCAAGACTTAGCGACTTCTTCGTGTAGCTCAGGAAGAAAGGGCGCTGGTTTGGACGCAGGTGAAGCGCGCTCCCCAGGCAGGAAAAAGCCATCCAGCCGGTTGTGAGCGGGCTGCTCGGGCGAAGACCACTCGAGGCCGAGGCTCGCCGCGGCCTGTGCGAGTATCCGCATGAGCTCCGTCTCGATGGATGCTCTCTTGCCTGACGATGTGCGGGCAGGGGGCGCGGGATCCTCAGAGCCCGCCCAATCCTCACTGCCTGACGCCAGGATAGAGCAGGAATCATCCTCTCCCAGCAGGGCTTCCTCGTCAGCGATGTCGACGGAAGCGGCGGCAGACAGCGGCCGCTGTCCGTCAGGAAGAGAAGCTGACGAAGCCGGTGAAGCAGGCGGGCGAACCGGCGAGCTTTGGCGGCTGGGGGAAGGTTCCGGGACCCGCTGGGCACGGCGCTTTTTACGGCGCGACACCGCGGCGGGCGGGGGAGCAGTCTCGGTGAAGAAAGCCAGGCGAGTCCTCAGAGTCGCCATGGTCATCAGCTCGCAGTGAGGGCAGCCGCCGTCAGCGAGCGCGAGAACGGCATGTTCCTCACCCAGGCAGGAAACGCAAACAACGTGGCGGTCCCCGTCGCTGAGTGTGGCTCTGCACGAGCCGCAGGAAGGCATCTTGAAAAAGACGCTAGCTCTTTTAGAATGTGTGTCGTGGCGGCGACACACACACACACACACAGAGTACAGAGTATGAAAGGATATAAGCGCCGGAAAGCGCAGCAGGAAGGCAAGGAAGGCGGCGCGGCCAGCGACTTCAGTGACTCGTCCCGCTGAAGGTGCTCTCTCTCAGACAGCGCGGCTTCTTCTCCAGCTCCAGCGATGCGTGTGCTTCGCTTGAAGGATGAAAAATCTGATAATAGCTGCCTGCGAGCGGTATTTATAGGCCTAGACCACGCCCGTTTCGGCGGGACGTGACGCAGCGGGCGCGAAGCACCCTCATTGAGTCTGGCGTCACGCCAGGCCTCGCTTGATAGGCTGCTGCAGTTGCCGCAGAGCAGCCAATAGGCGCGCAAGCTGCCTCGCCTATGTCTGCATGCTGCCGCAACGCGTTTTGCATTATTACAAAATTAAGGATAATTTTTGGCTTCAATATCTCGCGGAAAAAGGATTTTCCCCTAGCGTAAGATATCTTACGCAGTACGAGAGACCTCTCGTAAGAGAACTGCATTCCAAGACATTTGTGCGAGACCGCACACTACAAAAGTAACATCACGCAGACCGCGCGTAACTCTTGAGCAATGAAGCCCGCGAATGTCCTTGTAATTTGCTTAAACTTTTCCGAACTTTATTAAAGATTATTTCTCGTAAGGTTCGAGTGGTGTCGTGTGTGTGTGTGAGACAGAGGAATTAGAAGCAAGCAGAATACGGTTGTTTATAAAGCACAAGCGTCATCACGTATCTGTGTTTAAAACTAAGCTCAGACATAATCTGAAATTATCTTAATCAATACAGAATCGTTAGAGAGAATCTATAACACAATATCACATAAATTAAACATAAACTGTTATTTCCTGTTGCCAGGCCTATATGCGTAGCGTGCAAAGTTGATGCTTCATCTGCAATACAGACTGGTTTACTCTCGCGTGTCACGTGACCAGACTGTAATCGCAGCTTTGCGGTTAAAAAATCGCATTTCATCATATCGCGATATTATCGCAAATGCAATTAATCGTTCAGCCCTAATTACAGGTCAGAAGTCAGATTGGATCATAACATTCAGAATATTATCCAGTTCCATCTTGTAGGGTTGAAACGATTAGTCGACAGTAAAAAAATGTCGACAAAATATCTTTGTTGTCGAGTAGTCGTTTGATCTCACGTAACCTAATGTAAGGGCCTGCAATATCGCGATGTGACCGCTGCGGCGCTGTAGCGCTAGGCTGTAATGCAGCCCTTACTAATGCCATTGCGGTAGAAGAAAACAGCGCGAAATATGAAGGAGTGCAAACTAGATAGGTGTGTGAAAGTTTCACAAAACTTCAAACCAAGAATGCTGTCGTGTGCAATACATGCAAGGTGGAACTTGCTTTTCACGGGAGCACAACATGCATGTTGAAGCACTTAAAAAGGAAACACCCCGGCACGAGAGGAGCTGGTGAGAGGTGAATATTCTCCAGCTGGACCTAAATAACTAGCAGTAAATCTCTTTATTAGAGAATGCAATACAACTAATAATAGTAATAATATTAACAATAATAATATAATTACACATAGAATAAAGCTTGATCGAGCTTAGGAGTCAGGGCTTTTTTTTATTATTGTAACACTATTAGGTATTACGGTCTTATCACTTGCCTGTATTTTGTTCCATATTCATGAAGACTTACAAAAGGAGATGTTATGAAAAATATCATGACAGTTACTTTTTTATACTGTAAATTAAAAGGTGAATGAGAATGTCTCTGTCAGCTCAATTGTCATGTCAATTTTTATTTTATTTTATTGTATACTTATAATACTTGTTTGCAGATAAAGTTTGTCTGTAATTCAGCTGATTCATTTTTGTTAATTTTTTTCTATTGAAAGAGAACAGAATATTTAACCAATGCTTAGAGAGCATTTGTGTGTGATTTGAGTTGGACAGAAATCTGAAAACTTAAAGAGAATGACCTGTTTAGTTGGCTCAAAGTTCATTAAAACAACCATTTCAAAAGAAGAACGTGATTTTATTTTTTTTATATTATAGTTAAAATATGTATAACTCAGTGTTTTAACTAAATGAAAAAGCTGAATAATCGTTCCAAACTTACTGATTAGTGGGTGAAATAATCGACGATTAGGTTATTAATCGTTCTAATAATCGTTAGATTAATCGATTATCAAAATAATCGTTGTTGCAGCCCTACCATCTGGTTGAAGATTGGAGTCATCACACTGGTATGGAGATGAGTTTAATTCGATGAATCATGAATGACTTAATGTAGTTAAACTGAATGTACGAAGGAAACTGCTGAAATAACTACAACATAAATAACACTGAAATAAGTGTGCGTGGTTTATCTATCTATCTATCTATCTATCTATCTATCTATCTATCTATCTATCTATCTATCAATCAGATGCGAATTAAAGTTCGTAATCGTTAATATAGCAAAAGTAGACACCCGGCACATTTTCTTTCAGAATCATAAGGAAAATGTTCAGTATAAAGAGAACAAAGAGGGCTTTTCTTACTATTCCATGAGGAAAAGTTAGTTAAGGTTTAGTTGGGAAAGTTCATGGTATTTTTAGTCTCACCATGGAAGGATGTTTAATGTACCAGGAACACTTTAAGGTTATGTATCCATTAACACTAAAATAGCCTTTTTAAATCTTGGCTTGAATGCATTTCTACAAATGCAAATTTATAGGCTATTAAAATATTTTTTTTATAACAATAGATTCATTAAAAAAAAACATGAACTAACATTAAAGGGATACTCCACTTTTTTTGGACATAGGCTCATTTTACAACTCCCCCAGAGTTAAATAGTTGAGTTTTACCGTTTTCGAATCTATTCAGCCGATCTCCGGGTCTGGCGGTACCACTTTTAGCATAGATCATTGAATCGGACAAGACCATTAGCATCTCTCTCAAAAAAATGACCAAAGAGTTTCAATATTTTTCCTATTTAAAACTTGACTCTTCTGTAGTTACATCGTGTACTAAGACCGACGGAAAATGTAAAGTTGCGATTTTCTAGGCTGATATGGCTAGGAACTATACTCTCATTCCTGTGTAATAATCAAGAAACTTTGCTGCCGTACCATGAGTGCAGCAGGCGTAATGATATGACGCAGCGCCTGAAAATAGGTCTAATAGGTAAGACAAACTTAGTCCCGGTCACGTTGGAAGTTACCGAGCTAGGGACTATTTTCAGGCACTGCGTCATATCATTACGCCTGCTGGACTCATGGTAAAGAAATCTTTCTTTCTTTCTTTCTTTCTTTATTTTATTTATATAGCACAATTCATTGCAACTGCAGTTGCACCAATGTGCTTTCCAGAGATATAAATATTTAAAAATAAATACATAGACAACATAACACAAAAACAACATAAAACAACTACAGATAATTTTGACTCAATGCCCAGAGGAATTAAAAGCCTGAGTTAATAGATGAGTTTTTAACAATGATTTAAAACTCAAAATAGTCTGAGCCAATCTGATGTGAACTGGTAACAAATTCCAAAGTTTTGGGGTAGCGATCGAGAAGGCGACCCCTAAGTTTTAATCTAGATCTTGGAATCGTTAAAAGAGACTGATCGGAAGACCGCAGGGATCTATTTGATGTATAACGTTTCACTAAGGAATCAAGATATGTGGGTGCCAAACAATTTAAGGATTTAAAAACAAACATTAAAAGTTTATATCCTATACGGAAACGGATCGGCAACCATTGAAGTGAGTACAAAATTGGTGTAATGTGCTCTCACTTTCATGTACCTGTCATTAGCCTATCGGCCGCATTTTGGACTATCTGCAAACGCGCCAAGAGTAGGCTATTACAGTAATCGAGCCGGGAAAAGATAAAGGCGTGGATAACTTTCTCAAGGTCATTAAAAGAAAGCACTTAAAATTGTATAGAAGTCTCAGATTAAAAAAGCAGGATTTAACAACATTATTTATTTGCTTATCAAATTTGAGTTCTTTGTCAAATAGTACGCCTAAGTTCTTCACAAACGCCTTATTGTACTTAGCCACAGGACCAAGAATAGAATTGAGAGAAACTGAATTTTCAATTTGTCCAATTAAAAAAATGTGTTTTATTATCATTACGTTTCAGATAATTAAAAGCCATCCAGCTTTTTACGTCAAGCAGACTTAAAGCGTTCTTGTTATTCTTTGAATGGCAGATAAATCTGCGTGTTGTCGGCATAACAGTGAAAAAAGACACCATGTTTATTGAAAATAGATCCCAAAGAGAGCATGTATAACAAAAACAAAAGGGGAGCAAGAATGGACCCTTGAGGTACACCACAAATAAGTGGAGCTGAAGTCGACAAACATTCGCCAAGTTTAACTGCAAAACTACGGTTTCGTTAGATAGGACTTAAACCACTGAAGGGCCATTCCTCGCACTCCAACATGGTGTTCCAATCGAGAGACCAATATGTTATGATCCACTGCATCAAATGCCGCACTAAGATCTAATAACACCAAAATTGTTGAGGATCCCGAATCAGCACTTAATAGAATATCATTATGAGCCTTTAAAAGAGCAGATTCTGTGCCGTGTTTTCCCCCTCCACTGCGCGTCGGACGGTTCACGCCTCGCTGTCGTCCATTAATACCTGACAACGGACACCTCGTCGGGCATTAAACCTTACTTATGTCCTCTCACTTCATATTTCTCTTTTTGAATTATTTTTTCTTTCTTTCATTTTAGACCTGATAGAAGTGAAGGAGGAGAGTGAAGAACTGAGTGAAGTGGAGGAGAAACATCATGTACAACCTGTAGAAAAACCTTTGAGTCGTTCAAAGACTAAAAAGACATTTTTAACGAAAAGAAGAGCCAAGAAATCTGCAAGCTGCACTCACTGTGGGAGGAGTTTCTCTACAAAACATAATCTTGAGATTCACATGAGAATTCACACCGGAGAGAAACCACACACATGTGATCAATGTGGGAAGAGTTTCACACAAAACTCACATCTTAAGAAACACGTGAAAATCCACACTGGAGAGAAGCCGTACACCTGTGATCAGTGTGGGAAGAGTTTCACACAAAAAGTAAATCTTAAGGAACACATGAAAATCCACACTGGAGAGAAACCGTTCACCTGTGATCAGTGTTGGAAGAGTTTCACACAAAAAGTAAATCTTGAGGAACACATGAAAATCTACAATGGAGAGAAACCGTTCACTTGTGATCAATGTGGCAAAACATTTATTAAGGCATCAAACCTGAAGACACACCAGACAATTCATACGAAGGAGAAGCCACATACATGTTCTGTATGTGGAAAGAGTTTTTCACTCCTGCCAACTTTACATATACATCAGAGAACTCATACTGGTGTGAGAGAGTACATGTGCTTTGAGTGTGAGAAGACTTTTACTACAGCTCAATGTTTGAAACAGCACCAGAGGATTCACACTGGAGAAAAACCTTACAAGTGTTCACACTGTGACAAGAGATTCAGTCAGTCACACCATCTGAAAACACATGAGATGGTCCACACTGGAGAAAAACCTTACAAGTGTTCACACTGTGACAAGAGATTCAGTCTGTCATCATCTCTGAAAACACATGAGAAGATCCACACTGGAGAAAAACCTTACAAGTGTTCACTGATTTAAAAAACAAAAAACCTTGTTATGTGTTCTGTGCTAGAATAACTGAGACTTGTTACAACACCTCTTGCTGGTCTGATTGCTTCTAATGTTCTCCTAATTTTTTTAGTCACTTTGGATAAAAGCTCCTCCTAAATGATAAAATGTAAATGTATGTTGTTCACATGTAATCAGCCACATTCATGTTCTGTATGTGGAAAGAGTTTTTCACTTCTGCAATCTTTACATACACATCAGAAAACTCATACTGGTGTGAGAGAGTACATGTGCTTTGAGTATGAGAAGACTTTTACTACAGCGCAATGTTTAAAACTGCACCAGAGGATCCACACTGGAGAAAAACCTTACAAGTGTTCACACTGTGACGAGATTCAGTCAGTCATCAAATCTGAAAACACATGAGAGGATCCACAGTAGAGAGAAGCTACACGCGTGTGATCAGTGTGGGAAGAGTTTCTTTATTAATTTTCAGCTGAAGCCAGGGCTCGACATTAACGCTTGTCCGAGACAAGTGAAAGAGAATTTTGCTTGCCCGACCTGAGTAGCCTGATTAAAATGTCAGTAATAATAAATAAGTAAGTGTAAGTGGCGATTGATAGTGGTGTAAGACTGGTGCCAAAATGGCTGAACCCACTCAATCACGCTTGAATAGTCAAGTCACCTTAATTTTTTTATAGCTCTTTTAACAATATAGATTGTTTCAAAGCAGCATTACAGTGATAATAGGAAATTAAAGTAACAGAGATTGTTTGGCTTTACAGCAGCTCAAGAATAAAGTTATTGTCCAGCTAAAGTTAGATTTGATTGATTCACTTCCGTCGCAACGATCATTAGTTATTAACTTATTGGCCCAATGCAATCCGGCCGCTCATTAGCACAAAACATGCCTGGTGGCTCGAGAACGCAAACCATGAAATAGGTTCCAAAATTTATAATACAGAATTTTGTATTGCTTCCGCGTAGCCATTTGAACCGGAATTATCCCAACAATGCTTTATCTGTACAGTGATAGAGACTAATTGACACTTCAGGAGTGCGTTGACGTCGTGTCCAGGCGCAGGTCCTTCATCAGATCTGGATATGGCCTGGATCAGGCGGACTGCAGAAACCTCGGGATAAACAGAGAGACGCTCTGTTAATTTGAAAATGAAAATTAGTGTAGACGCCATCCCTCTTATGATGTACCAAGTGCATCGGGATGTATGAGAAGTGTTCCCGGTTCCGGCTGATCTAAACTATGCAGCCTAACATTGAATTATTTAAGTCTATAATGTGTTATGTGTATGCTAGGCCAAATAGATTTGTTTTTAGTCTAGCTTTGAACTGACAGAGTGTGTCCGGCTTCCCGGACAATGTTAGGAAGACTGTTCCAAAGTTTTGGTGCTAAATAGGAAAGGGATCTACCGTCAGCAGTTGATTTTGATATTCTAGGTATTATCAACTGGCCGGAATTGTGAGATCGCAATAGACGTGAAGGACTATAATGCATTAAGAGCTCGCTCAAGTCCTGCGGAGCTAAACCATTTAGTGCTTTGTAAGTGATAAGCAATATTTAAAAATGTATACGATGTTTAATAGGGAGCCAGTGCAGTGTTGACAGAACTGAGCTAATATGGTCATGCTTCCTGGTTCTGGTAAGAACTCGAGCTGCTGCGTTTTGGACCAGCTGTAGTTTGTTTATTAAGCGTGCAGGGCAACCACCCAGTAGAGCATTACAATAATCTAGCCTTGAGGTCATGGACACATTAACTAATTGTTCTGCATTTTTCATTGAGAGCATATGGCGTAATTTAGATATATATTTTAAGATGAAAAAATGCAGTTTTACAGATACTAGACACGTGACTTTCAAATAAAAGATTGGTATCAAAGAGCACACCCAGGTTCTGAACCGACGACGAGGACTTGACAGAGCAGCCATTAAGTGTCAGACAGTATTCTAGGTTATTATGTGATGAAGTAATTAGAATCTCTGTTTTTTTTTTTTTTTTTTAGAATTAAGTAGTAGGAAATTGCTGGTCATCCAGTTTTTTATATCACCTATGCATTCCGTTGATTTTGTGAATTGGTAAGTTTCGTCAGGGCATGAAGAAATATAGAGCTGAGTGTCATCAGCATAACAGTGAAAACTAATGCCATGCTTCCTAATAATATCTCCTAAGGGTAGCATGTACAGCGTGAACAGCAACGATCCTAGTACTGAGCCTTGTGGTACACCATACTGAACCTTTGATCGATAAGTATAACGTATTCCACTGAAGGCAAGTTTGAAGAGAACCCAAGTGCAGTTTATTTACAAACAAAATCAAACATGAAACAAAAGAATGGCATGGCATGAACTAAAAAACATTAACATAGAACAAGATATAAACATGGACAATACTCTTACCAACAGAGGTTACAGTGAAAACAATACTTGACAAAGACACATGGCAAAACATGAGAGCTTAAATACACAGACTAATTACAAGACAAAAGAAAACTTGTGAACAATGATCAGACAATTAACCAATGAATAGACACATGGCAGGATCACATGACAAAAGGAATCACATGACAAGACACAGTCACAAGACACATGGCTGCATTCGAAACTGCATACTTTCCTACTATATAGTAGGGGAAAAGCAGTAGGCGAGTGAAAAAGTAAGTACGAATCCTTATTATTCATAAAAGAATAGGTGAGAATTACCTGGGTGACGTAGTAATTCTCGCGAGATTCCGACGTGCGTTCGAATATGCCTACTATATAGTAGGAGAAAACAGTACGTGAAAGGAGTAGTATGTTCGAAACATCAGTATTCACAAAAGAGTAGGCGAGAAGTTCCCGGATGATCTACTGCTTCTGCCCACATTTTCGAGTGCTCAACCGATGGATACTTTTCTATCCCAGGAGGCCACGCGAGAGGATACGTCATAATCGAACATCGCGGAGATCAGCGACGCGGGTGCTTTCAAATGTGAGTAAACACAGTTCCTTGTGTTAAAATCGCATGTGTTGAACTACTGTAGAGTAAACTGTTGAATTGTTGAAGGTGTAAAGACGTTAATATAGTATAGTTGTGATTTTGCTGTAAAAACACGTTTTATTATGTATAGCTATCAGGGGAGCTCCAGTAAGCACACGTTTACGTCTCCAAAGTGGATTTACATAAACCATATAGATCTTAAAGACGCTCATTTTAAATGTCTATTTACATCTGACAGGAAAATCTTCTAAAAGTATTGCAGATGAGCACATCACAACATGAAATAGACATCTGAGTGATGAATGTGTGCTATTATGTAAGAGAATTCACTGTTGTCAACACTGCTTACATTAGATAAATGATCTGTAAGGAAGGTAAATAAACAAATCTATAAACATAAAGTTCTATATTTTATTTGTACTTTTGATAAATTGAGGAACATTTATGTTGGATAAAAAGTGAGTTAACACATCAGCAAAAAACCTCAACGTGTAAATGTAGTATTGAGCTCATAAATCATAGAGGTAGCTTGAATCTTGTCTCTATTGGATAAAGCAAAGACCGAATTTGATGAAGCAACAGGTGAATAGCTATTTTTGGCCCACTGTGCTTTGCTCTGTGACAGCAGTATCAAGAAAATTCCCAACTGTAATTGCTGTGTCTGTGCCACATTTATTTTTATGCTGACTGTGGAGTAAGATTTTAAATAATCGCACACACTTACCATTAATTAACAGCTCATAGAGAGCCTTCATCCTTTCAAGGCATTTTTCAGAATGGTCTGACAGCTGCCATTTTAGCTGGAGGACTTGTGCAGACCAGGTTTTCTGCTTCTTCGTTTTCTTTCCAATGAAGACTATGGCCTTGTACCCCAATGTGTTTAACATTTCGACCTTAAAATAAATATATATATTATATAATATATACATAAATATAAGCTATTATAAATGTCTGAAATGTGGGCTGTAATTATGTAAATAATAACTACAGACATTAAACACATACCAAGACAGATGCCTCATCAATAACATGAGAGGTGGTTTTTGTTTTTGTTTTTCAACCACGTCTCCTTTCTGGCCTCAAATTTCTGATGTTTTTTTGCCAGTCTCTGCTTTCTTGGCTGTACCGACTGGCAATATTTGCAGGTCTTGGAGGCCACACCAATATCTGCTTTGCAGGTCACGCAGGTTGTTGTGGTTGACCCTCGTGGCATCTTACAACTAGAATATAAAACAATCAACATTTTTATAACCAAAGTGACAAAGGAACTGCATTATTTAAGTGTTACATTACAAATGTTTGTAATTTGGCCTACTTCAGCATTATCAGTAGTGTCAGACATCAACACTTCATGTGTGTTTCATATTTTCAAACACGATACAGCACGAGATATCGTTAATATCGATATAGTTTATTTTGCATTTAAATAACTATACATTTCTGCCCTTGAGCCGCCAATTCGTTTTTATGACCTGTGTGCCAGCTGTTGCAGTGCATTGTGGGATTTGCAGTATGAGTGAGTGATGGGAGTGCGATTTACCGCGGGCCATTAATAATAGACGTATGAAATGATCCGGCCACGGAAAAAATATCGATATATGACTTTTAGTCCATATTGCACAGCCCTACTACCCATACTCCATAGTTTCTATGGTGTAAAAATAAAAACAATCCCCCATTGAACAAAACAATATTTAAAGTCTGATGCCAAAAATGTGTTTGACATCCCCTCAAACCCCTGGAATGCCACAAAATTAAGTATTTACAACTTCCAATTTTAGGGAAAACCCTGGGTTAAAAAAAAAAAAAACTACAACTCCCTAGACCCCTCTTCAGTACTTGTGTTGACATCAGCACCCCACAGTTGTAGTTCCTCCGTTTTAGGGTCGTGCTAGGGTTGTGAAAAAATATATCTACCCAATATATCAAATATCACACACTGTCTAATAAATAATTATACTGCATGTATATGATCTATGCTAAGAAAAGACAAAAATGTTTGTTTAATGACGATATTTCAACTAAAACAGGAGACCAGCGCGTCAACCGCTCTTCTCACGTGACGCAAAGCGGACTGTCCTCATCTCCATAGTAACGGCCAATTTTGCTACTTCCGCTATCAAAAATGTAAAAAAACCCACATATTTATTTTTCATAACTGAAGGCGTGATTATTAAAACCGTCATATTTGACGTCAATCTACTGTAGTGCTGCGTTATAAAACATAAATATCTTTAAGACAAGAGATATTTCATTTTCCACTTTTCCGTTTTTGTTTTCCCGACAGGAACCTCGAGAGTCACATGATTGCAGTGGTGTCAAAAGTACACACTTTTGTCACTCAAGTAGAAGTATAGATACTGGTGTTTAAAAAGACTCTGGTAAAAGTGGAAGTATCAACTCAACCTCTTTACTCAAGTTAAAGTGAAAAAGTACAGGCTCTAAAACATACTTAAAGTAAAAAAGTATAAAGTAACCCTAATAAAAAAAATAAAAATAAAAAAACCTTAACACTAGACTTGGACCTCGTATCATTGACACAACTGTTAGAAATAGAAGCTTAATTTAACAACTGATTAGTGCTACATGGATCCCAAGACACGGTGAAACATCAAACAAAAACATAATACTATCAAAGACAACAAACTTGATGGGCATGTTTTCCTCAAACTTTATTGGAATGCAAATAGACTTTCAAACTGAGGTAGTAATATTCAAGACATACCCTGGCCGGCAAAACTATCAGAACATTATTTTAGCAGCAAATGACTGACTTGAGTGTCTGTGTATTAAGGAGTGTGCTTGTCAGTGCGTGTTAAGGAGATAAATATACTGCATACATTTGAGTGTGGGTGGACAAAAAGAGAGACAGAGACTTCAAACTGAGACTTCAAACCTATACAAAAGAAACTCCTTCAAAACATGGAGTACTGTATACAGAGAAACACTACCAAAAACAAAAGCAAAGTTTTGCACATGGCACTAGGAGAATAGGAGAGTGCAAGAATGTACATTTTGTATGTGCAGTGAGTGTATTTGTGGCAGTGGTATACATCTTTGTTGTGCATTAATCCCTGAGTCCCATCAAAAACTTGGGAGTAACTTACTAAAGCGTACCCTAGGTACATATCAAAACAGTCTCTGAAGCCTTAAGTGCTTGACTTGGGACTTTGTGCAAGAACAAAAGTGCATGTCAGTCCATGTGGAACAAAAAGAGAGTGTCTGTTGGTGTGACTGTGTGTGTGTGTGTGTGTGTGTGATTGTGACTGTGTGTGTGTGTGATTGTGACTGTGTGTGTGTGTGTGTGTGTGTGTGTGTGTGTGTGTGTGTGTGTGTGTGTGTGTGTGTGTGTGTGTGTGTGTGTGTGTGTGTGTGTGAGAGAGAGAGAAAGAATTATTGTAATTATGCCAGTGTGATGTACATGTCCATAATTCCCTTAAACAAACAGGCTGTAAAAGTGGACAAATGCTACATATCAAAACAGTCTCTGTAGCCTGAAGTGCTTGACTTGGGACTTTGTGCGAGAACAAATGTGCATGTCAGTCTGTGTGGAACACAAAAAGAGTGTTTGTGTGTGTGTGTGTGTGTGTGTGTGTGTCTGTGTGTGTGTGAGAGTGAGTGAGAGAGAAAAAGAGAGGGAGAGAGAAAAAGAGAGAGAAAGAGAGGGAGAGAAAGAAAAAGATAGAAAGAAAGAAAGAAGAAAAGAGAGTGAGTGAGAGAGAAAAAGAGAGGGAGAGAGAAAAAGAGAGAGAGAAAAAGAGAGAGAAAGAGAGGGAGAGAAAGAAAAAGATAGAAAGAAAGAAAGAAAGAAAGAAAGAAAGAAGAAAAGAAAAGGAGAGAGAGAGAGAGAGTGAGAGTGTGTGTGTGTGTGTGTGTGTGTGTGTGTGTGTGTGTGTGTGTGTGTGTGTGTGTGTGTGTGTGTGTGTGTGTGTACGTCAGTGTGTGTACGTCAGTAATCCTGTGTTTGTGTATGACAGAAAGAATACATTGACATACCCTATACAATCACCAGAACCTTCTGTTTAGCTTCAAAAGAAGCTGGTTTTCAAAGTTCTTAGAATCAATACGTGCCCTTTTTGGTCTGAAGATCAGTCCTGCTGAACTAAACAGTCTCTCGCAGGCTGCTGAGGCTGGTAGTGCTGTGTTAAGCCTCAATGACAGGTTGCATACTGCCGGGAAAGACTTAAGTATCTCTACTGTATCACCTGGGCATCCAAGGTAAGTCTCCAGCTGTTTAGCATTTTCTTGGGAACTGGTCTGTTTGATTGCAGAAAAGAAGTCCTCCTCCTCTGAAGAATGGGAGCTCTCACCTTGATTCTCCACAGTTTGGTCTTTCAAGTAACTTTTGATATAGTCAAGGCCTTTGAAATAGAAAAACAAAATTAGGACCAAATTGAACCATGGAATTGGATTACAACATTGAAATTACAACACTGAAAGATGGCACAATGAGTTTGATCAACTTCATATGGCTTACATAAGGACACAGATTGCTATTTGGATTGCTTGGTATGTTAGAGATGCTTCAAATGCAGAACTTTCCTCTGTTAATAGCATAAAGCAAACAGTACAACACTTACCAAGTTTTATGATTTGTTCATCACTTGTCCAGCACGTCTTGAATTTGGGGACTAGAATAGCCGCGGCTATCAGCTCCGGATCTTTAAGCATTTGTCCAAATCGTTTTTCAAGTCCTGCTAAAAGTGCATCAATCAATGGCCTACAGAACTTGGAAGAAATGTGAAGGTGCTGGAGCTTAGTCTTGAGTAGGGTTATTGTAGGGACCAACCATCCCATTTGCACATTGGTCTCTCCCTGAAGTACGTCAAGAGCCTTTGCAACTGGGCTCATAGTCTTTGCATATTCGGACAGAAAGGCAAGCTCGACAGGAGTAAACCTGTTCAAACAACAACAACAACAAAAAAAAACAAAAAAAAAAACATCACATTTATTTCATGGAACAGCTTCAATTGGAAGGGCCTAATTCTTAAAAAAAAACAATCATTAGAGACTACTTTTAGGAAGTTGCACTTGTGTTACAAATAAATAACATTTGTGTTTTACAGTTTTTCATATATAGAAATAAATAAATGTTGGCAACCACATATAGTTCAGCTTTTAAAAAATTAAAAAGGGCAGGTACATACATGGGTATCTTCAGTGCACTGCAGACAGCTGCAATGGCCCGTTCTCCATGTTCTCTGGCAATTCTCACAATCCTTTCCACTGCTAAGAAAAGGGAGTTCCATCTTGTTGCATTTGGCCTCAAGAGCTGGAGTTTGCAAGTCTCCTCAATGATCTCTGCTGCTGTGGTGGATCTTGCACTTTTATTCCACAGACTCCAGCACTTTGAGAATGTTGAGCGTGAGACCCTTTTGTAAACATTGTTAATATTTGCCTCCTCAACATCAGTTGTTGACACCAAGTTGAGAAGGTGGCAGGCGCAGCGATGGTGTTTCGGAAGCTGATATTCCAGGCTGTCGTCCTCATCCAGTATGGCTCCAGCTTCAACAAACTCCATGCTCTCAGTGCTATCCTGCTCTTCATCATCAGATTCATCATCAACACCCTCATCATCATCTCCTTTACCGCTCTCTGTTGCTAAATTGTTATTTTCATCAGTCTGACCATAAACCCTAAACGCTTTTACGAAATTTGAGCCATTGTCAGTTGTGGTGCGGGTAATCTTTTCACGGATATTAAATTCGCTGTGGATATCGTTCAGAGCACTGGCAAGGACAGCAAAAGTATGTGAACCTTTAAGCTGTCTGCAGGCTAGGGCAGCGCAACATCTCGTCATAGTCTGGGGGTCTATCCAATGTGCTGTGACACCTATGAATCCACGCCTGTAAGCTGTCCAGCAGTCAGTTGTAGTGGCAATGAACTGAAGTTCACTTAGAGCGGTTTTCAGATTGTTTTTCATTTCCAGGGAAGCCTTCTCTACTTTGTTCACAACAGTGTTGCGTGAAATCACATTAATATTGGGCTGGAGAAGATGTACAAGATCTATGAAACCCTGCTGCTCAACTACATTAGGTGGGTGAAGGACTTGTATGATAAAATGGAGGACTGATTTATCCAAACTGGCCTGGGACACTCTTCTGGTTTCCCATAACTTAGCTTGCTTGGATGGGGGGCTTTCATCTGGTGCTCCTTCTGGCTTTCTTCTTAGGGCGTTTGAAGTGAAAGTTTTGTATCTCTCCAGATGATTAGGGTGTTTTCTCTGTGGAAAAATATGCATCATTGAATCATTTACAAAAACACACATTATCAACCTGATATACTTTTTTTGTATATCTGGCTACATTTCTCCCTGTGCTTTCCAATTAGGACGGCCACCTTACCCCACACTTCTCATCTTGACTAAATAAAAAAAAAAAAAAAAAAAAAAGCATTAAATTGGGTGAGGAAATGGAAAGAATAGGCATGACCTCAAAGCACTGAATTTAAACCGAAACCAACAGGGCCACTCAAAACAAATGTGACAAAGGGCTGATATGAATAGCACCTAACCTAACTAACACATTTCTTGTGGGTACCACTGATACATACTAGGGGTGGAACGGTACACAGAAGTCACAGAGACAGTTCATACCTCAGTTCAGACATCACGGTTCGGTACAATGGAGGGAAAAGCAGAAAGCTTGTGCATGTCTGTACCACCAAAGGAAAATAAATTATTTTTTTAAAATAAGTTTTATTAATAAAGTAAAGGCATAGAACCAGTTTATTTGTAGTGCACTGACAATAGTTTTATATAATTAGTTTATTAAAAAATATAAAAAGACAAAAAGACCTTGAGATAAGTAATTTTGTACCTGAATGAATAGAAAATTAATTTGCTACATTTCAGATTAATATATTTGTTTTCCTTAAAATGAATGAACAGTAACTTAAACACTTTGCCGTTTGATTGATAGCCTGTAAAATGACGGAGTATGTTCTTAAGTTTCCAACTGTTTGATCGCGCCCGCGCCTCTCACACACACGCATATAAGTAAACTCTCTCTCTCTCTCTCTCTCTCTCTCTCAGCTACAGATTAGGTGTCCGTAAAGAACCCCCGTATCTAACAGTAGGTCCGCATTAGATTAATTAATTTGCTCGCGAGTTTTATTCATTTTTATACCGTGTATTCTCCGTGTATATTCATGCACCGACCCGTGACTTCCGTACCGTTTCGGTTCAATACGAATAATACATGTACCGTTTCACCCCTAATACATACTGAGTATTAATAGCTTAGTATTACAGGGTTTCCCGCAGCACTTTGCAGCAACACACGCCAGCATATTTTCAAACATGACCGAACTAATACAGGCTAAAACTGCTAACTTGGGACTCTTCAGTAGGCAACTGCTAGCCCCAAAGCATGTCTCGGCATGCTAGCCAAGCCAAAGCAGCCAAAGCAAACATTGTAAATCGACCAATATTAGCCTAGGCCTACTCTAAAATGAATTAATATAATAATAACAAAGAAAACAGCTTACCTCTACATGTTTCTTCAAATTGGAAGGCGAGTTCTTGAAAGCCAAAAGTACATGGTTCTTTGGTTCACAAAGTTTGCAGTGCATTCTCCACGAGTCGTTTTTGCTCCCGATGATTTCGAACAATTCTTTGAGATAAGGCCAGGGATGTGGAAGGTTTTGCTGGTCCCCATCACTAGAACTACTACCAACGTTCTCGCCTGTGCTTTCAGACGCTTCGGACATTTCGCCAGACATCATGCTCTTGCCAACTGAATCTCTTTCTGACACATTTGCCGCGGACGCGGTTTGAACGTGCACTTCGTTTCGTGCCATGCGCAGAAAAGATGGACAGCCCACACACCAATGACATCTCTGAATGTTGTGGGTTTCTGTGCCTCATCCAATGACGCTCGAAATCAGTCTATCTGACTTTTTATTTGATTTTTTTTTTTTTTTTTTTTGAAACTAGAGTAACAAGCTTGTTTTTAAAATGTAAGGAGTAGAAAGTACAGATAATTACGTTTAAATGTAAGGAGTAAAAGTAAAAAGTTGGCAAAAAAATAAATAGTAGAGTAAAGTAAAGATACCTAAAAACTCTACTTAAGTACAGTAACGAAGTATTTGTACTTCGTTACTTGACACCTCTGCATGATTGAGACACAAAACAAAACATAGGCAAAAATGTAACAATCACACAGTTTGCGAAAGAAGTGACATTTCCCCTCCAACACTATCTTTTTAACATTGGTAGGGCTTGACAGCTGTTATGCCTGCCTTATGCGCCTGCAGTCCTAGTTCCTTTTGTCACAACTTCACAGGTGTGTGTTGATCCGAACATGGTAAGCACATGCATTACCAATGTCTTCAGTGTGTCATACTTTTGGGGACAAGCCACCCAAAAGGCGCTCAAAAGCCTTCAGCACCACGGAGAGCAGCCTTAATGTCACCAGTGGCCTGGATGTCAATCAGTTCGCTGTGATTGGCCGCCTCGTTCAGTGGCAATCACCTTCCCCACGTTAGCAGTTGACAGCCTCATGAATATGAAGCCTAAAATATAGGTTAACACTGACAAAGGCTAAAAAATAACATACATTTCAAAGGCAAATTGATATATGAAATAATAATATATTACTTATAGGATACAATATTCATTTTAATTTTTCAAGAGCGTCTGGCCCTGATAGTGTCTGCCGAGAAAAGTTCTGGCCATTGGACAAGTGTAGTTGATGACCCCTACTTTAGAATATAGGCCTAACACTTACTACAGACTTACTTGAAAGGAACAACTCACACAATGGGATAAAACAGGAAACTGACTTAAATGAAAACTATTCATGAATCAAACAAAAGAGACATGACTATAGTTGAAACAACAGTTCACTTTACTGGGTGAAATTAATAAAATAGGCTTTCTAGAGCTAAGAGACTATGCCCTGTTCAAAATAAAGACTATCTTCAGATAGAGGTGTGTGTTGGTGTGAGAGAGAGAGAGAGAGAGAGAGAGAGAGAGAGAGAGAGAGAGAGAGAGAGAGAGAGAGAGAGAGAGAGAGAGAGAGAGAGAGTGTGAGAGTGTGAGTATTAATATACTAACATGTGGAAACATAAGCTGGAATAGCACACTGTTGGAGAGAGTAACAATACAATAGGCTATGTAAACTACAGTAGGTACAGCATATACAAACTATACACAACTACAGTGAAGCTATGTAGGGATGAGCAATACATTTCAAGCAAAAATGTAAGGTAATTTATCATGTTTGACAGTTGTGAATCACCAGTGATTGGGATGGGGCAGAGGATGGGGACTAATGGGCTAACATAATGGGTTTTTACAGTTTCAGAGGAATCTGCAGTACATGCTCTAAACACAAAGAAATCTTACAACAGCAGTAAAATAGCCTCAGGTTTCACACACAAGTTATTACAGCACTAACGTTTGGGTTCAACACAATGTGAAGACATCTTCTTAGAGTCATACACCATCTCCCTAATAACTACTCTCCCAGTTCCTCATGGAAGTATTCTCTTCAGAGAAGTCATCTAAGGACTATGTTTGCAGTCCAAGAATACTTTTGTATGTTGTGCACGCTGTAGCCAGTTATGCTTCAACTTCACGCAATCTTCTCTTCAGCACACAGAGTAGTCCCTCATGTCCTTTCTCCCTCTGTACTGACTGAGAATGTGACATTAAAATATAAAGAAACGAGCCAATGGTTACCAGAGAAGCAAATTGAAGAAAAAGACTATTTATTGTCCTTACATTTCCCATTGGTGTCTTCAGTAAGCTAAAAGGTAAACTCTTCAATCAGTCCAGCAACACTCCTCATGTAGTCCATGTGCTGCTTGACTTCGCGAACCACAATAACAACTTCTTTCAGTCTAGCCAGGAGCATTACCTTGTCAAAAAATTTTTTTTCCCCGCTCCATATCACCATGACCTGCAATACATTACAAAAAAGTGTTATCTTACAACCTCCTATAAAAATATTGGGACAGAAGATATTTTGCATGCTGTACAACTACAATAGAGAAATAAGCCCTGACAGGATGAGATAGAACCCCAGCACTTCGCGAAGGGGTTCGATCACATCCATTTACAAATTACTGCATTCTTTTTTTTTCTTTTTTTTTTTTTTGCGTATTGCCCAGTGTCTTAACATTTTTTACATCAGATTCCATATTTACATCAAGATGAGTGCATCAAACAATTTGTATTCAGTGCATTTCAGAGGAAGTACTTACATTCCCATGGCCAGGAGTAGTTGTCCACAGCCAGGAGTTCATTGGGAGGAGGCAGTTTTTCAACTTCCCCCACAGTAGCATTGTGGTCATTGATGGCAACTTCCAAGGCATTCTTCTCAACAGCAGTCTTTCTTCTCAGTTGATGCCTTCGCTTATTCCCACCTACAATGAGAAACACAAAATGAGTGTGCATTAACACGATGACTACACAAAAGCACCATACAAAATAAGACTTCACAATATGCATGTATGTGTTATGATTATTGTGACAGATGTTGTGTGATAATTTTTGCATCACAAGTTTCATTATCATTTGAAAAATTGTGAAAAAACTTGGGAATTTTTTTTTTCCGGAATCTATTTTAAACAATCATATTTAAAAAAAAAAATAGAGTACAAAATTGGTAGGTCAGGACATCTCTGAACTTTGCAGAAATATTGGAACTATTTGTATATTGCACTCAACCTTATTATGATTTTGACAGTTTTTCCCTGACTTGTAGTAAACCTACTTCAAAAGATGTTTTTTTTAATTTTTATAAATGGCTTTGCTATTTTTGCTATGTATAAATCAGTAGTGAATAAATTTTTTCTCAAATTTTCATTACTAGTGGCCTTTTCTGCTCCCACCAGACTGACGATACAGCTGAAATGTTCACTGTTTGATGCCAAAATATAGCCCGTCGATGGTCCTCTGAAGGACATTTTGGATTGTTGCTCCTTTGGACGACAACAAACAAATTAATTAATGCCCATTTCAGTTTACAATCAGTCTCTTTTCAGATCCCCTGTACAAGAGCAGAGCCAATGATTCTATAAAATATGCCATCAAATAAAACATTTTTCAAAGTACCTGAGGTCCACTGCTGAACATCAGACACCCACTGCTGGACTGTCTTGCTGTAGAGATAACTCAGCGGTGAGTTTCTCCAGGTCCTTTGTTGCCTCTGCAATCCTTTGTAAAGTCTGTCCGAAAGAAATATCCGTGTTAACAAAGGCTGAGACACAATTTAAAAACAAAAAATGTAATTATACATATTTGCCTAATTATTACCTTGATGACACTTTTGGCCAGTGTCTGGTCAAGGTTTTCTGCCTTTCGCTTGTTCCAGCCACTTGCCTGGATTGTTAGCATGCCTGTGCGAACTTGACACACAATGTATGTGCAGTAATTTAGGTTCACAGTGAGGACCAAAGGTCAGATACTACATTGATCATTCTCTAATATTGTCACATAAACCTGGAAATAATCATACACTTAGTTAACGTGTCAAACTAGTCCTGACTAGACAGTTGTTTTCTAAAGGAGCACCTATGCATGGAACTCTAAAATGCAAAGGCCGAGCATCAATGTTCAAACCCCTTGGTCTCAATTTGGACACAACTATACATGAAAAATGCTTACCGGCTTTGACATGTACTTGGAACATATGGCTGCTCGGGAGAGGAAGCTGTTAACATGTCCAACCTCCTCCCCAATAGTTGTTCCAGCTCCTTCTTGATTGCACCAAGAAGGAGCAAATATTTCTCCACGGAACATATTCAGTCCCTTCAGCAAAACCCCATGACGGCAGACAGCAACTGCAACACCTTCCTCGTCTAGTTTGCTCGTGCTGCGGTTCACTGACCCGCATCACATCTCCCTTTCCCTGGATTCTTAAACAGATGAGGGCAAATACAGACATTTACACAGTTACATTTAACAAAATAAGCTGTAAATCATGGTATTATGGCATTTGATACAGTAATGCCACTCTATTGGCATTAAATATAAACCAAATAATGTAAATTTAGACCATATAAATTTAGCTTACATGTCCAGTTGTTCCATGGATGTAATCAACAAAGGAGGACACCTCAGAACCCATCAGGTCTTGAAAGAAATATATAGATGTGGGCTAAATTTACTGTATACAAGTAATTTGTGGCTCACTAGCATTTTATTGTACATGAATGTTACACACCCTGGTTGGCTTTTGAAACGATATAATTTGCAGTTACCATCCACTGCAACTGCCAACATGGAGGGTGTTGCATGCAGGGCACTGAAAATGCAGGACCTGAGACAGCTTGTCAACCTCAAAGTTGGCATAGGCCCATTTGAGGACACACACTGCATTGTGTCCCCACATATCTTACAACGCTGAGAGCAAAAGTGAAAAAACAATACAAAACAAAACAGTAAGTAACTGTTTCGAAGGTTGGCTTCAGACCGTAGTCATGACGAAGAAAGGGCTCTGTCAAGAAATATGTGCTGAAACTTTGGGGATTGTAAGAACAAGTCCTAACAATGAATCAGTTATTTAAAAGGTGACCCAAACAAGATAACTTAAATGATGAGTCCACTCACTCGCCCGAAGAGTTTTGTACGACTCTCGAGCATGCTGACAAAAGCTTATCTCGACATCCCTGGGGTAGTGATTTTTAGATCCTCATACGTGGTGAACAAGTCCACCATGTACAAGGTCTCAAAATTGACAGTTGCTGGCCAATAACCACTTTCAACCAAATCACTTATGGTCACTGGCAAGCTTTTTCCCCAGGAGCAGTTTACTGATGGAAGGAAGAGGTTGTATCTTCCTGAAATTTCAGAAAAAAACAATTCTCTCTTATGAAACACAATATGAAAAAAAACAAAAAAACATTACCATTCATTCCAATTAAAATAACTGGCTTTCCCTTGGAAAAGCTTGTTTGCCCAGTGGAGCAGTCACAGCAGGGAGGAAACGATTGGTAACATGCAATCTAAAAAGCAGAATTAGTTTACATATTAGAGTAAATGAAACCAAAAACTCAACAGTGAGGGTGTTGTTTCTATCAAACAAAACTTCATCCAGCATACCCTTTTCATGATAGGAGAATTTCCCTCCCTCATACTGCTGAACAAAAGTGGATGGCGGCAGGTGTTTGAAGAACCCCTCAACCTAGATGCTCTGTTATGAAGCACCAGGGCCTCATGTGTGGAAAGGTCACAGGCTGTGCAGTAGAGTGATCGTGGTAAACAGTCCCTACACATCACTACTGCAGCCTTGTGTCCACAATGATGGCAAACCCCCTCCTTGGGCTTCTCAGATGACAACATATTGTTCACCATGAAGGGCCTCATTACTGTCCAATTCTCCAGAGAGGAAGTTTACCTGTTCCTCCAGTGTGATGGGAGAGGTTGTTCAGCGCCACTTCCCAAGAGGTCTTGGACATCTTGAACGAGGGAGTCTGAAAATGAAAAGGGAAGAAGGCAATGGTAAATCTGGGCAATTACATTACAATTACCACATAACAAATGAGGAAACAAGTATTAAGGGGGGAAAAAACGAAATTTTCGATGGTATATGATAATATGTAGTTCATTCAGTGTTATTTGTGTAAATTTTACATGAAAGACCTATAATCTTCTTATAGCATGCTCTCTCTGCCATTACAACAATAACAGGCTGTTGTTCTTGTGTTACTAGAGCACATACATCTTCAAGGTTAAACCACAGTGACATTTGTTGGTCATAATGTGACACTACAGATACTTTTTGCTTGGGTTCATGAAATTCCCCACTAAACTACAGCTACATTAAACTCCAGGATTGCATAGATAGAATTGACAGCCTGTAACCACCTGGGAATTTTGACTAGCCGGTAACAAGTTTTGAAGACTCGCGGTGGATGTAATGGATTTGCTTTCTCGCCGGTTGTTTGACATGGATTTAAACAGGGTTCAACAAAAGGTAGGCTCTAAATTACTACATTCCTTCTGCTGGTGTATAATGGGTGTGTCGTTGCGGCTCCAACCAACTCGCGTAGTTTTCAGTCAGTGGACTGTCATTGGCAGGCGAGAGCTAGCCTATGAGAAGCATATTTTATTTCAGTTGTACATGTAGCCTTGCATTATGGGCTGTGAATTAAGATATCCTACAAGCCTGCTCCAATGCAGCGCTTGTTAGGGCCCGAGCACCGATGGTGAGAGGACCCTATTGTTTCTGCTCCGTTTATTATTATTCTTCTCCAAAGTGAATCGCTTTTTGGAGGGCCTAAACATGCTAGAAAATTCATGAAACTTTGCACACGCTTCAGAAGTGGTGAAAATGTACGTGTGATATGGTTTTCAAAATTGGGTGGGGCAAAATGGCTCAATTGGTGCCATTTCCCTAGGAGCACTATCGCGCCGGCGCGATAGGCTTGTTTTTTTTCAGATCAGTGCAAAAGAAACTAAAAATACTCTGTTGATTTTGCAAATCTTACATGCTTGTGTTGTACATCAATAAAAACAGTTAAATATCTTTTATTTGTGTACACTCATAATAAAAACAAAATGTTGTGTTTTTCGTAAAACAAAGAAAAAATGTGAAACTCATTCTGAAACGCCAAATGACCTGTAACTCAGCGAATGTTTGTCACATAGACTTGAAAAGCATGTCTATACAACGCTTGGAGTCTCTAGTATGTAAATTATTTTAAAAACAAATATTCTCTGTTTAAGTAATCCGTATGAAAGCAGCGGCATGTACAGTTTCTCAAACGCGTCCTAATTAAACGTACACTATGGAATTTTTTCTCCACTAGGGGTCGCTAACATATTTACAATAACAAAGGCGTAGTTTGATGACGCAACATTTGCTAAGAATTATGGATCTTGTCGTCAACGTCAAGCCGACCGATCTAATAATGTTTATGGATGACTGAATACATCGACGCTTTTATCATGACTGTGATATGAAGCAGTTCGGGGTTGCTAAGAGACAGCTATCAGCTCCACACGCGACGCGACTCCCGCGGATTTAAAAGGAATATGGACATCTCATTCTACCGAACTACACGCAAGTGCAGAATTACAACTCACAGGTCAGTTTATTAGACAAATTAAACTTGTGAGGTAACGCAGCACTGTTTCACTTGGTCTACCATTACACTATCACACTAAACTGCTTTTGAATGTGTTGAAATGTATGTGTTAGTTTGTCTGTATGAGACTAGCAGTAAGCTAGATCAACATTAGAATAAC
This sequence comes from Leuciscus leuciscus, assembly GCF_965113295.1. Classification (NCBI taxonomy): domain Eukaryota; kingdom Metazoa; phylum Chordata; class Actinopteri; order Cypriniformes; family Leuciscidae; genus Leuciscus; species Leuciscus leuciscus. The sequence goes on along the minus strand of NC_138725.1, from coordinate 26,160,979 downwards.
ATACAGATCATATTCTGACATTTTATCATTGTTGAACTATATAACATTGATTAGTTTTATGTAAATATGCTCACCTGTTTAATAAAGTACATGTAGAAGCGGTCGAAGTCTCGGACGTGGAGCTCTCGTTTATATACTGTCTATGGGAGCTCTAGGCATCTCGAAAACACCGCGCTGATATTGATTCTCAGTTTAGTTCTCCTTTTTTATCCAAAGTCTGCTTGCCATGGTCCATAATGTTTGAACGAAAAAACAACAGCGTGCAGATAGACATTGCGAACTACAGTGGTCCACGTCTGTCGTCTTGGTTACTATCAGAGGGCTCTGGTTCATAGCTCTGGTTACCATGGCAGTACAAGCGGAAACCAGGGACAACGCGGATATGACGCCATTGACTGCGACAAAACGGAAATAAAGAAACGTGCCGTGTCTTCGAATTAAATTAAAATTTCTCCTGGTTTGAAAGTTGTTGGAAACAGTCGGGATAATGTAAGTACACAACTAAAAAATATATATAACATAGATATAGTGATTTTTGCTATTTTTAAAGCAAAAAATTACATATTGTGCCTTTAACTCTAATGTGACCACGCGCATGAGCGATTGACATGCAAATGATCCACTCTACGAACGCAGTTCTGTAAACGCCCTCATTACATCAAAACAAAGAATCAGAGACTTCGGTAACTTACTCTTCTGCTTTTCATCGAGTTTGGAAGACTGTGTTTGTGCTGTGCTCTGCTGTTTCACTTGGATTTACCTCAGAAGAATTAGAAGAACGCGATTTGAAGACAAGAAAGATGTAAGGTAAGAAATTCTTAATTATTAGTTTATGTTATTGTTGCATAAACTTCACATTGCAGTTGAACTGTTGCTAGATATAAGGTGAATATTATAATATTTAGACCCGTGTTTACTATACTGTGTTTGTGGATATCTGCTCAAACGTAGATATGTATAATATGGTAACCATAATGTTTAATATTTTGTAGCGCGCCGTGCGTTTCATGTATCATATTTTGGAGCGCGCTCTGCGTTGAATGTTTCATATTTTGGAGCACGCTCTGCGTTTGAATGTATCATATTTTCTGCGTTTGAATGCATCATATTTTGGAGCGCCTCTGCGTTTGAATGTATCAGATTTTGGAGCGTGCTGTGGGTTTGAAAAGCAAAACGCACCAAACAAAGGCTTCATGGTTTTACTCTAATCTCATTTCATATCATCATAACGAATGGAAACATTTGAAGTAACATATGATAATCAATATATTTTTTCTCTAATGTAGTTGTTACTGAAATCTTCTGGAAGATTTATAGGCTGTTATTGTTATTATTATTATTTTATGCAGCACTGCGTTTAGCCTATAGCCCTATTCGGACGGGACTAGTTTTCCAAACGACGTTTGAGTTACAATTCTTATCAACCTACGTCTGTGATTTCATGTACAGATTCGGACGGGACTAACATCTCCGTGTTTATTACCGAGGTAGGAGTGTCTGTGTTTTACATGTGGGCATTGCAGAAGATCACATGTTCAGAATTTACACGTTAGGTAATTAAGTGCAGAAATGAAAGTAATCTTACCTGAAACTGATATTACAGTAACGTTAGCCAGTCTTAACAGTTTACATGATTTGGCTCTTCTTGTTGATTTCATTTTTGTATTTCTTCGCAGTGTACCGAACACATCTACATCCATTATCGGTGCACAAAAAGCAGAAACTTGAATACCGGCGCGATAGCGAGAGATTGTACGGTAGTTCACGTTGACCAAAACACACAAGAAAAAGCGTTTTGGAAAAAAACATTTTCGGCAATCACAGACATTCGCATTCGGACGGGATTAGATTTCTCTGAGGACCGCCGAGTTTGACGAAAAACAGTAGGTAATTTGCTCTGGAATTTTTACAGAGGTCGTGTGAGAAAAAGACAGACATGGCAGATTGGGACAGGATTAATATCTCAAAGTATGTCTGTGAAACAGAAATTTCTCTAACGTCCCCCTGTGAAACTAGTCCCGTCCGAATAGGGCTTATGCCTACAAGGCACAACAAACCTGGTGTTCATTATACATTATTGGAAACATTTGTGTGTGTATTCTGTGAATTTTAAAAAGCAATTTTAACCAGAAAAATATAAAATCTATTCCCAAAATCGTGCAGCACTATAGTTTCTCTTGATATCAGTATGTTTTTTTTACTGGGACCAGATGCCACTGAGTCTTGCTGACTTCAATATTCACATTAGTCTCTGTACATGAACATGGTACAGTGAAAATCAAACACTTTGGAAATGAAAGGTATGTACAATGTTTTTAGGAATGGCACAAAGGTTTCTTTCTTTGGATCATTGTTTTCAATAATGTGCTTTTTTGTCATTTGTTGTGTATCTTTGGATTATGTTGCGTTGTAAATAAATCCAAACAATCTAAAAGCCATTCTTTTTTAAATCTCCTCATTCTTTGTGCAAGGTTGCTCAGAATGATAGGGCCTGATAGCTCCTAATAGGGCATTAGGGGTGGGTCTTTGTCTTTCTCAGGTGTGAAAGCCATACATATTAATTATGTGATCACGCCTCTTCGCATAAAGCTTTCTTACACAAAATTTTAAAATCAATATATTGTCTTTTCTGAATGAGCGGTAACGCTTTAGATTACAGCCCGGAAAGTACTGTGTAATTACGCCGAAATTACAGCGTACCTTTCGGTAACTATAGTGTACTTATAAAGTACATACATGTAATTATAAGGGAACAATTTATAATATTAGGGGAATAAAGGGGTAACAACCAGGAAAAGTACTGTGTAAGTACACAGGATTTACAGTGTACCTTTCGGTAATTATAGTGTACTTATAAAGTACGTAGCCTATGTGTAATTATAAGGGAACAATTTATAATATTAGGGGAATAAAGGGGTAACAACCAGGAAAAGTACTGCGTAAGTACACCAAATTTACAGTGTACCTTTCGGTAATTATAGTGTACTTATAAAGTACGTAGCCTATGTGTAATTATAAGGGAACAATTTATAATATTTGGGGAATCAGGGAACCAGGAAAAATACAAATAATATGCAGTATTTCATAACTAAGGGCTAACTATTTCAATATTACATGGTATGTATGACCTATATGCTAAAAACTTGGAAAATTACAAATGATTTATACAGTAAGTAATTCATAACTTCGGGCTAACTATTCAAATATTACATGATATGGCCTATAAGCTACATGCAAAACAACAATCTTATGTTTGAGAGCAATTTAGCGAGAACACACATTCACTGAATTGGCTCGATCACACTCCTCTCCACATATAGCTGGTGTGTGGTGATCGCACTGGCTTCGTAGTACCATGGCTGCCGTCGCATCATCCAAGTGGATTCTGCAAACTGTGGTGATTCAGAAGAGACCTCTGAAATGGTTGTAAAGTGCGCTGGGTCTTCATTCAATCATAATCATACACCATATCTTTTTGGAATAATACATAGGTATTAAACTATATTTAGGACTAGGTATTTTTTTAACCACGGGGTACATATTCTATCATTTCATGATGCATGATGGAGATTACTGAACAACAAAACTTGAAATTCAGGGGAATGAGTTAATGAGTTTCTGCTATGGTTTTATTTAGAATTTTTAATATAGGTTACTTACCTTAAGAAATAAAAACAGGAGTACAGGATTTTGTTGGGTCATCAAGCAAAATTAAAAATAGGCAAGGCAACTATAGTGAAAACAAGGCAAGCAAAACAATATACCATTGTTTTGTGTTGTTACAGTGTAAGTCACACTTGTTACCCCCTTGTTTCACGTATAGTTACAGAGTAATTACAACATCTGCGGGCTGTAAATTAAAGTGGCACTTGTTACCCCCTTGTTTCACGTAGTTACAGAGTAATTACAACATCTGCGGGCTGTAAATTAAAGTGGCACTTGTTACCCCCTTGTTTCACGTAGTTACAGAATAATTACAACATCTGCGGGCTGTAAATTAAATATAAAGAAACAATATACAAAAACTCTTTACACAATGTTTACATTAATATCGGAAAATTACACTAGATGTTAAGAGATCACATGGCGATCTCCTGAAATGTCCGCATAATGCACGCGGAACCACAAACGTGCGTCTAATATATACATTTTAATATGATACAAACACAAAGTATATAAAATAACAATTATATTCGAAAAACTTACAAGCAAAGCTTCTCTGGACTTTACACGACAAACTGGAATCGGAAGGAAAGAGAACGCGATCTCTCTGCTGCGCAGAACTGGAAAATGGCCGTTGAGCTTTGCGTGATTGTAGCTATGAAACATAACAAATAAAGTTTTTCCAAGAGAAGTTTAACTAAACCTATGGCAAACAGCGCCATCTAGTGGCGAAAAATTATTAATGTTAGAAATGACATAATACTCCCCGTCTGGTATTAAGCATAATGCCATTCTTGAATTCTCAACCAGTGAATATATATTCACAGGGTAACTTAACACATAAGCAAAACAACCTCTGTAATAGGCCTTAAGATTGATAGGCCTACATGAGTAAAAATGTATGAGCTTTTACACAAGAGTGTCATCTCCAGCTGCTATGAGTCACTTTGAGAACGTTTCAGCATTTAATTTGATACAAAAATAGGCCTAAATAAATAACAATACAAAACTTTTATTCACTACAACCCGCCAAAATAAAAGTTTGGTTTAACGTTAAGAAATTATTATATAAATAAGGTAATATTGCACCGTAGAATCTAGCCTACTTCTCAAAGTAATAATAAAAAATATATTAAAACTAATTACACAATCACACAACATATTGTGTGATTGTGAAAATCGTTTTAATCATTTTAAATAATTATATCATTTTCATTATATAGCTAGACCTAATAAAATATTTTTATTTATTTAATTTTTTATGTTTTAATTTTAACAGTAGGCTAAACCTTTTTTGTGCAGCATTGTTTGCTAAAATAAAATAAATAAAATAAATTAGCCAATTATATTTTCATTTGATTACATTTTAAAATATTATAATTTCATAATGTTTCATGCCATTTGATTACCCCCGTTTCTGATAATAAATTTGTATTAAATCATAAATCCAGAAATATTAAAAGAAACTCTGATTGTGTCATAGGCTATAGCTACAATCTGTCAATCACTTCACTCAGAATACAAATCTCTTCCCGCAACGAAACGTTCCTGCTGCTAACTGACAAAAATGGAGACCAAAATGCGTTTTATGTCTTCAGGTGCTAGCAAATGAAGCTATGAAGCCCGCCAAATTGAAGCGGCATCTTATTACAAGGCACCCACAATATAAGGACAAAACTAAATATTTTTTTCTTCGAAAGAGCCAGGAATACATCCAACAGAAAACGCGGATGGTAAACCTGGCCACAGTTTCAGAGAAAGCACAAAAGGCTTCTTATTTGGTGGCTCAACGGATTGCTAAAGGTAAGAAACCACACACAATTGCACAAGAACTGATACTTCCAGCGGCCGTTGAAATGTGTGAAATTATGCTCGGCACAGAAGCAGCTAATAAACTGAAAGCTATACCTCTCTCTGATGACACCGTGAGGAGAAGAATTGAAGATCTCTCAGCTGACATTCTGTCACAGCTACTGGATAGATTGCGTTCCTGTGAGCATTTTTCTATTCAGTTGGACGAATCAACTGACATGGCCAGTGCGGCTCAGTTCATTGTTTTGGTTCGCTATCCATGGCAAGGGAAGCTTTTGGAGGACTTTCTGTTCTGCAAGGAGATGCCTGGCAGGGCAACAGGTGAGGAAATATTTAGAATACTGGATGCTTTCATGACAGAAGTGGGACTAAGCTGGGAAAAATGTGTTGCCGTTTGTACCGACGGTGCGGCGGCGATGACAGGCCGAAAAAGTGGGGTTATTGCACGAATAAAGACTGTTAACCCGAAGATTATGGCTACGCACTGTATGCTGCATCGGCAGGCGCTCGCATCCAAAAGCATGGGACCTGACCTTCACTCTGTTTTGAACACAGCTGTCACTGCAGTTAATTTTGTGAAGTCAAGAGCATTGCAGTCACGCTTGTTCGGACAACTTTGTAGGGAGATGGACGCAGGGCATGACACGCTACTGTATCACACAGAAGTGCGATGGCTGTCACGTGGTAAAGTTTTGCAGCGCGTGTTTGAACTACGCAGTGAGATGTCAGTATTTATGAGAGCGGACAAACCCGACATTGCAGAGTTTTTTTCGGACCCGGAGTGTGTTGCCAAACTGGCATATCTTGCCGATGTATTCAACTTGCTCAACAGTCTAATGCCGCTTTTCCACTGCATGGTACGGCTCGGTTCGGCTCGGTACGGCTCGGTACGGTTCGACTCGGCACGGAATGGTTCGGCTCGCTTCGCTTTCCCATTGCGTGGTACGACTCGGCTCGGTACGGCACGGTTCGGTTCGCTTTAGCTCGGTTGCTTTTCCACTGCAGTTAGTACCGCTTCAAAGTGGGTGTGACTGATCGTTATAGTTACCGTCTCTACTGGCATGACATCATCATATTAAATGCGAATTTTTCATTCCGGGTTTCCCCATCCGCTCCTCGGCAACCAACGAGAGGAACGTCTGCACCTCGTCCACTGACCACGATTCAGCCATTTCTTTTTTTTAAGTTTATACTATTTTTTTTAAGCAAATACTTTTAAAACAGGCGCTACAGCGTTGGCTGTTGTGTACTGGCTATTTAAATCTAGCGGGTTTAGTGTCTCGTGTTGTAAATACAATGACGCTGGTAGTGATGATTCTGTCTGACCAATCAGTGATCTGCAGTGTTTCCACGTCACATTTTAGTATCAGTACGGTACACTTGGAACCTCAACAGAGGTGGTACCATTTAAAGCGAGCCGAAGCGAGCCGTACCGTACCGTACCATGCAGTGGAAATGCGTCATTAAGTGAGCCGTACTGAACCATGCAGTGGAAAAGCGCCAAAGCGTGCCGTACCGAACCGAGCCGTACCGTACCATGCAGTGGAAAAGCGTCATAAACCTTTCTATACAAGGAAGCTATGCATCTATCCTGGAAGTCAGTGATAAAATCACTGCCTTCATGGAGAAAGACAGAGTTACAGACATGTTCCCCCAACTGACCGAGTTTCTCCACACAAACAATCTGTCTGTTGCTATAGTGAGAGAGGTGGTTACCTCTCACCTCACTGCACTGAGCAAGCATTTCAGCTCATACTTCCCAGATGTGAACACAGATGCCTGGGACTGGGTGCGAGATCCTTTTGCCCCAGATGCAACAAGTGACCTTACTGGTAAGGCAGAAGAGGAGCTGTTGGACTTATCCTGTGATAGGACACTGAAAGTCCGATTTCAGCAGATGCCTCATGCAGACTTTTGGCCCACCCTCTCACATGAGTATCCTGAACTCACAGCTCCCCTTTCCTACCACTTACCTATGCGAGTCATCATTATCAACTTTGGCTGCAATAAAAACTAAGTACAGGGCTCGTTTGAATGTGGAGAATGACCTTAGAGTCTGCCTGTCATCCATCTCTCCAAGAATAAACAAAATTTGCTCTGAGAGAGAGGCACACCCATCTCATTAGTTCATGTTAGCTCATCAAACTAGTTACTGTAAAAATGTGAGACTATAAGATGCAGACTAATTACTAGGATGTGTTCTGCAACAGTGTTAATTCTGTTATGATTTGTTGATTGTTCTGCCATTGATATAAGGTGCAATGAGTTCATTATTTTAAAGTTGATGCACGTAAAGTAACAATACATAATTTAAATGCTATTTTAAAGGGATGGTTCACCCAAAAAAAAAAAAATGAAAATTGTGTCATCATTTACTCAACCTCAAGTTGTTCCAAACCTGAATGAGTTTCTTTCTTCTGCTGAACACAAAATAAGATATTTTGAAGAATGTGGTTAACCAAACAGTTACTGGTACTTAAAAAAAAACAAAAAACCTATGGAATTCAGTGGGGTCCATCAACTGTTTGGTTACCGACATTCTTCAAAATATCTTCTTTTGTGTTCAGCAGAAGAAACAAACTCATTCAGGTTTGGAACAACTTGAGGGTGAGTAAATGATGACACAATTTTCATTTTGGGTGAACTATTATTTTAATGTAACATGTTAATGTTTTAATTTTAATCTAGGGAATTTTAATGTTTGGGAAAGCTTTTAAGATAAATTACTTGTGTAAATGCTATTGAGTCCAAATAAAATTTGAATAAAAGACCCACTGTTTACAAGTGGTATTAACATGATTTAAACTGAAATGTGTTTCTGTTCTAAAAAGTTTTTAGGGTGAAAAAGATTACAATGCAATTAATTCCAATGGCATTTAAGAGTACAAATAGTTTTAAGCATATTAATCACAGTTATTGTTATGAGGGGGTCCTTGGGCATTTTTCTCCGCTCTAAGGGGTCCCTGGTCCCAAAAAGTTTGAGAACCCCTGCTTTACACAACCCGGGATATAGAAGAACTCCAAGGCGAAGTCAATCAACCTGTGTGGAACCAAGCCATATACGTTAGCCAGGTCCAACCAAACCACTGCACATCACTCTTCTCTCTCTTTGCATGGTGGATCTGATCCCATATCAGAGAAGAGTGCTCAATGCACCCTGGAAAGCCGGGGATTCCTGCCTTTTGGCAGCCTGTATCTATGTACCCATTTTCCATGAGAAAGTTGGTAATTCTCTTTGCCAGAGCGGAGAAGAAAATCTTTCCCTCTACATTCAACAAGGTAATGCTTCTGAACTGGCTGATGGTCTGGGATTTCTGCTCCTTGGGGATGAATACACCGACGGCTTACTGCCACTCTGCTGGAACTTGCTGCTTCCTCCAAGCTGTTTTCATTAGCTTCTACAGTGTCTATTCGGCCCTGGTGCTGATGCTGACCTTGCCTTCTTGATTACCTCCTCCACCTCTCGCAGCTTAGGTGGAGAACTGTCTAACGGTAAAGTTGGGGGGACTGGGCATGGCACATACCCCGGAGAACCAAGCTGTGATGTTCGCTTGTCGTCACTGTACTGGTTCTAAATGTATTGCTCCAGCTCCTCCTTACTGACGTTCAACTTGCCACTTCTCTTCTCGTCCAACAACTGCAGGGCATACTTGAAGGGATCTCTTTCTTCTCTTCCTCCTCCTTCTAATTCTCTCCACTCTCCTCAACCTGGTGAGGCTTTGTCTGACCTCGTCCCACAGCTCCTTCAGGCCTTCCTTCTCCTGAGATGCAGCCTTTCTCCAGTTCCGACGGAGCTGGCGCCTTGCTTTCCTGGGCTGTTCGATCTCTCTCTCTCTCTCTCTCTCTCTCTCTCTCTCTCTCTCTCTCTCTCTCTTCTTCCTTTGCCTGGGGCTATGGGCTCTTTCCTACTGACCTCACCAAACCCCTCTCTGCATGCCTCAAAGATAATGGCCCTCATTTATCATTCTTGCGTAGAAACGGGCGTATATGTTGGCGTAAGATTATGCTTACACTCCTCTCACCGCCTGATTTATGAAGCTGTGCGTACCTTTGAAATCCAGGTGTACGCAATACCTGCCTTTGATAAATGCCGCGGCTGAAAACGATCGTCATTAGAATAACACGCCCCTATATATTCAAGTCTCCGCTTCCCCCACGCCCTCATTTTACGCCATAGACACACGGAAGACGGCAAAGAAACAATTAGCATTTAATTTCGTATCACCTCACATGTATTGGGGTGTACAATAGTGATGATGATGTGATGTAGAGTACCATTCATTCACATTAATAATTGCATGACAATTTGTAATATTCTTATTATTATTATTATGGTTTTTATTATTAATGACGCTTATTGTTATTTAGAAGAAGAATGTCATTATTATTATTATTATTATTTGTATTATTATTATTTAAAAGAAGAAGGTAATTTTTATTATTTTGTCAGTCTGAATTATTTTTTGGTCATTGAAAGCCTTTCATTACAGCACCTGCCGGGCCTAACCACCGTTTCAAAGAATAGTACGACGGCGAGCGCGTCGAGTATAGAGTATTACCAACGCATTCTCATCCTAGGGCGTCATATTTGGGGAGGTGCGCGCGCAGTCTGCGGAGACTCGCACTGCGGAGCCAGGCGAAACGTCAGGTAAACCGCACAGGCTCGCAACTGAAGGAATACATATGCCTACAAATCAAATGCTTTGGTAAAGTCACACAAATTAAACATTGAAGTCCATGTTGCACAAAAATAAACACTGAAGTTTATAATTACTATATTGTTTTTTTTTTTTTTTTTTACAGTGGGTCATAATATATCATATCTTTTAGTTTGTCAGTGCGTTTTGTGGTGTTAGGAATTGTTTTTCTGCGCATTTCCACACTAACTCAAAACGTGCGTACACCACCTCCTGAGCTGGCGTAGGATTTGAGCGTGCCGTACGCCAACGTCCATATTGATAAATCTCAAAGTCACCGTGGTTTTGGGTGTACGCCAGGTGTACGCTGGAAATTTGGTGTACGCACTTTTGATAAATGAGGGCCAATGTCCCCAACCTTGTTCAGTTTGCTCTCGACGCTCCCTCTCAATGCCAGCTCCAACAATTGGCTTAAGTCAACATCTAGACTCTGCCATGCCACCCGATCATTCACTTTTTGGCCATTTGATCTTGTCGCACCTACCTGGCTGCTTTGTTACCAGCTTTGTCATGTGTGCCTCTGGTGGGCTGGTGTCCTCGTGTTCGCGGGGTACCTTCTCCATCAAGGGGTTTCCTTCTGCCATTTCAGGAGACTCAGCACCAGTGGATCCTGCAGCACTGTGGTTGCTCTCCCGGCTTCTGGACCCTGTCGTCTGACCTGCTTCCTGAGCTGTGCGAGGTTGCTGGTCTGCCTGCTTCGTACTCTTCATCTTCCCTTGATGGATATGCAGCCCCCTGATTGACGTCACCTTCTCCCATCCACACGCACACTTCCGAAGGATTTTATTGTTGTCGTTATTCTATCCTTTTGTTACCTTTTGATCCGTCCTTGTGGGCCCATCCTCCACCCCGCTCTGAGGGCCCTCAGGCTGTTTACAACACTGTTAATTAAAATAACTTGTCGAAAGAACTATTGTTTTAAATAGATAGACAGTAAGGCTTGAGACCTGACTTGGACTTGGCATTTAGGGACTTGTGAACATGTCTGCTGCATATCAAGGGTGAAACTATTAATAATGTAGACAGACAGCAATCTCATTCAGTGTCAGGCATGTGTGTGGTGAAATATCATTTATTAGGCATTTCAAAGCTATATTGATAAAAATTGACAATAACAATGAGTTGGTGATGGTGAGCAAAGAGTTTAATCAATCATTTTTGGAAGCAAATACAAACATTAAGTACAATTGAAAGATTCATGTCTCTTCTTCAGCTCCTGAACCATGAGAGCACAAGAACACTAATGTGTTCATTTAAAAAAACTACTGCTTTCCTTTATAAAAGAGAACTGAGTGATAGAAATTCATTAACAATAAAAGTCTGATGTGTTTATCTCCAGTGAATCATTTCATGTGTTTCTGACAGACTGAATCTCTTGATGCAGTGTTGTATTTTCCAGTGTGAATTTTCTGGTGGTCTTTCAGCTCATCTTCTGTAGTAAAGGACTTCCTGCACTGAAACACACACCGCCGTGTCTTTTCTGAAGAAGAATTACAAATTAATCTTCTCCTTTGTGTGAATCAGTGAAGCTCAATGAAACTGTTTACCGCACTGATCACAGTTAAATGGTCTTTCTTCAGAATGAGAAGCAGATGTGATTTTAGAGCGAAAGCCTGAGCCGCTTCTTCCCAGTGTGAACTCTCATGTGAATCTTCAGTCTTCATGTGAAGCGTTTTTTACACTGAGGCACATTTTTACCTTTTGTTTTTCCTTTCTTGTTCACGTCCGTCAGGTCTAAAAGAAACATTAAATCAAGTGAGATTTCAAATGAGAGACAAATGTGAAATGAAAAGTGAAGCTCTAAGTCAAGATCACTGATGAGTTCAATAATCATTTTAATCCCATCATATCTGGTCATCAACTGCTGTGCACAATTATGATCTATTTTAATGTGGATGATTTGTGTTATAAATCACTAGTTTGGTCATGAAACTCTAGATGGCGCATGCTTGACATGTAAACTGTAAGCAATCACATAGTTTCCAACGTCTTTCTAACATTAACAGAGGAAGAATCTGGAAGCTTCTCGTCTCTGTATTCTTGATAAGCACCAGAGCAAATACAAAAACATGAACTGCTGTTAGAAAACATGAAAATACTGTTTGACGTTTTATCTTCACCATAATCGGTAATGTCAGAGAGAAATTGCTGGGAAATTGCCAGAACACGACCCGGGATTGATTCCGGGATCGATGCCGAGTTGGGGACCTAGTAACATTGTTGTGTTCAGTTCCGGAACGCGCACTGTGTGAACAAAAGCCGTAATCAGTGCCGTGTCGTAATGATGACGCTGAGGCCAGAATCGTTCACGCAATCGTAATGCGCAAGTTTATGATCGAATCAGAGAAAAAAATTTCCCAAGCGTAGTTTCTCAAGAGAGAAATCGCAGCTCAATCAAACTTAAGACGCTGCTGAGAAATTACATGTCACATCGATGCCATGTGTCTTTACAGGAAGTGTGTGAAAGCACTGACTGATTCCGGAAAATCACTGGCAGTGTGAATGAACCAAAATCAAATGAACCCGGATCAAATCCCGGGTCACTTTATCTGCGTATTTTCCGGAATCTCTGTGTGAAAGGGGCTTAACTTACACAGAAGAGATTTTGTTTCTCAGGACATAAAGATGAACTACTCACCGTGATCTCAGACTGCGGTGATGTGGTTTCTCCACTGCATGGATCTTCATGTGTATCTTCAGCTGACTTTTAATAGAGAAACTCTTTCCACACTGATCACACGTGTGCGGCTTCTCTCCAGTGTGGATCCTCTCATGTCTTTTCAGATGTTCTGACCGATTGAATGTACTGTCACAGTGTGAACACTTGTAAGGTTTTTCTCCAGTGTGGATCCTCTGGTGCTGTTTTAAACAGTTCTTTGTAGTAAAAGTCTTCTCACACTCAAAGCACATGGACTCTCTCACATCAGTGTGTATTTTCTGATGACTTTGTAAAGATTTCAGCACTGAAAAACTCTTTCCACACACAGTACATGAATGTGGCTTCTCCTTCGTATGAACTGTCAGGTGTGCCTTTAGGCTTAATGCCCAAAGAAATGTTTTGCTGCACTGATCACATGTATACGGCTTCTCTCCAGTGTGGATCCTCTCATGTGTTTTCAGAGTTGATGACCGATTGAATCTCTTGTCACAGTGTGAACACTTGTAAGGTTTTTCTCCAGTGTGGATCATCTCATGTGTTTTCAGATGGTGTGACTGACTGAATCTCTTGTCACAGTGTGAACACTTGTAAGGTTTTTCTCCAGTGTGGATCCTCTCATGTGTTTTCAGTTGTTGTGACTGTCTGAATCTCTTGTCACACTGTAAACACTTGTAAGGTTTTTCTCCAGTGTGAATTCTCTGGTGCCGTCTTAAATATATCGCTGCAGTAAAAGTCTTCTCACACTCAAAGCACATGTACTCTCTCACACCAGTATGAGTTTTCTGATGTCTATGTAAAGATCGCAGCTGTGAAAAACTCTTTCCACACACAGAACATGAATGTGGCTTCTCCTTCGTATGAACTGTCAGGTGTGCCTTCAGGTTTGTTGCCCCAAAAAAATGTTTGCCACATTGATCACATATGAACAGCTTTTCTCCAGTGTGGATCTTCATGTGTCGTCTCATGTGAACCTCAAGACTTTGTACGTATCGGAAACTCTTCCCACACTGATCACATGTAAATGGATTTTCTCCAGTGTGAACTCTCATGTGAATCTCCCGACTTTGTTTGGATGTGAAACTCTTTTCACATTGATCACATGTGAACGGCTTCTCTCCAGTGTGAACTCTCATGTGACGCTCAAGATTAAGTTTGTTTGTGAAACTCTTTCCACATTGATCACATGTGAACGGCTCTTCTCCAGTGTGAACTCTCATGTGAATCCCAAGATTAAGTTTGTTTGTGAAACTCTTTCCACATTGATCACATGTGAACGGCTTCTCTCCAGTGTGAACTCTAACATGAAGCTCAAGATTATGTTTGGCTGTGAAACTCTTTCCACACTGATTACATAAGAATGGCTTCTCTCCAGTGTGAACTCTCATGTGAATCTCAAGACTTTGTTTGTATGTGAATCTCTTTCCACATTGATCACATGGGAACGGCTTCTCTCCAGTGTGGATCCTCATGTGAATCTCAAGTTCACGTTTGGCTGTGAAACTCTTTCCACATTGATTACATGAGAACGGCTTCTCTCCAGTGTGGATCCTCATGTGAATCTTAAGACTTAGTTTGTATGTGAAACTCTTCCCACATTGATCACATGAGAACGGCTTCTCTCCGGTGTGGATCCTCATGTGAACCTCAAGATTACGTGTGTTTGAGAAACTCTTTCCACACTGAGTGCAGGTTGTAGATTTCTTTGCTCTTCTTTTCTTTAAAAATGTGCTTTTAGTCTTTGAGCGACTCAAAGGTTTTTCTCCAGGCATCTCGGATTCTTTTTCTCCAGGTTTTCTCATATGATGTGTCTCCTCCACTTCACTCAGTTCTTCACGCTCCTCCTTCACTTCACTCAGTTCTTCACGCTCCTCCTTCACTTCACTCAGTTCTTCACGCTCCTCCTTTACTTCCATCAGGTCTGAAATGAAAGAAAAAAAAGCTTAATTGCGTTTTCAGTACATAAAAATTCAAAGAGAGAAATATGATTATAAAGTTAAAGGACATAAAGTGAGCCCTAAATTTTTTTACGTTTTTATAAATGAATTATGCATGTCCCTGAAAATCTCCATGAATGAGGAACATAAATCTTCCAATTATTACTTTTAAAACATTATAGGTACAAATCCCATGTTTCTGTCAAGATAATTATTAAATGATTTGATCAGTGACACACTTATCTAATGTAATAAACACATTAAACATAAACAACAGTGCCATAATGTTTTCAATTCAAGAACTGTTTTGCTTTTTCAGCTTAACTGTTGTTTATTGTAACAGATGACATAATAAACAGCCGGAGATTTAATAGGCTACATACAAAATAATCTATTTTGAAATAAACAATGGTTTGTACTGTATGTACAAAAAAAGGTTTTTAAAAAATGAATGAAAAAAAAGTTGTTAAAAATTGTTATGAAAGGACTTCCGGTATGGCGCGGACGCGGTCAGCAACATAAGTTAGAGGCTCCCAGACGGTCTTACTCCCCCGAAATAAATACTGGTTATCCAGATAGGAAAAGTTGTCATTTATAGAATAAAAGGGGGAAACAAGAGAATGACAAAAGGAAGATCGCAACAAAACCCGTAGACGATAAATCCCTGATTGGAAGTGGAGATACTGACGACGGTGCTAGCAAGCAAGCTGACCACGAGGCTATGGAAGCTATCCAAGCTAACATTATTGCCGAGATAAAGGCGGTCCGTTTGGACTTGAAAAAAGAATTTACCGAAACAATGGGGCCACTAAAGAAGGAACTGGTGGACTTCAGGGAAGACTTTAGCCAGAAGCTAAGCGCTATTGTTACTGATTTAAAAGAAATAACTAACAGAGTCGAGAAGACGGAGCAGAGAGTGGCTTACATGTAGGAGCGGGGTGCAGAAAACAGTGAGTTGCTTTCCCATACTTTGGCGCTCTAAGACAAACTACAAGCCCGGCTGACGGACTTGGAGTCGCGCTCACGCAGAAACAACATACGCATCCACGGGATCCCAGAGGGAGCCGAGGGGAAACAATGAATGTACAGGAGTTCTTAGAGACATTTCTTAAATCTGAGCTGTCCCTTCCCGATGTCACCCTCCCTATACAACATTGTCACCCTCGCTATACAACATTGTCACCAGTCCCTTGGAGCCAAACCACCACAAGGCGCTAACCCGAGGTCTATGGTTGTCTATTTCCTGGAGTATAAAACCAAAGAGCTGGTGCTTTGCACGGCCAGGAAAAAGAATAACATCCAATACGACGGGAGAAAAGTGTTTTTTGAGCAAGATTACCCAACCTAAATAGTTATGAAAAGAAAGGCTTACTCCACCATCAGAAAGACGCTTAAAGAACAGGGGCTCCGTTTTCAGACTCTTCACCCAGCAAAACTCAGAGCCGGGACCCCGGCGGAAGATCGTGCTACACCCGCGGCGAGAGGGAGACAACCTCCCTGGGAAACAGCAGATGCTACATCACGTCGTCACTGGGATGCACGCATGAAACACTTCCAAGAGAAACTAAAGGGATTTCGATGCGACGAAGGCGCTATGAGTGACTGAGTAACTTTTGAAAAGGCCGGTAAGAGTGTAGCCTACCATATTTCTACGTCAAACTGTATCTCCGGGAGGTAATATGAGAATAGGCAAATTTTCCCATTCATGAAAGCTTGAGAAATGGAAACTGACCACATCTGGGAATTTATGTCTGTTTTCTCGATGTGGACTGTTCTGATTTCAGGTGATCAGAGATTTTGGTCCACGCTTAGAGGGGCCCCTTCCAGATGTAGAGCTTCCCCTCTTGTTTTGGAAGTAGAATGCACACTTCAGAGATGGAAGTCACTAATGTTAAGCATTTGTGTTTATGTGTTAAGTTTCATTACGATTCACAGACAGAAGTTCATTTGTTCAGGCCTTCCAGGGATGCTTAAACGTCTTGGTAAAAAAAAAAAAAAATCATTCTCTACTGACTGAAATGCCAAAATAATCACCCTTAATGTAAACGGATTACATAATCCTATTAAAAGAGGTAAAGTAATTGCCAAAATGAAAAGGGAAAAACAAGACATAACCTTCTGGCAAGAAACACATCTTTCAAATATTGAACATGAAAAGTTGTGGAAAATGGGTTTCAAAAACTCATATTACTCCTCCTTTGAAAGAGGAAGTGTGAGGGGGGTAGCTATACTAACTTCAAATAATGTAAATTTCCAGTTCTCCTCACAGACAACTGACAAAGAAGGGCGGTACTTACTGGTCAAAGGTTTTATTGACCACAAAGAAGTTACATTAATGAATGTCTTTAGACCACCAGGACATGATAAACAGCTGATCAACAAAGTATTTAATATGATCTCTACGGAAACATCAGGTGTGTTGATATGTGGGAGGGACTGGAACATCCAGCTACAGCCATCCTTGGACTCCTCAAATAGAACAAAAAATATAAGACCTGAAGCGTTATATATGTAAAAAAAAAATGCTTAAAGAAATAGGAATGATAGACTTATGGAGGGAACTCCACCCATATGATAAAAATGTTACTTTCCCCCCCCCCACCCTCACTCCGCGTACTCAAGAATCGACTATTTTTTTGTGCTAAATGTAGATAGACATAGGATCATAAATTGTAATATGGGGTAAGAGACATTTCCGATCACGCAGGGGTGTGCTTAACATTACATTTAGACAACAAGCCCAAAGAGACTCGGTGGAGACTTAACACTAGCCTTCTGAATGACCCACAGTGTCAAAAGTATATAAAGACAGAATTTAAAGATTGTATTACCCATAATGATAATGAAGCAGTGTCTCCTAGTACATTATGGGATGCTGCAAAAGCTGTTATTAGAGGTAAACTCATGATGTGGTCGGCCCAGAAGAAAAAGGAAAAAGAGAGACAAATTAAGGACCTGATTGAAAAGTTTAAATCACTGGAGAGTAAGCATATGGAGTATAATGACACCAGTATTCTAAATGACATAATGGAGTCTAAACGAACCTTAAACAACCTATATGAAAACCAAGTAGAGAAGAGAGCTAAATTAATTAAAGGGGTCATATAATGGTATGCATTTTTACAAGTTGATTGTACTGAAATGTGTGTTGGCAGTGCCTGTACACAACCATCATAAAATGAAAAAAATCCATCGAGTGTTTTTTTATTTTTTATCTTCTTATATGTTTTCCAATCTCTCAAATCAAGCCGTTCCCACGCCCCTCCCACGATTGTTGATTGACAGCAGCGTTTCAACACAGACCCGCCCTCGCTCGTGAGCGAGCTGTCTCTCAATATTCCCCACGATCAACAGCAATGCTTTCATGTTTGCGCGAATCATTTCACCAGACTGCTTTATAAACGAGAACATTGAAAAAGGTATTAGCTCCTGACTGAGTATGTGTTGTTTATGTGCCTAATGACTGTCATAGTCTCACAGACTGGTTATTTTTTAAACAGATCAGTAAAATGTTAGTGCTTCAGCCCTGACAGTTGTACCTAACACTGCATAGATAACGTTACGCATCACTGACAAGCCTACATTTACCGAAAAAAAGTTTTTCATGACCATTAGCTGTAACATCAATCTGTCAATAAACTAACGTATACATCAGTAAACACATAGCGTTCGTATCTCACTACTCTACCCTGCCAGTACATACAAAGATAGATCAAAGTGACATTACGTTAACCAACCATTCAGAAACGTCCTGTTTTCTAACTCTTGGTTGCATACGGTTGCACAGTGTCCTCAGAGACTCCTGCTGCCATTCTTCAAAATATAATTTACCCTCAACTGTTGTCAAGGCAACACTCCACATGTGTTGTTGTGGCAAAACGCCCACAGAACAGAGGGGCGGGGTGAGCAAAGCTCATTATCATTTAAAGACACATGCGCTTAAACGGCGTGCTGAAAACAGAGCTGTTTTTGACCAGGTAAAATTAGTGTTTTCTTACAAAACTAATGAGAATTTTTAATTAAAGTATATTACAAACTTTAATTTAGACCCTAAAGAATCATATTAGCTTGTACAAAAATGGCATTATATGACCCCTTTAAACAAAATTTCTAAGAAAATGGCCCTAAGTCTAAGAAACTACTTGCATGGAGAATACGGAAACAACAGGCTGAGAGATTTATACATAAAGTGAAAGACCCCAGGACCAATGAGATGCATCATAATTTGGAAGACATACAAAATGCCTTTGAAACGTACTACACAAAACTGAGTCAGCTATCATATCATCCTTTCTAACATATTTAGATTTACCATCTATAGCAGGGGTGCCCAATCCTGCTCCTGCCGATCGACTGTCCTACACAGTTCATCTCCAACCCTAATCAAACACACCTGCCTTGAATTTTCAAGCGATCCTGAAGATGATAATTGGTTGCTTCAGGTGTGTTTGATTAGGGTTGGAGATGAACTGTGCAGGACAGTCGATCGGCAGGAGCAGGATTGGGCACCCCTGATCTATAGGGACAGAGCAAAACAAAATAATTACCCAGGAGATAATAGACGATGAAATAAACAAGGCAATATCAAGATTGAAAGCAAATAAAATGCCAGGTGCCGATGGGTACCCATCAGAATGGTATAAAAACCTCAGGGAAACAATAACACCAATGCTTAAGGATTGTTTAAACTATGTTCTGGGAGGTGGTGAGACCCCGCTGTCCTGGAGACAAGCAGTAATCTCAGTGATTCCTAAAATGGGTAAAAACAAAACAGACTGTAGCTCTTATAGACCTATATCAGTTTTAAACATAGATTATAGATTATATGCGTCAATACTTGCAAAAGCGAAGATGAAAGGTTGAATATATGCAAGACACAATCTACCACCTCTAGGTCAGGTCTGTGGAGGGAATTCACCTGGACAAACACTTTAAGATTCGTTATAACCCCCAATATAAAGAAATCACAGAGCAACAATCCTGAGCATGGTCAGTGTTGGAGAATGTGTGGTAATATGTCTGCTGGTCATTTTCATATCTTTTGGGAGTGTCTTATTATTTCTTTGTATTGGGTAGAGGTGGTGACGGAAATAAGGTCAATAATCGGCTCAGAGCTTGAGTTTAATTTTAGTGTTATGCATTTAGGAAATCTACCAACAGGGCTGAGAAAGACAGATAGATATTTGTTACAAATACTTTTAGCAGGTAGCAAGAAAGCAATAACTAGGAAGTAGAGAGTCCCCGACAATTGCTGAATGGATAGAAATAGTTTGGGAAATGTATGTTATGGAACATTTGACTTTCTCTTTGAGACATGCCAGGAGGAAATGTGAAGCACATTGGAAAAACTGGATATCTTATCTGAATACGTGAGATGTACCTTGTATATGTTTTTTTTTTTTACATGATGTTGAGCATTTCTGTTAACCTATGACAATTATGCCTGCTGCCCCTTGGTCTGTCTGTTTTTTTTTGTTTTTTTTTTCAGTTTTTTTTTTCTTCTAAAATCCACACACACAAAAAAGAAAAGAAAAAAAAAGAAAAAAAGAGAAAATTGTTATGAAATTGTTTTATAAAAATGCAAATAAAAAATATCTTTTAAATATTTTTATTTTTTAAATATGGGTTGTATGGGTTGTATTAATACCTCAGTAATAATAATAATAATAATAATAATACATTTTATTTGTAACGCACTTTACATCAATTCAATGACCTCAAAGTGCTACAATGCACATAAAACAACAAACTTTATACTTTAAACTTTAAAACTAGCATAAAAGGAAAACAGAGACATAAAAATTGCACTTTTAGCCATAGGCTTTTCTAAAAAGATGGGTTTTAAGTCCTGAAGCTGAACAAAAGGTGCGATCGCCCATAGTTCGAAGCCTTGTCCTCAGAGGCTGGAGGAGGTTGGCCTGTCCAGAGCGGAGATGGCGTGAGGAGGAAAGGGGGGTGATGAGTTGTTTGAGATATAAGGGGGCAGTGCCATGGAGGCACTGGTGGGTCAGAAGGGAAACTTTGAATTCAATCCTGTACTGGACAGGAAGCCAGTGCAGGGATTTGAGGATGGGTGTGATGTGGTGGTACGTCCACACCCCCATCAGGATCCTGGCAGCAAAGTTCTGAATGTACTGCAACTGCTGGATGTTCTTACTTGGGATCCCGATGAGGAGTGCGTTGCAGTAGTCCAGCCTGGAGGAGACAAAGGCGTGGACAAGTTTTTCTGCATCAGGGAGAGTGAGTATGGGGCGAAGTTTTGCAATATTCCTGAGGTGAAAGAAGGAGGTTTTGCAAAGCTGTTTAATGTAGGCCTCATAGGTCAAGTGAGGATCCATTCTAACACCAAGGTTTGTGACTGAGGATGAAAGATGAATGTCGTGGCCGGAGAAGGTGATGCTGGTGATGGTGGATGACCGGGTCTGGTGTGGAGTGCCAACAAGAATGGCTTCCGTTTTGGAACTGTTGAGTTGCAGAAAGTTAGCCATCATCCACGCCTTTATCTCCTCCAGGCAGGTAGAAATTGTGGAAAGGGCTGCAGAGGGGTTTGGGTTTGTTTTGATGTAGAGTTGAGTGTCATCAGCGTAGCAATGGAAAGATATTCCATGCCGGCTGATGACATGACCAAGGGGGAGCATGTACAGCGTGAAGAGGGTGGGGCCAAGGACTGATCCTTGAGGGACACCACAAGTGACAGAGTGTGTGTCCGATTTAGCACCACCCAGGGAAACATACTCTGTTCTGTCCGTGAGATATGATGTAAACCAAGCCAAGGTAGTATCAGAGAGTCCAATGGAGGAGTGGAGGCGGTGTAGAAGGATATGGTGGCCCACGGTGTCAAATGCTGCAGTGAGGTCGAGAAGGATGAGAAGTGATGGAGATCCAGCATCAGCCATCATCAGTAGGTCATTAGTGACCCTGACCAAGGCAGTTTCTGTACTGTGGCCAGAGCGAAAACCAGACTGGAACTTCTCATAAAGACTGTTAGTTATGAGGTGGTTGTGGAGTTGGGCAGAAACTACCTTTTCCAACACCTTAGACAGGAAAGGGAGGTTGGAGATGGGGCGGTAGTTAGCAGGGACTTCGGGGTCAAGGCTGGGCTTTTTGAGTAGTGGCTTGATGACTGCTTTTTTCAGAGACGTGGGGACATGGCCGGACCGAAGAGACTGATTGATGATATTGGTGATCATGAGACTTATTGCAGAGGAGTGACTTTTTATCAGGGCTGAGGGAAATGGGTCCAATTCACAGGTGGATGGCTTCATCTTCCTTAGCAGGACTTCAATCTCATGCTGAGTGATATCCATGAAACAGCAGAGGAGCTGGGTAGTCCCAGAATGAGGGTCAGTGGATATTACTGGGGGGGGTAGAAAAACTAGGGAGAAGAGGGGGGGGGGGGGGGGGAGGCGGGGGAGCAGATACAGCGGGGGAGTGGAGGGCGGGGCGGGGGGGGTGGGGGGTCTGGAGAGAAGGGAGCGTATCTTTTCTACTTTTGTTTTAAAGAATCGGATGAAGCTGTTGCACCGCTCCTGCGTGTTATCTAAGTGTAGGGGAGTCTGGGGTTTGAGGAGATGATTTATAGTTGAGAAAAGTTGCTTGGAGTTTCCAAGGCTATTGTTGATTATGTGGGAGTAGAACCGGGACCGTGTGTCACTGAGGGACTTGCTGTAGGCCTTCTGATGTTCCCGGTAGGCTAGCTTGTAAACAGCGAGTCCTGAGTCCTTGAAACGCCGTTCGAGGACACGCCCTGTTCTCCTCTGTAGCCGCAGCTCCCTAGTGTACCAGGGGGCTGAGCGTGTGAAGGTGACGGTTCTGGACTTGACTGGGGCATGGTGATCCAGGAGTGAGCTGAGTGATGAATTGTAGAGATCCACAGATTTAGTGACTGAAAGGGGGTTTGCAGCAGAGAGATGGCGGAGGTCAGTAAACAGGGTGACTGGGTTGATATTTGTAAGGTTCCTAAAACTGATTTTTCTGCTGGGCTTACTGATGGGGGACAGAGTGGGTAGCTCCAATGAGATGGCCTTATGGTCGGACATGCCCAGATCGTGCACCGAGAGATTGCTGATGGAGGTAGAGTTGGTGATCAACAAATCAAGAGTATGGCCTCTGGAGTGTGTTGGGACATTGACATGTTGGGTGAAATTGAGACTGTCAAGAAGATTATTGAATTCAGCTACAGAATAGGAAGGGGGGTCGTTTACATGGATATTAAAATCACCAAGTATGATGATATTCCCTGGGGTTGTGTAGAGTGTGGTGAGAAGATCATGCATCTCGGAAATGAAAGCTGGGTTCGGTTTGGGAGGGCGGTAAATCAGGAGCATTGTAGTGACAGTATGGGGAACACATTCACTATTAACTACAACTTTTGCCTCAATAAACTCCTAATTTACTGCTTATTAATAGTAAGTGAGGTAGTTTTTTTTAGCGTTTCAGTTTAGGTATGGCATGGGATATATGGTCATACAGAATATGGCATTAATATGTATTTTCCCCAAAAAAATTACTCTAAAACTGTGAGAAAATCAACGCCAAGCAGTGTTCCAATTCTGAGGTTGATATCTCAAATGAGCTTCCACTAGATGAAATGTGTCTCATTCATTTCCAGTGCACTCATTTTTGACCGTGAATAATTCGAGTGTGACTATTATTTTCAGGACCATTTAATCTTTTTTAATCATGTCCATGATTTGTGTGTGTGTGTGTTCACAAAGCAAATGGCCAAACCTTTACCAATTGAAGGATTGTTTGTTTCTTATTAACTTTAGTCAGATGTATTTGTAACCTTTATCAACTGGGTTAAGATTCTTTGAAGGCCGACATGCTAACATCGCTGCTGTAGAACTGTGCTACACTACTACCTTCAGTAAACTCTTCTCCCCACGAGAACTCTGGTCAAGCTTACTTATTTGATGTATTAGAGAAATCGAATACATTGGCAAACCCCCAAATAACCGCTCAACCACATAAAGAAATCGAGCACAAGTTTGGTGTCTAGTGATGCAGAGTCGCTCTCCTCCTCACTGGAGTGTGTTTGAAATCTGAGGAGAGACTCGGAGACTCTTCTGGTTTGTGTTCTTTAGTGACAGGAAAACCAATAAATAGGTTATGTTTACATCCCTGTCAGCCATTCTGGGATTCAAGCTTATTTACTTAATTGAGTTTACTGTTTATTAGGGCTGGGTAAAAAAATATTGATTTCTCGATTTTAATCAATTCTCATTTTTACGAACCGATTTGGATTCTTAAATCCCAAGAATCGATTAGTCTGTTTTCAGTTGATGAATGAACGGAACATTGTAGCGCACATCCCATCCAATAAATCGCAATCATTTTTAGTCTTTGTTACTTTTGGTATGAAACAAAGTCTAAGGTTTGAAATTATGTCAATTTTATTAAAAATATTCAAAAAATAAATACCATTTTGGTATTTATTTTTAATGTGGCGTGACAGAAGCTCTTTAATCTCAGTTACAGCTCAAAATAAACATGAATGGACATCTGAAGGTGTGTTAAAAGATACAGTAAAACTCATCTAAACATGAAACATGTCTCATGTAATCGCTTAATTAGTGTTTCAACTAGGGCTGAACGATATATCGTTATCGTATCTATATCTAGATATGAACTTTCAAGATATTACTATCGAAAAAAGCAACGATATAGACGATATAGATTTCCCCTCTCCGCGCTCGCCCTGCATACAACTCTGGCAGTCACAACAAACATCAGTTTTACGAGTGCCCTTGAATGCACCGCTAAAGCCAGCGCGCACACACTACCAGGGACGTGGGAACTATATTGTGAGAGGGGGGGCGGCGTTTCCATGGTGACGCGTCATTGCTTGTCACGTGACACACCGCAGCAGCAACAGCGCTGAATGAATGATGATCTGCTTTTATGTCATTTTTCCTTTTTTATTCAGAATATTCACAAATGTGTTAGCTATGGCATGAAATATCTGATATTCCGATTGTCAAATACATGCAAGTGGAAGTATATTGTTGTTTAAACACCTTTATAACGATCGCATTAGTTGAGCTGTATGCGCGATGGGCGCCGCCGTGTTAGTTTGTGCCGCAGACGCAGTTCAGAGAATCGGATCTGTTGGATTTACAACCTCTAGGTTTACAACACGTGAATTCATCCACTTCTCCCGAAATACTTAAAAGTAAGTGGCTGGTGAACTGGGAATAGAATAGAGTAAACATTGAAGTTACTTACACAATGTGTATCTGATATGAATAAAACGTGTAGAATTATAATGGAAAGGATTATTATTACCTCTTCCATAGACATCAGTGTGTATTTTACAAACTCTAAATGTATTGTTTTTTTAGTACTTATGTGAATTTATATGTTTGAAACCTAAAATAAACAGTATGTGGTTGAAAACACTGAAAAGTTGTGATATATCACAGCTCTGAGCGCGCCTGTCTCTGGCTAAATTCAACATTTGAATTTAGCAGTTGATCATGTGATGCACTTGATCGTACGCTCCAGGGACCAGCCTAGACTGATTACACCTGTGTGATCGTACGTGCGAAAGGCTTAAAAACAATACATTTTGTGACACAAAATTTTGAAATGTAGGCTTAAATCAAACACATTTTAATTCAGATTCTGTATTTTTATATATATATACAGGGCTTGACATTAACTTTTTTGCTCACTAGCCAATGTGGCTAGTGGTTTTCCAAAGTTACTAGCCACACAGCATTTTTACTAGCCACATTTTTGTTTTTGTGAAATTACCTTTTAAAAGTCGACTATGGCGTGCTAAAATTTACTTGAACTAGATTTACAACCCTTTTAAATGTAAAACCACTGTACACACCCAAATCAAGACTACACAAAACAGGTCATTATCATTAGCTCTGATAAGGTTGTGTGTAAAGCTCCTTTTTAAAATTAAAACCATGTATTATATTACATATCGCCACATAGCTCCACCGGCATACACTGTGCATGTAATACTCATTAGGGCTGTCAAAATTGCTCAAAAATGACGTTCGAATATTCTTTCAAAAAAAAAACACATAGCCTATATTCGAACTATTCGAACATGGTTGCGCATTTTGTCAATGACTCGCATTACGTCAATAACAGGGCAAATTAATACAAAGAGACATAACTACTTGTATAGGTAGTTTATTTGTTTAAACACATTTGACAACGTATTACCTACACAAAAACAAGTAAATCAACTAATGGCCAAGACAAGACCGCAGACCTCACTCTCGCTCGCTCACTCGCAGGCACTCTTTCTCTCTCTCTCTCTCACCCTCACCCTCATGCTGCGTTCACACCAAACGCGAATAGAGCGTCTGGAGGTCTTGCGGCGCGAATGAGGCGTCACGCTCTCTGTGCATAACGGTTTAAATGAACAACAACAATAAGCAAATGTTGAGTGCTGATCAAGAGTTTTGTGCAAGCAATTTGAGGTCGCGACTCTTATATAGCAGGCTTCATTCAGTGATTGAAACAAATATTATTAACAATAATTGAAGTTTTTAGCCTATATAACCGACATTGAACGCTCCGAGCGAGCTGTGCTGTGGTAAACATGGAACTTTTCCTTGACATGAAACGGTAAATAATCAAACCAGTGGAAGCCTGTAGTGCATGAAACTGCTGTATCTAACCTACCTTATTCATGCAATATCTATTCAGTCAGTACAGTAGCCTACACTTTAGTAATGTTTCTGTTTAACGTTAACGCTTCTTCCTGTTATTTTAAAGATTTAAATCCTTGCCGCCAAGACGCTCCTCTGTCGGTTACAGATTGAAAGTGAAACTTAAATCTGTCACGCAGACTCGGGGTGTTTGGATTTATTCACGCACGTTAAAAAATATTATATATATGATCAGGCAGGCAGCCTGCCCTCAGGCAGGCCATCCCTCAGGCAGCGCGCCCACTCGCAAAGCAGACAGCCGCGCCTCTGCTACCGCAGGCGTTTTTCCACATCCGAATATACATTTTCACCTTCGAAATTCTGTTTTTTAAAACTATTCGAATATATATTCGAATTTAGAATATTCGTTGACAGCCCTATGGGAGTTGTAGTATCACACTTATTTCAGATGCCTTTTGAAAAGACTACAATTATTCAACCCGCCACAGTGGCTAGTTGGAGTGACTATGTTACCCGCCACGAGCAAAATCCACCCGCATTTGGCGGGTTGGCGGGTGTTAATGTCAAGCCCTGTATATATATATATATATATATATATATATATATATATAAATAAAAACTATATATATATTAGGGGTGACCCCAAATAGTCGAAGATTCGATGCTTCGATTGGAGGAGCCTGATTCGACTACCGATCTCACGGTCGAATCTTCGCAGAGGTGTTATGAAACGAGGATCATGCCACTTTGGCAAAATGAGGGGCGCTCAATGTCTGATTTCACATAGAACTACCGGTTTTCTGTCAATACGTTAATATTCAGCCTATTATGATAATGCTGTATATAAAAATGTGCAAAGAAATAAGCTTTTAATAAATATTTTTTAACGTGCGTGAATAAATCCAAACACCCCGAGTCTGCGTGACAGATTTAAGTTTCACTTTCAATCTGTAACCGACAGAGGAGCGTCTTGGCGGCAAGGATTTAAATCTTTAAAATAATGTCTGGGATAAGAAAATATAAAGTGTGGATGTACACCGTCAGAAAGGATATTCTCCAAGGCTGGATTTAGCATCAGGATCATGATCGCACTTCTGCCGGCCAACGTTAACAAGTTTCACGTTAGAATGTATTTTATCCGCGCGCACAATTTGAAAAGACTCCAGCGGACACAGACAGAGTGAAAGACTGGATTTGTTCTCTCGATCAGGTAACGTTAGGGTACAAGTGATTTCAAAACTTTTCAGATGGTTCTAATTTGATTTTTGGATGCTGTGAGTGTGAACATTTTTAGCTAAAAAGATTCTGCAGTTAAAAAGACAAAGTTGAAAATTCTGGCTACTATCCTTATTTTAATAATTTCTTTATTTTAATTTTATTTATTGATCTGTCAGGGTTATCTAATCTAACTATTTGTGGCTTGTGTTTTGAATATATGTTCCCCTGCACTTTAGGCATTTTGCACACATTTGCTCATCTTGTGACTTGATTCTGATTTATTTCGTTTTGCATTTTTATTTATTAGAAAGTTATATTCTGTTCTAATTTAATTTAGTAAATTAATTGTTTATTTTTTCGGTTTATCGATGTTGTGGTGTATAGAGCCTGCTCGCACAGGTAATTTAGTCGATTTAATTTGATTTGTATGTGAAATGCAAATCCTGTCTGTGGCCTTTCTGGAGTTATTTATGTTATTTCTTAGTTTTATTGATCCAAAATGTTTTTATACATTTTCTTCTATATCTTTGTGTGATTTTCTGTCCATCGCGGCTTTGAAATTTTAAAGCCCCGCCCCCATACACATGATTCGACTATTAGTCGACTATAAGCAAGACATGACAATTCTGATTCGACTATGAAAATCCATAGTCGGGGACACCCCTAATTAGGCATGTGCCGGTATCAAATTTTCATGCTGCGATTAATTGATTGAGCTTTTATCACGGTATACGGTATCATCACG
Source organism: Leuciscus leuciscus (assembly GCF_965113295.1). Lineage (NCBI taxonomy): Eukaryota > Metazoa > Chordata > Actinopteri > Cypriniformes > Leuciscidae > Leuciscus > Leuciscus leuciscus. Next base: position 26,132,612 of record NC_138725.1, on the reverse strand, counting down.
ATATTTTAATTGCCCAAGAGAAACGGATGGATTGGGGGGGGGGGATGTAGAAAAAAAACAACTTGCATCACAATAGGTGTAATTGTAATTGTCAAAACATTTGGTAACTAAACAGAATTTTACACAATTTTCACGATTTCAATTCAATTCTTGGGATTTGATTTCAATCTTGATTCAATATTGACTCTTTGGATAAATATTAGGTAGGCTACATGGTAATTTTTCTCAAGAAAAAATATATCTCACATAATGCTGTAAACATACAGAGAGCCCTGTCAGCTGGTATTATTAAAGGTTAAAAATTAACAAATTAAATATAATTTGGATTTCATTATAATAACAATTATGACACAAGTAAAAATATAATACAAATGTGATATAGTGCACATATTTAGCAAAATACTCCTCTATAGCTATTTTTTCTAGTCAACTAACGTGTTGGTCATTAAATGGCTTTCCTGAGGTAAATGTAACGTTCTGTGACATAATTGTTCACCTGCAGTTTTATTGATCTTTTCGTGGTTGAAAAACACTGATTGATCGATATTATGTATGAGATATAATACCTTTAGGTAAGTTGTACTGTATCTTTAAATAAAAAAGTTTACTTGAACTGAGATCGTCGATCGTCACGTCACATTTACAAGCACCAAAACGGTATTTATTGTCTGAATTTCGTAATAAAATGGACAGAATCTGATAGATGAGATTTTTTTTCATATCAAAAGTAACCTGCTCTGTCTAGTCTGTCGGTGTCAGTGTCCTCTTTGCTCCGTGATTTATCTCTGCGTGAGAAAATGGATGTGTGGCTCGAGAGCGTGTGAAAAGAGTCTCACGCTGAATGCGTAGAGATGGCAGCCCTGCTTTTAGAAGAGGGATAAATCCTTTATTTTACTGTCTATGGATAAATCGTCGGCAGCGTTCCTCCTTCCGCCATACTTCTTCTCCATGTGAGGATTCATTACATTAGACTAGGGTGCGCCCTGCGCCGCATGCACACAGTGCTTCTTCATGTGGGGATTGTTTACATCAGAGTGCGCACGTGTTTCGCGCAGAATATACGCAGTGTTTAAGCGGTTGATGGAAAATAAGCTAATGCGCGTTCTATAAATATAAATTCTGATCTATTATTTTTCACGGTATTCTGAAGTGCCCGCGATAACAATATCGTGCATATTCATTACCGCGATTTATCGCATTACCGAATACCGGCACATGTCTACTAATATATATATACATATATATATATATACACACATATATATATATATATATATATATATATATATATATACATATAAAAACAACGGAAAACAAAAACAATGAACAAACCCTCCCCCAGCTGCCTGACCCCGAGAGGGGCGGCCGCCCCCCCCAGCCCCCCCTGTTCCAACGTCTATGCACACTGTACAGAGACAGCGGATAAATTAGAAAGAAAGAAAATGAGTGCGGGAGATAATGCGGCCGGTGGCAGTGCAGAATCTGACTTGGTGCCAAAACATAAATCATCTTCCATAATTTGGAAGTATTTTGGATTCAGAAACGATGTAAACCAGAGTGACGTGTTGTGCAGGTCGTGCTTAGCAAAAATTGCGACTAAGCAAGGTAGCACAACGAACATGTTTCACCACCTGAAACAACACCATCGCGTGCTGCATGAAGAGTGCATGACAATGAGAGAAACACCGGGGACTTCTCAGTCATCCCAAAATAAACCAAAGCAAAGTTTGATTGCTGATGAATTCAGTAGCGTTACGCCGTACGAGTCGACGTCCACCAGACATAAAGAAATTACAGATGCTAGAACATACCACACTGCAAAAGACATGGTACCTGTGTACACTGTCTCAAAAGAAGGCTTTAAAAAAATGGTTTGGACGCTGGACAAGCGTTATAAAATACCATCCATTTTAATCAAGTGGCCATTCCAAAACGTTATAATGAGTGTAAAATGAGTGTTGAATCCGAGCTCCGTGAAATCGATCATTTCGCCACAACCACGGACCTGTGGTCGAGCCGGACAACCGAATCATACATAAGTTTAATGGTCCATTTTATTACAACAAACTTCGAACTCAAGATCCAAGATACAAGACACAATAAATCAGTGTCAACGACGTCCCCATCATCAAAGCCAGACTGGTGTCAGAGATGAAGATGATGGAACACAAGGTAAAAATAATGGTTAGAATGGAGTAAATGAGAAGAGTTCCTTCCATTTAAATGCATTATCTTACATTTTAGTAAATATTTAAGTTTAAATTTAGCTGAATTGTGTTGTTCATACAGTAATGATCATTCATATATAAAACTAATTAAATTCTTTTTTCTTGTTTTTTTTTTGTTTTTACTATTTTCTAGCATTCTGTTGAGTGCAGAGAGACCAGAGTGGAAGAAGTTTCACCCCCACCCACCAAAAAGGCTAAGAAGTCGTTGGGAAGTTTCTTCAAAAGATCCACCGCAAGTGCAACAGTACCAATCGATCCCACTGCTGCCATAGAAGCCGAGCTGAGTGCCTACATGCAGTCCCCCACAATTGACAACGACGAGGACCCCCTTCTGTGGTGGAGATTAACTCACAAAGTCAACTTTCCCCTGCTCAGCAACATGGCAAGAAAATACTTGTGCATGCAGGCCACCAGCTCTCCCTCAGAGAGAATTTTTAGTGCATCAGGCAACATTGTGAGTTATCAGAGGTCCTGTCTGAAGCCAGACATGGTTAACAAGCTAGTGTTCCTGGCAAAGAATCTGTAGAAGTTGTGCTGCCTGTAACTACCTCTGTTCTGTTAGTAGCAAATGCATTTTCTGCATACAGTTATGTGATCTTTTGAAGAATATAAATGTTGTTGCACTTCAATGCACTTTCAATGTTCCACCAGCTGCTGCATTTGTTATTTATTGTTAAAGCAGAGCTGCAGTAAAAGGTTTGATTTGTAATTAATTTTTTTGGTAATTTATGTTAATGTTGATGACTTGTTCTTAAAAATAAAACTATGCTTTCCACATTTTTTTGTATTATGATCTTTTTATTTTTCTGAGAAATGCTTGGTTTTCACCGAACCCGTAGTCATATCGTATTGTATCGATATCGAGATATCTGGCATGAAAATCGAGATATGAAATTTTGTCCATATCGTTCAGCCCTAGTTTCAACCACGGAAAGACGTCTTGTAAACAATATGTCTTGTAACGTCACATCTACCTCAGAAAAACCATATTACACCCCCATCACGCTCTAGGTGGATTGAAGACGCCTTGTGAATGACTTTCTCTTCACCGGCCCAGTACATGATTCTCTACAATCTGGAAGCCCTGTTTAGCATACGTACAGACTCTGTCATCTTTAATATGTCTGATTAACCCTTTCCATTCCAGATAGTACTTTGTAATTGTACATTGATGTTTAGAATTCAGTTTTAAGTGCACTTAATACTTTGTTGGTCTGTCTCAGTATTTCTCAGTTTTTCATTGTTCTCTGCTGATGAGAATGTATTTAGATTTATTTTACTACTTCCTTTTTTTTTACTTTTTGTCCTTTACCATTTTTGTTATTATTACTTATTTATATCTGTTTATTTATTTATTTGGTTGTTTACTTATTTTCTTTATGTATGCATCATAAAAATTATAAATAAATCATACAAAAAAGAAAACCATATTCAGTGACCATAACTTGCTAGTCAGCTAGAAAATTTTATTCTAGAGGAGCATTTTCATAAATATATAAATGCACCACATTACATATGCATTATAATTTTTAATGTTCGATATTTAATGCATGTTTGAATAAATCAGTAAAGTTTTTGTGACAGCCACCATAGAAATGTGTATATTTAAAGGTAGAAATATGATTATGTAATTGTAAAGTTAGTATAACTTTACTATTATAAAAAAAAACTTCCTTGAATGTAATTTAAGTGTTTGTATACAAATCAGTAAATTGTAACCTTCAATATTAAAGTAGTGAAGTACCAACTGACTCCCATGTGTAGTTTACAGCATTATTTGAGAGATTTTATTTCCTTGAGAGCATGTACTTAATCTGATATACATCAGTATATCCAAAACAATCGAAGCTCAAGCTTGTGAATAGATATTTAATCAAAACTTGTGTCAATACCCAGCAAACTATATTGAGAAATGTCAAAATGTTTGGTAACATGGCTGCAAAAAATGTGAGCCAGTTATAAATGTAAAATAAAACAGCTAAAATATTTAGTTGGACCTGATGTTGACAATCAATATAACAATTTCTAAAACCTCCCTTTACTGACCCTTTGTTGTAAACAAACAAGAACACTTACCATTTCAGTTTTACTGTTTATCTAAAAGTAATGAAGTGCTTGAATGTTTCTAACATGAATGTTCTTCAGCATCATGAATGAATGAAGAATAAACACCAACCTCTTTGTTCTTCAGTATCTTCAGTGTGTTTCATTCTGCAGGGTTCTGGATCACTCATGTTCTCACTTTCCTCTTTAATAAACTCAGTCTTTACAGATATCAGCTCTTCCTGATGCATTGTGCTCGTCTTCACTTGTAGCTGATGGGAATATTCCAGCATTTATTGGAGAATTGCAGTGGGAGGAGCTTCACTGATGATGAATTACAGTGGGAGGAGCTTCACTGATGATGTGATTGCTGTGGGAGGAGCTGATCTGCAAAAACCAAAGTTATCAGTTACGGAGTTTGTTTTAATACTAAATGACATTAAAGCATTTATGTCTATAGCCGCGTTTCCATTACCCTTCAAATTGCGCAAATTGAAAATACGCTCAATGGAAACACGTCAATTTTGCAAAAACTCCCATTTATCGCAAAAAAGTTTTTACGCTCGCATGAGGTGGTTTTTCAGGCAATTTGAAAAAGAAATATTTCGCAAAACTGCAATGGAAACAGTTTTGCGCATAAACAGTCACCTGACTTAGAAGGCGCGGTGTGTTTGGACAGAATACGAGACGGAGTTCTTTGTTAAATTCATAAAAGACAAAAGAATGACAGAAATACTGGATTCTAAACCTCAAAGAAATGCCACAATCAAGACCTCGGAGAAACCCAGAAACACTTCATATGTGCCGCTCACAGACACAGTATGGGTCTTTCCTTACCATTAATGCTTGGATAACACGCCTACGTTTCCTTCCATTAATAATAATAATGTCTAGAGCGGTATGTGGCTGTGATATATATATATATATATAGGCCTATATAAACTTACCAACGTCCGTTGCCATGATTTTTGGAATGACTTATTGCAAGAGGAAAAAATTACGTTTTAGTCGCATAACATTGGTTAATGGAAACGCCGCCATTTCGCAATCGTTTTTTATCGATATTTAGAGAGAAAAAAAATAAATAAAATAATCGCAAAAGTTTCGCACAAATCTTTAAAGGGTTAGTTCACCCAAAAATGAAAATTCTGTCAGTAATTACTCACCCTCATGTTTTTCCAACCGCATAAGACCTTCGTTCATCTTCGGAACACAAATTAAGATATTTTTGATGAAATCTGAGAGCTGATCACTTCTCCATAGGCTGCTAGGTGGCCCAAACTTGCTGGCCCAGAAAAGTTATTAAAGAGATCATTAATATAGTCCAAGTGACTACAGTGGCTCAATCTTAAGTATATCAAGCGACGAGAAAACTTTTTGTGCGCAAAAACAAACAAAAATAACGACTTTATTCCACTATTCATTTCCTTCTCTCTGGGCCTCGTAGTGTTTTTGCGCAGCGTGTCTGTGTTATAAGTCATCACGAATCACACACATGACCAGCGTCGGCCAATAGTGAGCCTACGTGGTGACGTGTAACACAGACGCGCTGCGCAAAAACACTACGCGAACCAACTAGAGCTCCAGAGAGAAGGCAATGAATAGTGGAATAAAGTCGTTATTTTTGTTTGTTTTTGCGCACAAAAAGTATTCTCGTCGCTTGATTGAGCCACTGTAGTCACTTGGACTATATTAACGATCTCTTTAATAACTTTTCTGGGCCAGCAAGTTTGGGCCACCTAGCAGCCTATGGAGGAGTGATCAGCTCTCAGATTTCATCAAAAATATCTTAATTTGTGTTCCGAAGATGAACGAAGGTCTTACGCGGTTGGAACAACATGAGGGTGAGTAATTACTGACAGAATTTTCATTTTTGGGTGAACTAACCCTTTAATGGAAGCGCGGCTTATCTCTCTATAGAAACCAACAATTACTCTCAGTCTATTCACACCAATGAAATGAGCTTCAAGTGTCAATTTACAGGAGATCTGAAGACATCAGCATAATAAATGAGGTGAAAACAGGAACTATTGTCATGAAATAAAGTGTTTTCAGCAGATATGTTAATATTGATGAGCCTCAGACTATCAACACTCATTCAACAAGCCATTCAGGATCATCAGCAGATCATCTCACTTTTACAGCGTGTTTGCTTTTAGAAACACATTATTTGAGTCTGGATACATGATAAAAGCCTATAAAACAGCTCTATTGAAAGATAAGGGTGTCACGTTCCATCGAAATTAATGCTCAATCTCGATTATCAAATCAAAAAAATTGGAATCGTCGATGCTGCCACGCCCCATACGTCACGTCACCTCGGCTTGCCTGTAATAGGTAAAACTCCTTGGCTGTTTCTCAATTCCAAGAACGCAAAGAACAGACTTGCGTTCTCTTTGAGACTGGTCTTGCCAGGCGACCTTGAAAGAACGAACTCGGAAGGACGCGAGAACACAGAACGCATCTTTATGAGAATTGAGATGTGCTGCGATGCTGCTTAACTGACCATCTCGGCAAATACAACACAACATCACAAACATATGTCACAACCTTTTAAACATTTCTCTCATATTATTATAGACATTGTTTTCATAGTTTATATCTTTTTTATTGTACCATGTGTATTTATGAGTAGCCTATGTGTTAACTATGTTTTGTCAATGTTAAGATTCTTTTTAATATGCCAATAAAAATACTGCCGCTTTCTTAAGGTCTTTATCACTTTATTAAAATGAAGCAAAAGAGACCGACAAATGTAAACTTTCACGAGCTGTCACGTATTTCGAGCTTGCAGCGGGAATCTCTTAAGTGAGAACGAGAAGTTTAAAGCTTACAGCCTTCCGTACGTCGACTGCCCGCAACGTCTTCTGGGATTTTTAGCGGTTCGATTCTCTCAAGTCTGCATTTGATGCATCCTCGATATCAAGGACACATCCGGGCACTTCATGCGTCCTCTGTACTTGCGTTCTTGAGTATTGGAATTGAACTTCGACGGTTGATGATGACGTAGTACGAGAACACAAGGACACAAGATCACTGAAGAACGCATATTGAGAAACGAGAATATTGAAGCCTTTATTTTAAAACGCATTACAGCTGCACAGCGAGAGCATCATAGCTCGTCTGAGCGAGCTGATTGGCTGTGCTGCGGCAACTGCACGAACCTATGGCGAGTTAGCAGTGGCGTGCGGTTCAATGAGAGCGCTTAGCGCCCTGCTAACCTCGAGCGCGCCAATTTGGACGTGGCTGAAGTGTATAAATTCAGAGAAAACTCGCCAAAGGACTTAAGTTTTAAATCGACTTAAGTGATGTACCAGATATGAGCGAAATAGCATGGCAAGGCAACGCAGTACTCGTTGCCTTATCTCTAAGGGAACCGAGGTTAACGCAAGTAACCAAGTACGTTCCCTTACGAGAACGTTCTCTCGTACTGCGTTGCAAACGCTGTGGGAACCCAATTTAAAACGCCGTGCTATTCGCCTGTGACTGCTCTGAGAAGTCCAGGGAGCCCCAGGACTATAATAGGTGATAGGTTATATTGTTTAAGTTTCCAATTGACTGAAAATATAAGTTATTGTTACATTATGTTGTTAATAAACGTTTTAAATTTGACAATGTAGTGTGTGGTACATTGCGAACAAAGGTCAGATATTATTATATTGCATAAAAGTCTAAAAATAGCATAGCTTGTGCTTTCAATTATTATTATTTTTTTAATCGAGAATCGAATCGAACCGTGACTTTAAGGCCCGTACACACCGGGACAAATTTCGCGCGCGATATTCGCCGACGTTTAACGCCTCGTGACTAAACAAAGGGCGCCAATGTGAGTGTGCACACCGACGCGAAAAACGCCACGCGTAAAAGCGTAATTTTTTTTTAAACACCTCGGGTTTGTTTTTTTGGTTTGACGCGCCGCGTCAAAAACTATCCGACCAATGAGATTGGCGCTTTTGCTCACATGTCTGGAGCTTCTGAAGTTACAGTAAAACACAACTTGGGGGCGTTCAAACATAAAACGGTCTTGCCAAGCACACATACGTAACAGCGAAGAAGATATACGCCAAGTAGCGTCTACACTGCCCATAGACAGACACTGCCGGGAAGAAATGACGAGGAAGATGCAAGGCAAGATGAATGTAGAGCTGCTGGTCTCGTTGGTGTCGGAATAAAGAACTATATGACAAATGCGACAGCGACTACAAAAATCTTGTTAAAAGAGAACTGTTATGGAGTGGTATTGCAGAGTATAGACTGTTATGGAGTGGTTTTGCAGAGTAACTGTTATGGAGTGGTATTGTATTTCTGTTTTACATTAAAGGGTAACTAAACCCCTGGTCAGAGCCTGACTCCACCCACTGGCAATATTTGAAAAATGCTGAAAAAGTAGGCAGAGCCCAGTGGAGAGGGGGTGTGCATCTGAGACGTATCTCTCTGTAGGCAAGGGCGTGGTTAGCTGGTACTCTCTGACATCAGAGTGTACCACAACTTCCAATAGGAAAATTCAACTGCAGTAGCCACTGTTCAACCTGAAGAGGGCAGCACTCAGATGTTTTTACACCATATTTTGTAAAATTAAAACACTTTAAACACAAATGTCAAAAAAACGACTTGAATCAATGAACAGCACTAATAAAGCCCCATTCTTACAGATCATTAACTAAAAAAAGTTGGTTTAGGGTTTAGTTACCCTTTAAGCACCATCTAATGTCAGGGAATGAATTTGCATGTTCACTCGGCTCATCGCCAGCGAAAATCGCTTGGGTGTGAACACAAAAAACGCGTTGAAAAACGCTGGCGAATAACGCGCGCCGATATTCGTCCCGGTGTGTACGGGCCTTTAGAATCGAAAATGTAATCGAATCGAGGATTTGGAGAATCGTGACACCCAAGACATGGATAAAACATCAATAATACAAAGACAAGCACTAATGACACTCATCTTCAAACACGCAACATAGCCTAAGTATGAACTGAAACATGGTTTGATTTTATGATAATTAGCCTACATTGTATTAAAGCAATTAGATCTCTAACATGTAACAGTTTTTATGTGCAGAAACTGACAATCATGATTTATCAAGCGACAAGATACTTTTTGTACGCAAAAAAACCCCAAAAATAAGTAAATAACCAAATAGTTGAATAAAGTCGTTTTTTTGTTTTATTTTTTCCCGCACAAAAAGTATTCTCGTCGTTTGATAAACTTATGGTTGAGCCACTGTAGTCACTTAAACATTGTCTTTACTAACTATCTGGGCCGGCAAGTAAATCATTTTCATTTTTGGGTGAACTAACCCTTTAATTGTTCAGTTGAGATTTATTTGTGTACTCTATTACTCAAGTCTCTTATTTCACTACACTGATTGTAGTGAAAGACTGAGTATAAGTTTCTGTTGGACTTTCATATTTAAAAACCGAAATACCTTTTATCTAGCAAAATTGTTTCTGGAAAGTTTTAAAGAGATTTTTTTTCCAAATATTATTAATTTATAATTATTTATATTCACAGATTTATTTGTTGCACTGTTTCCTATACAGTTATATTACAAAACTAAAATACCCTTTTCAGTTTAGTGTTAGATTTGTGGCTGTGGGTAAATAATATATTACTGTCAAATGTAACGTTATGTCAGATTATACAAATACTAGTTCACTGTATGTGGGCCAGTGACAAATAAGGTTTTCAACTGATAAAAAATTCAAAAAGGTTAAAACTGCACATCAAAGTAGTTATTATCTTTATGGGGGTGTTTTTTACTTATTACTAAAATCTCAATTTTAAACAATGTATTTTAAGCGGTTTAACTGAGAATCATGTGACGATCGACACCAGTCAAAATGTCATACGGGATAACGTTAATGCATTTTCTAAATATTACGATATTAAAACTTTTCAAATCAATAATACTTAATGAATATATAAAGTGATGCAGTAAACAATATTTGGAGCACAGAAAAAAATGTTTTGCACAACAATTTTTTCTCATTATATTGTGATTTCTTTAAACGTGACCCTACTTGTTCAAGTTCTTTACCCACATTTTAACACTGCAATGTGATTTAAAATGCAAAATGTCTGAAAATGTTTTACAGGACTTGGGATCATGTTATTATTGTTTCCTCAACTCCATGAAGTGAAATTATGCATTTCAGTGGAAAAAAACAGCGTTATCCCGCCTGACTTAAGTTGTTACTCGGTATGACACCATATGAGTTAACACATGAATTGTCATTTTTACAACACTTAATAATGTTCATAAATAATTAATGTTTATGTTATGCAATGTTTTTCCAAGGAAATTAATTAGGCTCCACTGTAAAGCAATACAGATGTGGTTTTCAGTGTGTAAACTGTTACACACAAACTCAGTGTGGTTTCTTCCCAGATTTGGCAAGTATACAAATACATTTAAACATTTTTTCATGTTTATGAATATCAGAACAGCACAACTTTTCAACATTAGGTTTAATTTAGTACTGAAAAGTACCGTGAATCATTTTATTGATGATCATAGTCACTCTACATCAATATTCATAAATAATGTAAAGGGTTAAAGTAGGCGACCTTCACTCATTTCACTGAACATCATTTATTTGAACAACAAATTTACAAAAGCATGTAATTGAACAACATATTTATAAAGAAAAATCGTATTAATGGGTTGAAGTACCTTGAATCACTAAATTTCATTAGTTTCATTAAATGAACACTACATTTTTATAGACTTAAAGGGGCTGATTCCCCAATATGACAGGTTGGACAATAATTAAGTGTAATTGTAATTGAATATTATTATGAATTATATAATTTGCTAATATTTAACTAAACAATGTTAATGATATGTTAATATCACAATTTTAATGGAAATTATACAAATTAAAGCTGAAAACTGTACAATAATATATTGTCAAACAGAAAGTAACTGTTATCCTATATGACAAAATTGTTATCCGGTATGACAAAACTCAGTTTAAATCTTAATCGGGCAGTATTTTTGGCTACCTATAGAAATCTGCAACCTTTACCTTCAACTTCCAAATATGTAAATTCATGCTAAATAAACATATTTACATAAAATCCACATTATATATGTTATTTTAGCGTTATCCCATTTGACACAGGATTTTACTACATAGTATGCTAGTGAAGAAAAAGGGTAAGTTAAACACATTTTATGAAAGACATACTTTCCTTTCACCATTGTTTGGGGGTCCATCAGGGTCTTCCTGATTGTGTAACATGCTGTCTCACATCGTGTCAAAATAAAATTCACAATAAAATTGCTCCAGTTTGCTTGTTATCCCGGATGACATTGGCTGACAACCAGTTTTGGGACAGAATGCTCCAAAGCATAACAATCAACTGGATGTCATATTCTTTGTAATATTTAAATATATTGTTGTCAAGACACATACAATAATGCCTGTGGCAGAGATGATAGGGTTTATTCGATTTTTTACAGTTTGTTTGGCTTTTTTGTATGTCACTCTAAGGTCCGGACAGTTATCCTGTATGACATTATGTGACTATAATGTCTAATAATTCTTACACTTTGTAATACCCTCAATATATGTTTATATCATTTGATAAACAGAGATCAATAGATTCAATAAATGTGCTTTTTATTAAACATTTCCTTATTTTGACTTCATAAAGGGGTTTGGACATCAAAATTGCACGTCACGTCATTGGGCCACGTATTTGTTCATGTTTTATCAAGGGATAAGTCTGAAAAACACGGCATAAAATAATTATATTATGGCTACAGGAACGTTATTAAACATGGTTCTGTGTTTAACATTTTCTTTACTGTGGTAAAACCATGGTTAGTCTCGTAATGTGCTCATAGTTCAGGGCAGATATTTGGCTACATTCGTTTTGGAGAGAGAGAGAGAGAGAGAGAGAGAGAGAGAGAGAGAGAGAGAGAGAGAGAGAGAGAGAGAGAGAGAGAGAGAGAGAGAGAGAGAGAGAGAGAGAGAGAGAGAGAGAGAGAGAGAGAGAGAGAGAGAGAGAGAGTGTGAGTGAGAGAGAGTGTGTGAGTGAGAGAGAGAGAGAGAGAGAGAGAGAGAGAGAGAGAGAGTGAGTGTGTGTGTGTGTGTGTGTGTGTGTGTGTGTGTGTGTGTGTGTGTGTGTGAGAGAGTGATGATAAAATAATCCCTTCGAGTATAGTAATATTATGCGTTAGAACGATTGTATGAACTTTTTACGTTTTAACATAAACAGTAACATTAGCATTAGCAGTAACTTAGCATTTACAAATAACAGCGTATATAAAAAAGTATGAGACATCTACCAAAAAAACATACCTTTCTGAAACGTCCTGTAACAGCCGTCCGCTAATATTCTCTAAATCTGATTCGGGCTGAAATTAATAAGGCAATATTGACGCCTGTGTTTATAATACACCGGAGCGCAACTACTGTTATGGTAACGGCGTGACGATTCCGGACAGCGTGAACAAGGCGCTTAGCGAATCACAACACACTGGATCAAGCTGACCAATCAGAGCCCGTCGTGTATTTCTGAGGGGAGGCTTCTTATAATTTTTTAAAGAAGCATGAACACATGTTAGACTGCACCACATAAACATAATCAAGCCTTCGAAAAAAGCTGATCAACTCTTTAACAGCTGCTGAACACTATATTTTGTAAGTCCTGAAGGCTTAGTGCTATTTTGAACCAATAATAGGATCAAAAAGCAGTTGAAGGAAAAAGAGCAGTTAGTTCTTAGTTAGTTATCTGACTCCAATATTTATCTGATCCATTTAAAGATTTATGTTCCAGTATCTAGATTTTACATTAGGATACCTTAATTAAGTTCAGCACAATTCTGTTCAGTTTATAAGCTGTCAGATGAGACAAAACATGTTAGAAACCACTAGATCAGTAGTATGTAGTGTGCATAAGTGTGTGTGTGTCCTGTGAAGCAAATGGCACAGATGTGTGTTAGAGGTGTAAGAGACACATTGGTCCTCAATCTGCATAATGACGATTCCCTGCATACAAAAGGGGGTCGCACACCGGACGCGCAGCGCCACGTCTTTAAAATTCGAACACATTATTCTCAATGAGTGTACACACACCGGTTTATGTTTTCCTCTTTCCCTTTAAAAATGTTTGCCTTTCAGAACCTTAGGAAATGGACAGCGGCCGACACGAACACACACACCTTACTTGATAATAAAGCCGTAAAGTAGGCTATCTTTCAACTCAGGACAGCGCCACTTCTCACAAATACAGACAGGATTGGATTTGGAGATGAAAAGTTTAACTGACACGTAACCGCAATCAGCTTCGTGGGAAATTAAGAATCAATGTCACACAAGTCCACACAGTAAAAATTTGATTTGTTGACTCACCATTGCGGTTAATTCTTCAGGAGGAACGTGTCTCTGCGTACAGCAGTGCGCTTGATGAAAATATCAGCGATGATGTCCAGGTCCTGCTGTCGAGCCACTTCTTTGTGAGAGTTTATTATAACGATGTGATTTAATCGGGCTTGCCCCATTGTTGACCATATATATGTTTTCAGTCGGCGCATCCCAGAAAATGACCTCTCTGAGCAGCAAGATGTTACAGGGACAAGCTTTGTGACTTCTGGTAGTAACGTTCTCAAGTGCTCGCCATGAAGTCATATACATCTTGAAGAGTTGCAAGATGAACACCTTTCTGTTTTGTCCAAACACATGTCTCTATGCAATGTCAGCCTGCTTCCATCCATATCATCCCCATAGAACTAGATGCTGATGCTGTATCCATGACCTCAAAGTACTGCTGTCGGTACATTGCCTCTGGTGTTTGAAAACTGTGTGCCGCACCTCCACTGTCCAATCGCCGTGGGATTCTTCTTAGTCTGGGCACATTTGGGCTATCCAAGTCAAGGACGTGCGCTTCTGCTGTAGTATTTTTCCAAAATTCTTGGAATCCTTCACTAAGACACTTTATGTCTTCTCTCAGTGTGTCAATAAACTGCCAATCAAATGCCCAATAGCTTTCTGTAGGCGCAGCTGGCTGTTTTGAAGTGCAACATTTGACTGTTTCCATGCGAGAGAAGAATTTCAGCATGAGTTTCAAGGAGAAAAAGGTGCTAAATTTTAGCAGGTGCGTTAGAAGACGTGCGTTTGCTTTCCCTCCTGCCTCTCCCCTTTTTTTTCAGACAGGTCCTCCAGAAATTCCAGCAGCACACTGTAGTTGGATGCAATAGATTGTAACAAGGCCGTTTTCAAGGTCCATCTGGTAGGGCACAGAGGTCTAAGAGATGAAGCGTTGTCATCTTGAAACTCCTTGAACAAGGCCAGTAGCTTTGGTGAATTTCTGAAGAGTGTGACCAGGTCACGTATATTTGTCAAAAAGTTGCGTCATGCGGGAATGTTTTCGGAGACATCATGCACAACCAAATTCACAACATGTGCAGTGCAATGGATGTACTGTGCTCAAGGCTCACATGCGAGCCTGCAGACCTGTTCGAATACCGGACACATTTGATGCGCCATCATAGCACTGTCCTCTGCATTTATTGACTGGCAGGGCGACTCTCATCAGAATGTCTTTTAAAAGCTGAAAAAGTGTGTCTGCTGTTGATTTTGATGTCTCATAAAATCCTAAGAAACGTTCTTCTGGCTCCAGATTTTCAGTCACATAACGTAAGCAAACAGACACTTGTTCTTTGATTGTACTATCAGTTGTCTCATCCATAATTACAGAGAAAACCCATTTACTTCTCCAATTACCTTGCTCAAGACATCATGAACCATCATTTCAATCATCTCGTTTAGGATGTCATGAGAGAGCCACTTGTTCTCCTGACGAGCCAGCCATGACTTTAACTTTGGGATATCTTCAGCATGCACATATATCATCTGCATAAAATTGGACTCTTGGTCAGTTTTTCCTCTAATGGCCACTCCCTGACAGGAAAGAAATTGGAGAGTAGAAAGAATAGCCAGCAAAGCGATTCTGGCATCAGCCATCTGCCTTTGTTTACCAGCAGAGAGCGAAGCAGCAACATTAACACCTGCATTAGTAGCTGCCATAATGCTAACGGCAGTTCGAATTATAACAAACACAGCCCTTTTAATCTTTCATTTTCCCCTGTTGTGCCATTTTTCAATACTCTTCCAAACTAACCATACTCTAACCTCAGTGTGTTTGCCTATCGTGGTTACATTCACTGTCGTGTATTGCCACCTACTGGATTTACCAGGTCACAACACACTTCAGGTAATTTTTGTAGCGGAGCGAAATGGACGATGAAAAACTCATCAATGAAGTAGGGAAATACCCTAAAATATATGCAATAAACCACAGATTTTTTTAAAGACAACACAAGGAAGTCAGCAGCGTGGAGGAAGATTGCCGATGTCATCGGATTTTCAGGTAAGACTCTCTAATTATGTTAACTTACAACCTGAGGTAAAATGTTCTGTGACGTTAGCAACGACTGTACTTAATTGTACAGTAAAATAACGTACAGTACAGACATAATTTTAATTTCATAATGTCATAAAATAACAATATTTTTGACCACAAACTGACTATAATGATATTTCCATAAATAAATCTTCATATGTTGAATTAAGACTCCAATAACCTGCCTCAGTGCACCATAGGAATATTAATTGTTAAAATTGAAACCAATAGCTTAAGCAACAAACATGTAACATCTTTGTTTTATTGAACAAACAAATCATATCATTAGGTATAAGAAATGTTGAAATTGATTTGTAATAATTCTAATAATTGATTAGTGCTAATCTAATAGTAATGCTAATCAAAGACTAAATTATGAGGTAAGCAAGCATACATTAAGATATTAAGGAAGTGATCAATTCTAAAATCAATTAAATTGAATACATAGTTAAACTTATGGTGACCAATAAACCATTTCATTCTGCCAAGATACATGTCCCTCAGAGTTGAAATAAGAGCAGAATTTGTCTCGAACTGTGTAGGCCTCTGTTGGAACAGTGGAAACTGTTTCCACCAACAGTGGAAATGCTCTCCATCGATTCAGTAGTTGTGGCACTGGTATTCAGCCACCTCTCTACTTCCATTGGCTTGAGAAGAAAGTTGTGCAGGATGCAAGCTGACAAAATAAGGCTGTTTATTTTGTCAGGGTGTATGTTGATCCTTCTATGCAGGATCCTCCAGCGAGATGACAAAATGCCAAAGGCATTTTCTGCTACATTGCGTGCTCGAGGCAATCTGTAGTTGAAGATGCGTTGTTGTGTAGACAAGTCCTGACCAGGGTAAGGCCAAATCAGGAAGGTTGTTAATGGGAATGCTGCATCCCCAACAATGGTGAATGGCATGTTCCCCAGATGCTCTGCTCCTGGAAGATGCTGTTCATCTGGCACCTCCGGCTTCTTTGCATCTAGTGCCTGCCCTATGGCTGAGCCAGCAAAGACACCCCCATCGCTTGACCATCCATACTGTCTCACTACATCCATGACCATCCATACTCACTACATCCAATATGGACTAGGCGGAAGCGATATTCGGCATCAACAACAGCCAATAATACTACAGAGAATGTTTTTTTTGTAATTAAAATAAAGGCTGCCTGAATGTGGTGGTGCAAAGAGGAGAATGTGCTTCCCATCTATCGCTCCAATGCAGTTAGGAAAATTCCACCTAGTTGAAAATTTTTATTAGGTGTGTATCCATCATCCGCCTGTTAATTCCTGCACATGTGTCCTTGATAGATTTAGAAAAAAAGAAAAAATGGTATAAACTGTATGCTCTTGTTTGTCTCTCTTTTTCTCGGTACAATCAATAACGTTGACTTCGACAACTCTGTGGATGGATCGACCCATGAAGGTGATTTAGAAACACAAATGACTCCAGAAGAGGAAAGTCCAGTACCAGAGACAACAGGGACCGAAAGTGAAGTTTCAGGATGGCCACAGAGACCCAAGAAAGAAAAAAGAGACCCAAAAAGTCCAATCACACAAATGAATGAAAAGCTTATTGGCAACTTATGACTTTTTAGCAACACCAACAGTGCCACCAAAACAGCATGACGGAACTGAGCTTTTACTTTTAAGCTTAGCACCAATTAGGTTCTTGGGAAAAAGGGAACATACACAGGCAAAACTAGAGATGCTACGTATCCTGGATGACCTGGATGTTCAGAGTCAGGCACATCATGGGCAAGGTGTGATTAGCTACTGTACCACACAGGACCACCACTGTTTGGTAGCTGGAATGCTCCAAATTAAAATATTGTCCCACCCTCAGCTTTCTCAACATACCATATTCATATAGTTCAATGAGATTGGTTGATTGATTTGGGAATTGTTAACCAAATCCTGTTTTATGTTAGATTACATACAGATATTGTTTTTTATTATGGTAGTATGTGATGTTTGGACCCACCCTAAATTGTATGTGGAAGCTGGCTAGAATGGTCAGCAATTGTTACTATTATTAGAATTATCTAGTTGTACATTACTGTGTTATCTTGACATATGGCTCACATGGTAACATCCATTAAATGAATTATTGTTTTGAAAATAATGTCTTCATTCTTCCAACATCATAATAACTGTAAACTGTAAATCAGATATAAATAGGTTATATAGAAAATTGCTTACCGCAATGTTACTGCAAGTTTTTTCTTTTGGCCCAATCGGTGTCCGGTAATTTATTGACATCCCTGTGATGTCAGGTCCAATAACTGACAGCAGATCCTCCATCTGCTCTGCATTCATTCTGAAGTACTGCTGGTGCTTTTCTGGACTTAATTTCAGCTCCTGAACAAGGTGGTGGAAAGTGGCAAATTTTTTGCCTTTTTTCATTTAGAGGGTGTACCCAAATTCAATTGCCTCTATTTTTCAGTCTGCGACGTAAAAGTAGCAGTACAGCAGTTTTTTTTTGTCAGCCAAAATTGTATCTGTTTGGGAAGAATAAGACAAACAGGGCATTCATACAAAAAAGTCTTAATAGGTTGTGTATGTAAATATGACCAAATGTAAATATGACTGTTGAATAGTGTATAATTTAGAAGTGAATGTTCTTTTGTACCATAAAGTATTAAAGAAAAACTATTATTAAACTAAAATATAGTACATTCATCGTTCATTGTAAGAAAAACGTTACTTGTGACAGAGAGGAGTATGAGTAACCCCTAAATGAATAGCACAAGAGGGTGATACGTACCTTGTACGTAACTGGCATTATATATAACATTATTTTACAAAGAAATAATATATCGCCAGTTATGTATAATAAGATAAACAAGAATATATCAAATAACTCGTTTGGTTTAATGCTTTCACCCGAGTTAGCAAGTAAACACTATTGTATTATGTAACATAGTTGCCTAGACAACAGATACAACAAAACAATTGTTGATACTTTTACTTAATTAACGTTCAAATGTCAGCTATTATTCAATTAACATAAAACAACTAAATAATAAATAAAGTTAAATCTCACCCATCGTGCAGCTCTTCTACCAGGAGTCGATTCAAAATTGAGTTTGCGTGAATAGAATGTGCGCGTCCGGTGTGCGATACCGGACGTTGTCCTTGACGTGACGTGACGCGGCACCTTTTATTACTTACGGGCACGTGTCGCTTGTTGGTATCACTCACAGAGGAAAATGGCAGCACATCCTGCAAAATACTCCGAAGCTCCCGTGTCCCTCATTATCGTTACTGGAACTTTTGTCTCTTTAGTCTGTCCCATTACATAAAATTATGTTGTCATCTGAACTTGTGAATGGAGAAGTGGTGATTGGAGTGCGTCCATCATTACCAGTGGAGGGGGTGGATATATTCCAGGGAAATAATTTGGCAGGGGGTAGGGTTTGGCCTGTTACCTCCTGTGGTTTCATCTTTTCCCCTTCCAGGTCCTGATGAGAGTAACAAGAACTTTCCACAGGTAACTGTTCCACAGGAACTTTCCAAGAAGGTGATTTTAAGTATAAGCCTTCACTTTGAAATTACATGCGTAATTTTTCCTCTTTGACCGTTCTCACACACACATTTACCATGCTGTTTACCATGCTGTTAATTTCCTATAAGGTATTTGCTTGGCTTAGAATGATAAAAAATTGTTCCACTCTTTCCAATTACACTGATTGCTGGCATGTCTATTTAAGTGGTGGTTTAAATGTTGTTTTTAATGTATCAAACATGGAATTTTCCCAGTTCCCAAATATCGTAATGTAGTGATTACTTTAATTTCTGGCGCTATGGCATTTCTGTGCTGTGTCGGAGATGTTAGCGCGTCTCTAATAAGATCAGTCACAAACATGATCCCTGCACGATCTAATCTATAGGGTCTTATTATCTCAGTCATCCATTGTCTGCAAAATATTTCTTCTCCCTCTTCGTCTTTCTGTCATTTTCTCCTCTGCTAAAGAAACTCTTAAGCCTCTTAAAAGTCCTCGTCCGTACTCCTAACAATTTTGACCTTAAGACCTCTTTTAAGGGTTAAGATGCTTTCTGAATTACTTTTTTCTTTACTAGGATTTTTTCTTTAATTTTAAGAGTAAACGCCCACATTTCTACAAATTTTCTTAGAATTTTGTCACTAGGAGCTACTCTTTGTATTAAGATTCTTTATGAATATGGGCCCTGATTCTTTGGGTAGACCAGCATTTTCCCTGCCTGATGACTTTTCTGTTTCCTCTTCTGATTTGATCCAGGAGCAGAAACTTGATTCTCTCTCCATAAATTGTTTGAGAGTGTGATGTCTCCTGATGAACTTTGGCATGTTGCTCAGAGTTCTCTTTTGCAGGATGGAATGTTGGTGAGGAAATGGATTCCTCATGGAAGTGACTTTGCTGGGGATCCTATCTTGCAGGTGGTAGTTCCAGAGAAATATCGATCATTGGTGTTGGAGATTTCACATGATAAACTTGCTGGACATTTAGGGGTAAGAAAGACTTATGACAGAATCCTTCGTAATTTTTTTTGGGCCTAAATTGAAGAAGGAGGTGTTAAAGTATATCAAGACATGTCATACCTGTCAACTAAAAGGCAAGCCGAATCAGAAGATCAAACCTGCTCAACTGTTTCCTATTCCTGTTGTTAGTCCACCTTTTGAGCACTTGATTATCGATTGTGTAGGCCCACTGCCTAGATCAAAATCAGGTAGTATTTATTTGCTCACTGTGATGTGTGCATCGACTTGGTACCCTGCGGCCTATCCCCTCCATACGATCACTGCAAAATCGGTGGTGAAGGCCTTGACTTAAAGGGATAGTTCACTTTGAAATTAATTTTTGGTGTGTTTTAGCTTACCTCAAGGGCATCCAAGATGTAGGTGTCTTTTTTTCCGCAGTAGTTTAAATTTTTATATTTTTAGGTCAAACCGTTCTTGTCTGTCAGTCATATAATGCAGGTCGATGGTCACTGTCTCAAAGAGCATGCACAGAGTCCAAATTAAAACAATTCCCCGTCGTCCAAATTAAACAATTCCCCATCGTAAGTACACATTGATGGCCTAAGACACGAAACGAGCGGTTTGTGTGAGAAAACGAACAGTATTTATATCGTTTTTACCACTTATACACAGCCATGTCCAAGTGATCTGATCTGACGTGTACGCAGACTGGTGCATAGATATATACACTAGATGTCGCCTTAAAGACATTCGTTCCAATGAACTGCCGTAGACAAGGCGACTTCTAGTGTGTATATATCTATGTCTTAGGCCATCAATGTGTACTTACGATGGGGAATTGTTTAATTTGGACGACGGGGAATTGTTTTAATTTGGACTCTGTGCATGCTCTTTGAGACAGTGACCATAGACCTGCATTATATGTGACCTGATCCAGCAAAATGAGTCACAGTGACCCAAATTTCAAAATTGAGATTTTGGTATTAATGGAAAGATGAGACCATACGCTTTCAAATGATATCCTTGTCAAAGGCATACCTTGAATGGTTGTAAAGATATACACATTTGAATTATGGTCGTCTGTCCTCTTTTTCAAATTGAAAACCTGAGACAATCGCTTTTAAAGGGATACTTCACCGTTTTTTCATATTAAACTATGTTATTCCCTTAACTAAGACGAGTTGATACATACCTCTATCGTCTCAGTGCGTGCACTAAATCCCTCTGTCTTGCGGCGAAACTTTGTTAGCCCAGTTCATTTAATATGGGCCAAGCAGAGAAGATACCAAACACCTCCACGTTTTCCCTATTTAAATACAGTTACTCGCGTAGTGTAACTCGACCTAGGACGGTGACACAAAACAAAACGTTGCGCTTTTCTAAGCGTGTAAAATGGATAACTATTTTGTATGGCGGAATACCATTGCAAGTGCTTGTAAGCACTTCGACTTGGCGCAGTAATATCTTCACTAGAGGGAGCGGGGGCCGGTGAGAGGATTTTTCACGAGTGAAGATATTACTACGCCAAGTCGAAGTGCTTACAAGCACTTGCTATGGTATTCCGCCATACAAAATAGTTATCCATTTTACACGCTTAGAAAAGCGCAACGTTTTGTTTTGTGTCACCGTCCTAGGTCGAGTTACACTTCGCGAGTAACTGTATTTAAATAGGGAAAACGTGGAGGTGTTTGGTAGCTTCTCTGCTTGGCCCATATTAAATGAACTGGGCTAACAAAGTTTCGCCGCAAGACAGAGGGATTTAGTGCACGCACTGAGACGATAGAGGTATGTATCAACTCGTCTTAGTTAAGGGAATAACATAGTTTAATATGAAAAAACGGTGAAGTATCCCTTTAAAGTTTTTTGCCCGTTTTTTGTTGATATCTTTCAAAATCCATTGCATTTAAAGGGATGAACTATTTATTGTACAGCTTAATTTGACCAAAGACATTAATATATGATATTATGCCAGGCTGAAGCTCAAATTATTTTAAAGTTTTTATTTGAATAAATAATTTAAAAGGCACTTTTACAAACATTTACTAAAATCAGAAAGATTGAACAGAGGTGCTACAGTTTTGCTTGAGAGAGGGGGTGTGTGTGTGTGTCTCTCTCTCTCTCTGTGTGTGTGTGTGTGTGTGTGTGTGTGTGTGTGTGTGTGTGTGTGTGTGTGTGTGTGTGTCTGTTTGTGTGTGTGTCTGTGTCTGTGTGTGTGTGTGTGTGTGTGTGTGTGTGTGTGTGAGAGAGAGAGAGAGAGAGAAAGTGAGAGAGGCAGAGAGACAAGGAAACAGAGAACAAATAATGTTAGCCTATGCAATCATATCTTTGTGTAGGCTAGATGACAACAACAGTGTAACATATTCATAACGGAGATACCAACAGTTAAATATTGGGTTAAAATTAATCAAACACATTGTAATGGATTCTCCTTGCAGATAAATACACTCACAGAATAATTGCACTCACTCACATCCATACACGATAAATACCACAGGGCTTTCACTTTCGCTGTAGCTGTCATCAGAGGACACGTCTCCAGATCCAAAACAATCACTGACTAGCCTTAGACACTCTTGATGACCAGCAGCAGAGCTTAGGTTAGAAGCCTCCAGTGAGTTCAACGCTTTTGGCGAATTTTTGGCGACTTTGCTCTCTTTTGACAGCGACATTTCTCAAATTAATAATATTTAATCTTTCTGAGGAGATCTGCTAGCTTGTTTACATAGCGCTACGAGTCTGACAGGAGGATGGCTGGACCAATCGCGTGCCGGTCAGTCGAAACGGGGCTTCCCATTGACAAATGATCAGCGTTTGTGTACATTTCTAAGCTTTTTGATTGGTTCTATACAACGTGTAACACCATATTTGGAAAGCAGAGACGTTTGAGGGGATTCCCGGGAAATGCTCAGAGGTGACGAGAGGAGTTGAGAAAAGCAATATTCATTTCCAGCGAATTTAGTAAAACTTTGTAAACTTTAATAGTCATTTAAATACCTTTACTCAATTATCTGGACTACGAAACTTTAGGTAATTATTTTTGAATGTCTGTTCTTTGAAATTTAGCACAAAAAAATAAATTAAATTAAAAATATTATTTCATTGTTTTTCCACATAATCGGCCCATATCTTAAAATGGAACGTTGCGACTTCCGACTCATTTCGCCAGATCGGGTCACATATGACTGACAGACAAGAACGGTTTGACCTAAAAATATCTAAATTGAAACAACTGCGGAAAAAAAAGACACCTACATCTTGGATGCCCTTGAGGTAAGCTAAAACATACCAAAAATTAATTTCAAAGTGAACTATCCCTTTAATTCATTTCTATTTTTGGCATTCCGAAGATTGTGCAAAGTGATCAAGGTTCTAATTTTACGTCTCATTTGTTTTCACAGGTTTTGAAACTGTTGCACATTAAGCACAATAAAGCTAGTGCTTATCACGCCCAAAGCCAAGGGGCTTTAGAGCGTTTCCATCAGACGCGGAAGTCCTTACTGCGTGCTTATTGTACAGAGCTGGGGGGTGATTGGGAGCAGGGATTGCCGTGGTTGATGTTGTCAGCACGTGAGATAAGCCAAGAAAGTACTCGTTTTAGTCCCAATGATTTGGTGTTTGGGCACACCGTTCGGGGACCGCTGGCTGTGCTCCACAATAACTGGACTGAAGGTACACCACCTCAGAATTTGTTAAGTTATGTGAACGACTTTAAGCGCAGATTGTATGAAGCGGGTAAGATGGCAAAAGAACAATTGCATTCTTCGCAGGGACGTATGAAGTCACTTGACGATAGGCCTTTTTCACAAAAATGGCCGCCGAGACCAGAAGTAGGGTAAACTCTTTTCCGGTGAAAGTAGCAGTAGCAGTCGGAGGACAAATGCGGAGACTAATGCTGCGTTCACACCAAACGCGAATATGCGTCTAAATTCGCGCCTGCCGCGTCTAGTTATACGCGTGACCACTTTGTGTTCATTCGCGCGTCAAGAGCGAAATCGACGCGCGTAAAAACAAAAGTTTGAAGCGAAATTTACGTGCGTCAGAGGCGAAATCCAGAGGTGAAAGTTTCGAAACCCGTTGGCGGCCATCTTTTTTAGATGTTTATCGAGCATTAGCATTAGCATTAGCATTAATCGAGAGAGTCACCTGAAGAAACCTGTCCTGTGATTTTTTTTTTGACGTTTTTTTTTTTTTTTTACACTAAATTGTGATTGTTGTCTTTACATTATATTAATAATGTTTCATATAATCTAGAATAGATATGAGATACAAAATGAGTATCTCTCACATATTGAAATCGAGTTTTATGTTTGCTTTGTTGTGCATTTTAGTCATATTACAAAATAATTTGAGGCCAAACATAAAATAACATTATAAACTGTCACTTCACCACGTGACAGCAGCAAGCAGGCTCCTGATTGGTTAACGCGGCGCGAATTGACGCAGAAGTTCCGATTTTTCAACTCGGGCGGCAGATGCGAATTCGCGTCAAACGCGTGAATGCACAAATAGCACTAATAAAATCATTCACGCTTAAAGGGATAGTTCACTTTGAAATAAATTTTTGGTATGTTTTAGCTTACCTCAAGGGCATCCAAGATGTAGGTGTCTTTTTTTCCGCAGTAGTTTCAATTTTGATATTTTTAGGTCAAACCGTTCTTGTCTGTCAGTCATATAATGCAGGTCGATGGTCACTGTCTCAAAGAGCATGCACAGAGTCCAAATTAAAACAATTCCCCGTTGTCCAAATTAAACAATTCCCCATCGTAAGTACACATTGATGGCCTAAGACACGAAACGAGCGGTTTGTGTGAGAAAACGAACAGTATTTATATTGTTTTTACCTCTTATACACAGCCATGTCGAAGTGATCTGATCTGACGTGTACGCAGACTGGTGCATAGATATATACACACTAGATGTCGCCTTGTCTACGGCAGTTCATTGGAACGAATGTCTTTAATGCGACATCTAGTGTATATATCGATGCACCAGTCTGCGTACACGTCAGATCAGATCACTTCGACATGGCTGTGAATAAGAGGTAAAAACGATATAAATACTGTTCGTTTTCTCACACAAACCGCTCGTTTCGTGTCTTAGGCCATCAATGTGTACTTACGATGGGGAATTGTTTAATTTGGACGACGGGGAATTGTTTTAATTTGGACTCTGTGCATGCTCTTTGAGACAGTGACCATCGACCTGCATTATATGACTGACAGACAAGAACGGTTTGACCTAAAAATATCAAAATTGAAACTACTGCGGAAAAAAGACACCTACATCTTGGATGCCCTTGAGGTAAGCTAAAACATACCAAAAATTAATTTCAAAGTGAACTATCCCTTTAACGCGCCAGACGCTCAATTCGGCGAATGAGGCAAATTCGCGTCTACCGCGCCGCGCTAAACGCCTCATTCGCGCCGCAAGACCTCCAGACGCGCGTAAACGCGTCTTACCATTGACTTAAAGCCACAATATGTAACTTTTTTGCTTTAAAAATAGCAAAAATCACTATATCTATGTTATATATATTTTTTAGTTGTGTACTTACATTATCCCGACTGTTTCCAACAACTTTCAAACCAGGAGAAATTTGTAATTTAATTCGAGAAACGTCCCGTTTCTTTATTTCCGTTTTGTCGCCGTCAATGGCGTCATATCCGCGTTGTCCCTGGTTTCCGCTCGTACTGCCATGGCAACCAGAGCTATGAACCAGAGCCCTCTGATAGTAACCAAAGCGACTGACGGTAGTTCGCAATGTCTATTTGCACGCTGTTGTTGTTTCGTTCAAACATTATGGACCATGGCAAGCAGACTTTGGATACAAAAGGAGAACTAAAACGAGAATCAATATCAGCGCGGTGTTTTCGAAATGCCTAGAGCTCCCATAGACAGTAAACGAGAGCTCCACGTCCGAGACTTCGACCGCTTCTACATGTAACGTTACTTTATTAAACAGGTGAGCACATTTACATAAAACTAATCAATGTTATATAGCTCAACATGATGAAATGTTAGAATATGATCTGTATGTTATTCTAATGTTGATCTAGCTTACTGCTAGTCTCATACAGACAAACTAACACATACATTTCAACACATTCAAATGCAGTTTAGTGTGATAGTGTAATGTTAGACCAAGTGAAACAACGCTGCGTTACCTCACAAGTTTAATTTGTCTAATAAACTGACCTGTGACTGTGAGTAGTAATTCTGCACTCGCGTGTTACGTTAGTTCGGTAGAATGAAATGTCCATATTCCTTATATGATAGCTGATAGCTGTCTCTTAGCAATCCCGAACTGCTTCATATCACAGTCATGATAAAAGCATCGATGTATTCAGTCATCCATAAACATTATTAGATCCATAGATTAGATCGGTCGGCTTGACGTTGACGACAAGATCCATAATTGTTAGCAAATGTTGCGTCATCAAACTACGCCTTTGTTATTATAAATAGGTTAGCGACCCCTAGTGGCGAAAAATTCCATGCTGTACGTTTAACATTGAAATCACTCGCGCCAGACGCATATTCGCGTTTGGTGTGAACGCAGCATAAAAGCGTCCAGTCCTGTTGCGTACCTTTTTATGTTTGCACTCATAGAAGAAACAACCCTATTTATAATTGCACAGCTTTCCTTGTGACGAAATGTTGAAAAAGCGCTGGATTTGGGCTACACCGAGAGAAGAGGGGCACTTTTTTGTGTGTTATGCACTTCACGGAGGATGAAGTCCGTGTAATTTACGAGTCTACCAGAGTCTGGTCATAGATATCTTACACCTCAGGTTGTGCTTTGCAGGTTTTCATGGAGCAACTGGGGAGAAGTTAAATCACGCCAGACACAGACGGCAAAAAGACGTGTCTGTGGTGTGAAGGAGTAAGCAGATGTTGAAAATGGAGTGTTGATGGCGGTTCGGAAGTGATGCCCTGACAAAACATGTTTATATTGCACTTGATTGTTATCTGATTTGCACGTCATGCACTTTTATTTATTATTATTAACTGTTGGCAAATTAAAATTGTTTGTAGAAGTTGTTTTCTGTAACTTTCTTAAAAATGAGTGAACACGGAGCAGTTTTTCCGTGAGCGGGACTGGAAAACCCGGAGTGGATCAGGAGCGGAGTGTTAACAGAACGCTTAGAGTGGAGAGAGGAACGTGCTTTTGCTCCACTCCAGGCTTTGATCACATCCCCCTAAGCAGGGTGAATAGCCCCGTCTTTCCCATTCAAACTAAAATTAAGACATTAGGCCTACACTATTTGAGAAATGTAAGCATATTTACAGCATTAAAATGATGAACAGTGAATTTAAGATATAAGGACAGGGGGGAACCCTGATATTGATGGAAATCCGTCGTATAACGTTACTCTCGTAGCGACTGAGTAGCAACTTTAATCCCTGTATATATTATGAACAATTTTTTACAGTCTATGATTATGAAGTGTATTATTGAATATAAAATTACATACATTATGATATATTAGTAAATATATGTCTCACATTTTTAAATATATGAAAATTCATTATGTATTATTCAATATATTGTAATATTAACACAATATATTATTCTGTATATTTTCAAATATACTGTTAAACCATTCAATCTATTGATCATTCATATAGGGAAATATATTTTCTTTTCATAAGGGGACCCGACAGTAAAATGTGATTTAGTAACATCATGATTTTTTAAAACATGTAATATCACTCACTTCATTCATGTTTTTAGTCTAACCATTTTTTAATTATTTGCCTTAATTTCATTATTAGACCTACTAGCAACGATAGGTCAAATTCACTGTAAAGATGTACAATTCTCAGTTTCATTCATGGTGGTAACATCGCTAGTGGAAGTCGCTAGTGGAAGATTGCTGCAATCTCCGGGACAAACTAACACTTAATAACATGAAATTTTAACAAAAGCCACTAGATTTCAAACATAGCCTACAATCAGACATCATTTCAATTTATGTATTTATTTTGTTTAGCTATAGTAAGTGTGAGCTTAGTAGCCATCAAGTGCCATGCCATTTAAATGAATGGAACTTTTTTTTATGTAAGCAAACATCAAGAATAATTTGTAACCTTTGTCCAATTTCGATCTTGTCACAGCTCCCTGAAAACTATCAACAAAACGGACAACATCTGCTATTCTTACTTTTGTCAGATATATTAATGACAGAGAAAACAAGCTGTTCACAGTCCATTTTGAGAATGAATGCTGATCGTAGCGGGTGGCGGCGCGACCGGAAGTATCGCTACCCTACTTCCGGTCTCGGTCGCCATTTTGTGAAATAGGCCTATCGGCAAACTGAGAAACGACAATTTATGCCTGCCGATCAAGTGTTGGCTCTGTTACCTGTGGAGGGCTCACCATTTCAACCTGGTTTACTGGTCTGTATGTAGTGGTGAAACAAGTTACTGACTTAAACTATCTTATTGCCACCCCAGAGAGAAGGAAGTCAACACAGTTGTGTCATATTAATTTGTTGAAGCCCTATTATTGTCGTTCTCCTAAAGCGTTAGAGACCAGAACAGATGTGAAACCTGCACTGGTAGTTGAGAGTACTTCACCTGTTCCTTTGGAAGAGGGAATTGGTGAAGGGGTTTCTTTCCCCGAGGATATGGTGCTGTTGGGACGTCTTAAAAATTCAGAGACTCTTTGCATAAAAATTTCCATAAAATGTTGACCCATTTAACAGAGAGTGAACGTGTCAACTTGACTGCTCTTATTAATCATCATGTCTCTTTATTTGGTGATGTACCGTGTACACATTGGGCGGAGCACGATGTTGATGTTGGGGATGCTGAGCCCATTTGCCAACATTTTTATCGTGTGTCCCCAAATAAACTCTTACATCTGGTTGCTGAAGTTCAATATATGCTAGATCATGACATTGCATGGCCATCATTTTCCAGCTGGGCATCCCCCTGCTTGCTTGTCAATAAATCTGTTGGAACTTATCGGTTTTGTACCAATTATAGGAAAGTAAATAAAGTGACGAAACCAGACTCCTTTCCACTTCCTCGTATTGAGGATTGTGTTGATCGGGTTGGGGCGGCGAAATTTGTAAGTAAGTTCGATCTGCTCAAGGGCTACTGGCAGGTTCCGTTGACAAGAGATCTCTTCCTTTATTACATCTAAGGGGTTATTTTCTTATAATGTTATGAGTTTTGGTCTCAGAAATGCGCCTGCAACGTTTCATCGACTTACAGAGGTGTAAAAAGTACTCAAAAATGTTACTCAAGTGAAAGTACAAGTACTGAGGGAAAATTTTACTCAATTAAAAGTAAAAGTATCTGGCCAGAATCATACTCAAGTAAAAGTAAAAAATACCACATTCAAATTGTACTTGAGTATTAAATAAAAGCAAGAATGAAAACTAGAGATTCTTGTTTAAGCTTTTAATCTCTAAAAACATTAAGTGAATGAACCACATAGGCCTACAAGGTTTTATCCTGCTTTAGAACTGTTTGTATTTAATTGTATTTATTTATCAAACTATAAGACTACTATCTAATGCCAGTATGCAACATTCTTTAAACAATCCACTAAACATGCTTTTACCACAAAAAAAAAAGAATTCGCTAAGGTACGGCCATGGGTGCTCCTGGTCCTGTGGCTGATTTTGGACTGTGTTCGCAGCTGAATCACATTTTCTTCCACTGATTGACCATAGACAGTATATAAACTGGACACAGCGACCCCATAGATTTCAATGGAGAAAAGTGAAGCAAATTAGAAGCACTCACTTCCTGATGGCTGAGCGTACTGTGCAGACTCAAACTGAGTTTGACGACATAGATGTGACGTGAGCAACCTGTCTGTCTTCTAGTAGCTGTGCCAAGAGAAATCTGAATCATTCCCTTCCGAAACTTGCAGAGACGGAGAATGTCAGTCAAATCAAGTCAAATTTTATTTCTATAGCACGTTTAAAAACAACAGAGTTGCACCAAAGTGCTGTACAGAGCTACAGTGTGCAAATAAAAAGCATTAGAAAAGCTAAATACAATACAAATAAAAGCATTGAAAAGGCAAAATACAATTATAGACACGTTACACCCGATACAATCCATTTAATAGATCAAATAAAATCAATCAAAAGCGACTTAATTAAAAGCCAGAGAGAATAAATACGTTTTAAGAGCCGATTTAAAACTGGATAATGACGGAGCAGACCTCACAGCGAAGGGCAAACTGTTCCAGAGTTTAGGTGCCGCAGCAGAGAAGGCCCGACCACCCTTGGTTTTACAGCGAAAGCGTGGGACAGTTAAAAGAAGCTGATTACAAGACCTAAGAGTTCTTTGGGGAGTGTACAAAGTCAGAAGGTCTGATAAGTATTTTGGTGCAACACCTGATAGCGCCTTGTACAAAAAAACTGCAATTTTAAAATCGATTCTGAACTTAAACGGAAGCCAATGTAACATTTCTAGGATAGGTGAAATGTGATCTCTCTTTTTTGTACCGGTCAAAAGTCTCGCTGCAGCATTTTGAACAACTTGCAGGCGAGAGATTGTAGTTTGAGGCAGACCACAGTACAGGGAATTACAGTAGTCCAGCCGTGATGTAATGAAGGCGTGGATTACAGTCTCTAAATCTTTTGGAGACAAGAAATGTTTTACTTTTGCAATCGATCTCAAGTGAAAGAAGCTGCCTTTTACCACTGAGCTGACTTGTTTTTCAAAATTAAGTGCCGAATCCAATGTAAATCTGAGATTCCTTACATGAGGTCGAACACTGACGGGGAAGGAACCGAAATTAAAATTAAAAGTAGATG
Source organism: Leuciscus leuciscus (assembly GCF_965113295.1). Classification (NCBI taxonomy): domain Eukaryota; kingdom Metazoa; phylum Chordata; class Actinopteri; order Cypriniformes; family Leuciscidae; genus Leuciscus; species Leuciscus leuciscus. The sequence goes on along the minus strand of NC_138725.1, from coordinate 26,101,698 downwards.
AGGAACTAGATGGGCCTAAAATCAAAATTTCGCTCTTACTTTCATTTAATTGTAAGAAATTATTTGCCATCCAACATTTGATCTCCTCAAAACAGTCACACAGTGCTTCCAGGGGATAAGACATATCAGTTTTTGCCGGTAGATAAAACTGTGTATCGTCAGCGTAACAGTGGTAGGATATCCTATGTTTCTCAAAAATGGCACCCAGTGGCAACATATAGAGTGAAAAGAGAAGCGGGCTTAAAATGGACCCTTGGGGCACACCACAAAGTAGGGGAACAGGTGTAGAAGTAAATTTCCCCATATTTACTGAGAAGGTTCTGTCTTTGAGATACGAGGCTAACCACTGCAAGGCAACACCCTGAATGCCCACCACTTTTTCCAATCGATGCAGCAAGGTACTATGGTCGATCATATCAAAAGCAGCGCTTAAATCTAGTAAGACAAGCACTGCGTGCAATCCGGTGTCGAGTATTTGCAAAAGGTCATTGTTGACCTTCAACAAAGCAGTTTCTGTACTGTGCATAGATCTAAAACCAGACTGAAAAGTATCAGGAATATTGGATGTACTGAGATAAGTATTCAACTGGCAATGCACGACTCTCTCTAAAAGTTTAGAAATAAAAGGCAACTTGGATATAGGTCTAAAATTATTGAGGAGAGATGGATCCAAATGGGGTTTCTTAAGCAGAGGGTGAACTACAGCATGTTTAAAACTAGCAGGGACAATTCCGGTCGCTAAAGAACTGTTAATAATATCTGTTACAGCTGGGCACAAAGTTTCGAACACTTCCTTAAAGAGACGAGTAGGAACAACATCAGACTCACAACTGGAACATTTTGCCTTAGAAACAATATCAGCCAGCTGAGAAGAGGAAACAGGATGAAAACAAGTTAGTGAATCGATTGGTGAACAGTTCAAAGGTGGATTATATATTGCTGGCTTAATGGAACCCTTGATCGTCAAAACTTTTTCATTAAAAAACTGGAAAGTTCTCACATGTTTCTCGAGATGGAACAAGAGTAGGGGCTGGTAAGGGTTTTAGCACAGAATCAATTGTCTTAAACAGCATTCTCGGCCGATTTGCATTTTCTGTGATGAGTTTTGAGAGGAATTTGGATTTTGCCTCTTTCACTGATTTTTGGTAAGTGATTAAGCATGCAGTTAAACATTCATATGAAATTTGAAGTTTATCTTTTTTCCACTTTCGCTCTGCCTTACGACACTCTTGTTTAAGAGAGTGAGTAAAATAATTTAACCAAGGCTGTGTGGGGCCCTTTCTCTTAGCTTTTCTGGGCTTAAGGGGAGCAGCAGCGTCTAAAGAAATGGAGCAGGCTTTAGTAAAAACCTCCACCATCTCTTCAGTATTTAATATGTCAAATAGGATGTCATCCGCAAGGTTGGCCTGATAGTATTCGGAAAATAAGCTGGCAGTAGAAGGTTGGATAAAACGAGAGTAGTTCAAAGACTTTGAGCGAGTTGAGGTGGGAACAACACAAACAGATTCAAACACAATTGGCAGATGGTCTGAAATAGCACTACTACTCTCAGATTTGTTACGGGAAAACCATGTGATAACACTAGATCTAAAATGTGCCCCAGATTATGAGTAGGGCTAACGACTGATTGTGACAGGTTAAAAGATTCAATAAGGCAAGAAAATTCTTTCATCAAAGGTTTAGATGGACAACAAATATGAATGTTAAAGTCTCCTAGAATCAACAGCCTATCACAACGGGATACAATATTAGAGAGAAACTCAGAGAATTGTTGGATGAAATCTTTGTTAAATTTAGGGGGCCTGTAGATCAATGCGCATAATACAGGACTCCCTATGTTAATTCTCATTAACTGTACTTCAAAGCTTGAATACACATCCGTTTGCAGTTGATTGTTTTTAAAATGATTTTTAAAAACAGTAGCAACACCCCCACCCTGACCGGAAAGTCTTGGAGTGGTAAAAAAGGCACAACCCGGGGGAGAAAGTTCACCAAGAGATGAGAAATCATCCGGTTTCAGCCAGGTTTCAGTCACAAATAGAAAGTCCAGTGAGTTTGTAGTGAAAAAGTCATTTAAAATGAACGATTTATTAGATAATGACCTCGCATTTATCAAGGCCATCCTCAGTGTCTGAGATTCTGCTATTTCATTATTTGGAGATTAAATCTTGATAGAACAGAGATTCAGTGGTGGAATGTAACGAAGTACAAATACTTTGTTACTTTACTTAAGTACATTTTTCACGTATCTGTACTTTACTTAAGTAGAATCAATAGTGCATACTTTTGACTTTTACTTCGTTACTTTTTGCAGCAATTATTATACTTTCTACTCCACTACATTTCTACAAAGTTTCGTTACATTTTCGGATCAGTTTTTCCCCTGCCAAAATAGGGATTGAAAAAAAATCTCAATGTTTTCGGTGCTGATCGCGTTGGTGGCGCTAACAATAAAGCACCTAAAAGCTGTCACAAAGAACCAGGAAAAGTAATGAAAATGTCAACTATAGCAAGGAGACATTTTAATTGTTTATTAATAAACAAGTGTTTTCTGTGTCGGCTGCAAAGATGAGGTTGACGATAGGCCTACTGATACGCGATCTTCGCAGTAGTGAACGCGCCAGAGAGAAATGCGCATTTCATACGGATTATAAGCAGAGAGCAGTCGGTTTTCTTTCGTTTTGAATTGTTCTGTTTAAAAGTACACATTTAAAGCTGTCTAAAGATATATTTATCAGGTCTGTGAGGCAAGTAGGATACCTTATACGCTGAGTTTCGGTTCATTTATGAGACGCGCTTCAGTTCACTCGCCGGCGCCTACGTGTCGTGATTATCTATTTTCTACTATATTTACTTATTTATTAAATCCTGGCAATTGTTTGATGAAACATTGATTAAAATTGAGATACAATTAATACAAAACGAAATTCAAATTTAAAAAAGGCTTTGTGCTTTCTGTTTGAGGTCTCAGTGAAAGTTTTAAAGCAGTCTTTTAGTGCCTTTCAGAGCGGTCACGTCTGTAACATTGTTTTTTTCCTCATAAATGGGAACACGAAAAATAAAATAAAATGAATATGTTATGTTCTGTGGAGAGCCAACCCTTCATCCGGTGGGTATTACTTTTGGTTTGCGCAGTGTAATTCACAGAATTACAAAAAAATATTTTTCTACCTAAAAGTTAAATATTTTTTGTGTCCCGTAACGCATGTGTAGCCTAGGCTATTTCCCATTAAATATAAAACGCATACTGATATTTTTCAATATGTATTAAATGCATTTTCTGAGAATTTATATTTCAAGTTTTTACTGCAAATGTCCCGTTTATAACGATGGAATTGCCAAATATTAAATAATTTATCCTCAACTAGTTTTGTGGTGTAGGTATACGTATTGTATAATGTTAACTTCAAAAAAGGGGTGTGTCGCGATTCTGCCTTCTCACACCGCGACACAGGTTCGTAGATCTGAGTGTAGCGATTTCGGATTCATATTGTTACAGCCCTAATTATTATAATATAGACATTAAGAGAATAAATTGTTATGCAAGTACTTTTACTTTTAATACTTAAAGTACATTTAAAACATAATACTTAATACTTAAAGTTTTCATTGTGGTACTTCTACTTTTACTAAAGTAAATATGTCTCTGGTTATTTGTACTTTTACTTAAGTACTGAGATTCAGTACTTCCTCCACCACTGCAGAGATTTAGCGGGTTTACTGACCGTAACTTTGCGACTGGCTTGGAGGAAGGCCAACAGGATGAAATTACTGGAATGACGTCATTGAACAGAGAAGTGAACTGTGCGTCTTTATAGAAACTGCACCGGGATCCTCGTGGATATATCGAGGACTGCGCACAATTTTCAAGTGAGCACAGTAATTATAAATGTCCACAGGAAGACAATATGTTGAGTTCAGTTTATGCAGATCCAGAGATGAGTAGAAAATAGCCATACTTGTACAGATATGATAACCAAGAGTCGAAACAGCAGTGTAGAAAAGTACATTAAAACAGCTGTGACATGCCAGAGCAGTGAGCAGGAAGGACAGCATCCTCTGTAGCGCCACCATCACCTGGTCTATGTCCTAACGTCTGTGAGGCCGCTGTTGTAATAGATGGCCGACGAGTAAATCGAGCGATATCCACAGCTATCCGATCCTCCAGCCGAAAGGCAGTAGCATCCCAGTCCGCAGCAGGACCGTCTGAGCGCAGAGCTGAGTCTATGCAACTCTTCCGCGACAGGCCGATGGTAAGATAGATGAAGAGTATGCAGGTGGATCAGGAAATCCCGCGATTTACGGCCGATCCAATGTTGCACTCACAAGTCAAACTCTTCCGCGGCAAGCCAATGTTGATGGAGATGAAGTGTTGGCAGGAAGTTCGGGCGATCCCCGCGATTAACAGCTGATCGTCCAGCTGAGAGCAGTCGATCACAACCCACCGAAATCCATCCTACACCAGCCAGTAAGTGCCAATCCTCATCGGAGGAAATATAATTTTAGCGGACGAAAGGCCTTCAGGTAGAACAGGCGCTCCCTTGAATCCAAAACGGATAGCTCAAAATTTAAATATATAGGTGCACACACGTGAAACTGAGCAGGTAGAGCAGCGGCAGTCAGACACGCCAGCGTACGCTCTAACCGGATGTGAAGTTGGGCTGAGTAATGTGAGTAGGAGGTGTCCATGAGCTAGGAGCAGGAGCACATTTATGGCTCTCTATGGGCTTCTCCCTTGACTTTATTGGACTTTATGCCTCAAGTCCCCCCGATTGACTTCGAGCTCCTCCTCCTGTCTATACGGTAATTTCCAGAGAGTCGCGTGGTTATGACGCAATCGTTAGCCTATTTTTACAAAAACTGCTTCTACGGGCCATAACGTAAGATACAAGGCAATGGAGCCTTTTATACATTGTTGTGTTTCTTTAGAAATAAACAATGGACAAATGGAGTTTTTAAAACCTAATTTCCACCAGATGCGGAACGGCTGCGGAACGGCTCCGCTGCGTGACAGCTCCGTGTTCCGTCGTCCGTCAATACCCACCAGGTCCGGATTTGTTGCGCAACGGCTGCGGTCATGACTGACAGCTGACGTCACGAGGCCCCATGTAATCTCGCGAATTCTGGTCTGATCGCGCGATATGTAGTTTCTATAAACAGAACTACCAAACCAATCACTTCTGCAATAGTTTTCCACGCTGCATCCTTTTTAATGTTGTCCTTATAAAAAGGATGTGACGGGTCATAGATGATGGGTTGATTCTGTACCTCAATAATCAGCATTTCTTCATCCATCGTGTCAACGGGGTTAAAACTTCAACAAGCCTGTCTCCGCCCATTATGACGTTTTCAAGGTGTAGTGTAGGGAAATATGAGCGCGGTGTATTTTATTTTGAAAATTAAACGGATCTTTTATTTTGTTTCTGGCTGTTCTGTTTTGTCACTCGACTTCCTGTCCTGCGTACTCTGCCCTGTAGTGCTGCGGAGCGCTCCGGCATCCGGCAAAAATAGAAGCTCTGCGTATCTGCTACGGAGGGCTGCGGATTGCCGGAGTCGGAACGCAGCTGTACCGCATTCAGTGGAAATACACTCATTGACTTTAATGGAAACCTATTGACTCCGCCGCCGTGCCGGAGCCGTAACGCAGCCGGTGGAAATTGGGGGTAAATGCCTCGAGATGTTAAGTTATTTGCTGTCAAAGTGAAGCAAAAATGAATGGGACTCAATGGAATGCTAACAGCAGGTGATGGCTTGTTAGCAAATGGGTGGCCCCCGGGGGTGGTACGATTTTCGGCTGCTGGATTGACCCCCTGTGATTGACTGTTATAATTTCTCTAATTTCCAGGTCAAGCTGCTGTGCATTGTGGTAATAGATGTGACATGACGTCAGTTCCAAAGGACCAATGAACATGCGTGACCAATTTGGTGAAATGTGAAAACGAATCTTATTGGCAGAATAAATGACATTTAAATTAAACTGGGCATCAGCGCAATTCAATTGGTTTGGTAATAGCAAGGGAAAATAGAATCAAGTGATCTCGCAGAAAGACGATTCTCTGCCGATCCATCAATCAATATTGCATGATGATAATTCCCACCTTACCGTGATGGTAAACTTCTGCGCTCTGTCTCATAATACATTTATGCGTCAGTTTATTATATATGATATCTGCATTAGGTCACAATAGAGTGAGTTTGAGCAGAAACATTGTATTAAGTTTCTACTCTTTCTACTGTGTTTTGTTTTTTAATACCACTTAGTCAAACAGCTTCTTGAATGGAAACATTACATTTGACCATCATATTCATTGGCGTTCCTTATGAAAAGAAAATATATTTCCCATTTATGAATGATCAATATATGGTTTAACAGTGTATTTGAAAATATACAGAATAATACATTGTGTTAATATATTACAATATACTGAATAATAAGGAATTGCCGCTTTTCATATATTTAAACATATGTGACAATATATTTAGTATATCATAATGTATGTAATTTTATATTCAGTAATATACTTGATAATATATAGATTTTAGATATAAAATCTATAGATCACGTCCAGAAAGTGTCATGGTTGTCTCAAGTGTCTCTCTTCCCGTGTGTTTGTGTGTGCTTGTGGGTGTGGCCGCTGATTACCTCAATTATCATCAGCACCAGCTGCGGTCTATTAGCCATGCCTTTATTAGCTTATTGTCTGCTGTCTTGTATTGTTAGATTGTTGTTTGATGTCAAGTCCTGTTTCCTGACCTCTTAGCCACTTCCTGGATTTTGATTCTGTTCCTGAGAGTTCCTGGATTCCTTTGTGGATTATTCCTTCCTGGATATCTGTGAATTGTGCCTGATAGGGATGGGGAAACGAAACCTTGTGAATCACGTAGGCTTTCCCCTGACTGTTCAGGGAAAAGATTCAAAGCTTTGAGAGTGTCGGGAACAGCGCCATCTGGTGCTTATTTAAAATAAAGCAGCCAGAAGCCTGTGTTACAAGCTCTGGCAGATGAAGTAACCACAACACACTCCATAGTTTAAATGTTATGTGTACAAATAAAAGCCTTTTTTTTTTTTTTTTTTGAAACCATTTTGCAGAAAAAATAAACAATTACACGAAGTTCAATTTTCACACAGAGTTTGTATTTTTCCTTTGCCTCACATGACAAATGACAAAAGATTGAATGAAATCAGACAGGGAAGATTGCTGTTCAAGTTCAGTTCAAGATTTAAAAAAGAAAAAAGAAAAAAAAAAAAGCCATGAGAGTCCTTGATTCACTAATGTCTTAAAGGTCCCATGACATGCTACTTTTTGTAGGCTTTAATATAGGCCTTAGTGGTCCCTAGTACTGTATCTGAAATCTCTTTCCAAAAATTCAGCCTCGGTGCAGAATTATAGCCACTTCAAGCCAGTCCCAGAATGAGCTTCCTTCAGACAGGCCGTTTCGGTGTCTGTAGCCTTAAATGATAATGAGGAGGAGAAAGGCGGCGCAAGGTGGAGGGTGGGTGTGGCCTTGACCATCTTGCGCAACGGTACCGTGGCGTGCATGTTTACGTTGGATATAGCAATGGCACGAAGACACGCAGTCTTTCAAGCATTTCAGTTTGACCCAGAATCTGATCCAGATGGAGAAGCAACGGATGAAGAAGTTGCACCTCAGCGGCTCCAGCAGGACGTTTCCGAATGGTTAGTTAAAAAAATTATGTCTGGATACGGTACTTTATTCGGATGGTTTACAGTTATCATCATGTAGCTAACGCTAACCTACTGTTGCCTTTTCATGAGAGATCTGTAACGTCTGTAATTTATCTTATTACAATTACATCAAGCTCTGCGATCTTGAAATGCGGATATCGCGCGCGCCATATAACCAACAGGAAAACGGTTATCCAAATAACAAAGAAGTGTACAACACTCACGTTACAGTTTGTGTATTCACACACATAAACTGCATAGCTGCATAGCTAATGTGACAGCCACATTCTACGTGTACCAATCTAGGTAACCATAAACAGTAAAGCAACACACTTATATCATTAGTTGACTTAACGTTACTTGTCCGAGGTGTGTAGCTGAGCCAAAGAGAGTGATCCAGACTTTAGTTTCAGATGTTCAGCAAGCCCAGCTCTGTATTGACCCTTCAGTGTTCATTTGTACATCCAATTATTGAGCAATTGTTATGCTTCGCTCGCTCAAAAGCCATGATATCTCTCGTGGACAAACTAAAATCGCGCGCGCGGCGTTCCTACTTCCTAGCGCATTTTGTCATGGGCGGAAAATATATTCTCTGGGCGGGCAAAGCAGAGACAGGGGAGGTAACATTTCCTCCTTATGACGTCATAAGGAGGAGATTCAAGATCAGCGCGTATGAGCCTCCATTTTCTCAAAGGCCAACATGACATCATGACTTTGCGTAAACATACACGCCACTTTCAAGTCAAAAGTGGCCTGTTATCTATACGCATTTTGAGCTATCCGCGTGTATGTTCACGCCGAAACGAACCGTCATCTTCTACGCCGTTAAATGTCCGAGCGAAACGGAGCAAAATGTACGTGAAATAATCATGTTGGTCCCCTTTGGAAAACGTGTAGATGTCACAGTTTAACAGCCTCAGACGTGAGTCTTAAAACTATAGGCTACAATTATAAAGAAAAACAACAGACAGACAGTATAATCACAATAATTTATTTAATGAGAAAATGTCAAAATCGGTACCAAAAGTTGTTCACGTGACGATGTGTCGCAGTCCTCTCTGGCAGTGGTTTTGTATGAGGTAACAGACAGAGCAGAATTTAAGTTATTAATTCAAATCCATGAAAACGTTAATCCGTCTTCGGTTCGGTTCGCTCTGAGTGAGGGCTGCGCGGCAGTGGCAGTGCGCGCTTCATTTCAAATGTGAATGTGCATGACGCAATTTGTGACGAAGCAGGCGAGGCGAGAGCCAATGAGCGTTTGATATTACTGCCGTAACCATAGTAACCTGTCGCTTCTTGAGGGCGCAATTTTTGAATTTGAATTCATAACAAGCGCGGGGTTTGACGTTTACGGTCAAGATGACGATTACTGGATAAAGGGCTGAGTTTGGATCTTTTTCTTGCAAATAATATATGGATTCTGAAGGTTTGGATTACATCAAGCTAATAAAATTGGTGTATTTTGTGAATCGATGTTGTGTTGTAAGGTTAGTATTATTATGGTTCTATAGGAACCATAAATAAATTATTGTTATTATACTCGTCTGTCTGTTGTTTTTCTTTATGGTTGCCTAGGTAGTTTTAAGAAATGGTTATGGTTACCCAGATAGCCACTGGACGCTGTAACGGAACAGGGCCGCAACCGCAAAACGATAGAGCCGGGTCTGGCCCGCATCCGCCTCACGGACTCGTTCCTGAGTCCAAACGCACATCGGGCCGAAGCCGTTTCTGGTCTGTTTTTAGGGGTTGTTGCGGATATGTGCCAGCGCCGATCCAGCACCGCCTGATCATCCCGTTACAGATGCGTAACGGGTGCGTGAAACGATTCCGCCTACCGGAGCTGTGCCGGATGTGTTACGATTCCACTTAAATCACCACTGGATTGTCCTTTTGCCTTATTTTCGGCATTTTTGTCAGTTAGGGTATCATAGTAACCTATGCTACCTAGGCATACATAAAGTTATTTTATAATAATGCTCTGTCTATCTACAGTAATTATCTTATATAGTTTTTCTGTGTAAAATAACTATGAAGTTATGTATAAAAATGCAATAAGTACATACATTCAAATACAAAGTTTGTATATTTACAGTTTTAATTTTTGGTCAAAGTTGTGAAACTAGACCTGCAATCTCTAATTAAGTACTTAATAATAGCAAATGTACAGTGAATTTCTGTTAAATTAACTAAACATACAAGTACGGAATACCTGCACACTTACAGTATTCATTAAACAAACACTGAACATCAAGATACGTGAATGATAGGAAATACAAGCTTAGTATAGAATTTAGAACATGTAAAAATATCCACATTAAAAGGCAATTGCTGTATACCTTTATACTCTAATATAACTTGTTTTAAACATTTACAATTACATTTTTTCCAAAGTGACTTAAAATTAAGAGAACAATAGAAGCAACAAGTGCAGTGACAAGTCCCAGTTAGTGTAGCACAGTGCACAAATTATTTTTTTATTAAAACAAAGATTTAGTATTATTGGGTCAAGTGTTTATGAAAAGATGGATCTTTAGCAGTTTCTTGAAAATGTGTTGAGTTGGGCAGGTCATCCCACCAGCAGGGAACAGTCCAGGGAAAGGTCAGTGAAAGTGATTGTGTGTCTCTTTGGGATGATGGCACCACAAGGCGCCGTTCACTTGCAGAACACAAGCTTCTGAAGACACACAGATCTGAAGCAGTGAGTTTAGGTCTTGCTGCAGCATCTGGATCAGTTGCAGAGGTTTGACTGATGCTGGAAGAGCTGCAATAGTCCAGTCTGGATAGAACAAGAGCTTAGACAAGGAGTTGTGTGGCTCCGATAGGAAGGGCCGGATCTTTCTGATGTTGTATAAGGCAAATCAGCAGGATCACACAGCAAGGATGGTTTGGCTGAAACCATAAGCAGTTCTGTCTTGGCAAGGTTGAGTTGAAAGTCATTCATCCAGCAAGAATTTTCCATCAGGTAGGCTGAGATGCAAGCAGCAACCATCAGATCCTTTAGCTGGAATGAAAGGTAGAGATATGTGTCATTAAGTGATAGGAAAAGTCATGTTTCTAAATGAAAAAGCCTAGTTACGCTACCAACAACAACAAAAAAATTAAATAGATGGGTGGAATCTAACACAATCGTGGTCTTACTGTAGTAAAACCAAACCTTGTGCTGTGGCCTCACAAGGATCAAATGAATATTCACATGGGAAAATATAGTATAAAACAAATTACATTTTCTGCCACTTTTAGTGAAATCATATGGAATCAGAAGACTCGGCCATTACAATATTTTAAATTACTTCTTCCCATACCTTGTTTGCCATGATAATTCTGCTTTCCACTTGACCTGAAATCACAAAAAAAAAAAAAAAAAAAAAAAACCTCAGTATTACATTTACACATGTAAGAATATGTTCCACTGAGACAATGCAAAACCTAAACTGACTATGATCTGGAAGCTGAGCAGGAAAGGCTAACAGTGAAGTTTTGAGCTGAGACACCTAACCTTAGGGGTGTAAGTTAACTGTCTGTTCATCTGGATCAATGCAATTTTCATAACCAATGATCAAAAGTATCCTATGAAAAAGGCTACTATGATGACCCCAGGCCATCCAAAATGTAGATACGTTCATTTCTTCATCAGAACACAAACATTCTATCAACTTTTATTTTATAAGCCTAATATATGCACATATATGCATTCTAGATAGCTACGTGTTGGCAAGCAGATGCAGCCAGAATATGCAATTTATCATGTTGTGTTCATATTCTAGTCTCATGTGCTTTCCTGTATCAAGTACAGTATTTACTGAATTCGTTTTCTTAACAGTCTTGAGATAACGTTAGCCATGTTTAACCCTTACGAAAATTAACTATGGTTTAACCACAAAGAAAAAAAACAAGAAAAAAAACATGGTAGGCCAGCTAGGCCTATTTGTTTTTGTAGTATAACTGTGGTTATTAAAAATGGTAATAAAAATTGGTTAGTTAAAACCGAGGATATTTTTTAAGAGAAGAGTTTTCAGCTTCCAGACAGTGATTCAAAATGTCCCGCCATTTAAGAGATTGATTTACTGACAGATACTATCGCGTATTAACGAAGATTTTATTCACAATTAAACGGACTTTGATATGTATAACAAGTCTACGAAAGCTTGTTTTAGGTCTTTTGAGGTGTGGGTTCAACTGATCTTTCTTAAAACAGATGGAAAATGTAAAGACGCATGCTACATTTTCAGTGTTTTGCCCTCCAGCTCTCGCCAGTTATGACAGAACATAATTTAAGAATGCTAACGTTAGCTTGAAAACTGTAAACGTAACACAAATGTAATATAAAATATCGTTCACATGTAACTTAGTATATGAGACTCTTACCTCAGCCGGTGATCGGTTGGCATGATGTCCGCTGACGAACAAGGCTCACAGAAAAGGGTGTTATTTCCAAAGAATCCAAACGGACTGACAGACAACAGCTCCTGCTCACGGCTGCTCTTGACGAACACGATTGCTTTGAACCACTGTTGATCTCACAGTCTACTTCACGAGAGTAGACTGAATTCAAATCTCCCGCTTGCCCAAACTCGATCCTGATCAGCTAACGTTAACCGTTGTGGGCGGGAGTAAACAGCGGAAAAGTAATGGCGGCGAATTTGAATCTGCGTCATCTCGCGCGCGCGCGCGCGCACTCACACACACACAAAGCCCTGAATGTGCAGCAACGGCAAATGCCTTTTATTTGCAAATATTTGCTGTATAATGACAAAACGGTAAAAATCTGTAAAAAAAATACAGTGTGGTTTTTTTTACAGTGTGTGCTGTAACGGACCTGTTGCTGTATAGTTTTTAAACACTGATAATATTGTTCAGCTTAATGACAATGCATTTATCTCATGCTCTAAGATAGAAAAATAAATATGCAGACAGGTAACCATGTTGTTTTGAAAATGTTTATTCCACGGAGTTCTTCACACAGTTTGAGAAAAGTATTTCGGATGTGGTCCACATCAGGTAGTCTCTGTCAAAACAGTGTTGGCTCAAATCTGTTTTGCAGATATGGGCCAGAGCAGTTTTTAGCCCTTTTTTAAATGCAGTCGGCTCAGATATGTATCACAGATTCGGGCCACACCAGTGTAGCCTATGTGAAAACAGTATCGGCTCAGATTCATATTGCAGATCTGGACCAAATCAGTGTCAGACACAGCTAATGTCTTTCGGTTACCTATGGGAAAAGTGATCTGGGCCAGATCTGTAAAATGATATAAATACTGAACTGATGGCAGTTAGATTGTTTAAGCTGAAACCTCTGTCTGGCACGGATCTGGTTCACAATCAGAAAACGTCTCTAAGATAGAAACGGAGGCAAGGGGCTTAAAACGGATCCGTGCCAAATGTAATTGCTATCTGGGTAGGTTTAGGGGTAGGATTCGTGGCTCAAACTATCTTTTAATGCCATATTGTTCATAAAAATGCCATTTTCCTACATATCTTTTATCATTTTAATATTGTCCATAAAATGGGTATGTTTAGGTGTGGGAGTAGAGTTAAGGGATCTTACATTTATAATCTATACAATGGTATAGGAAATTGTACAGATATCTTCAAGATATGGCAAACGTGGGCGTTAAACTGTGACATCTAACGTTACACGTTTTCCAAAGGGGACCAACGTGATTATTTCACGTCTTGTCGTGATACCGGGGAATCGATATTTTTTTTCCTAGGATGGTAGGAGAAGATTAACCCCAGTGACGGGTAGGTTTAGGGACTTTTAGGGAGTTGGGGTAGGTCATACAGTAATGTAACGTTAAGTCAACGGCGTTGATAAACACGCTGAAAAGCGATTATGCGTGTTGATAGCACGCCAAAAATGGAAATCGAATTGGCGTGTCATACATACGCCATTTCATGAGATCAGTCTGCAAAGGCAGAGAAAGATAGCAAAAGCTCGATTTACACCGATTGAAATTTCTAGAAACTTGGGGACCATATACAGGCTAGGGGAACTCATATTAATGTTAAAAAACCTCAGAAAGTGAAAATTTCATGTCATGGGACCTTTAAAGTTAGTTATTTTTTTCAAACTCAGTTTTTCCTGTTCAATTTCAACCAAAAGAAAATAAATGTAAAAAAAGACAGAAAAAGAAATAATCCAAACAAGTGTTTGGTGTATGGGTGTGTGCATGTGTAATGAGCGTGTATGTGTGTGTGGGTGTGTGTTGGCTGCGTGAGGCAGTCTGTGTAGCGGCCGCAAATCCAGGGCCGGGGAAAGAGTTTGGAGACTTGGCGTGAGGTTAAAGGGATAGTTCACTTTGAAATAAAATTTTGGTATGTTTTAGCTTACCTCAAGGGCATCCAAGATGTAGGTGTCTTTTTTTTCCGCAGTAGTTTCAATTTTGATATTTTTAGGTCAAACCGTTGTTGTCTGTCAGTCAAATAATGCAGGTCTATGGTCACCACCTCAAAGAGCAAGCACAGAGTCCAAATTAAAACAATTCCACATCGTCCAAATTAAACAATTAAACACGAAACGAGCGGTTTGTGTGAGAAAACGAACAGTATTTATATCGTTGTTATCTCTTGAACACAGCCGCGTCCAAATGATCTGAGGGCGCGGGCGGGTATAGATATATACTATAGAATTCGCCTTGGCTACTGCAGTTCATTGGAACGAAACCGTAGCCAAGGCGATATCTAGTGTATATATCTATACCCGCCCGCGCCCTCAGATCATTTGGACGCGGCTGTGTTCAAGAGGTAACAACGATTTAAATACTGTTCGTTTTCTCACACAAACCGCTCGTTTCGTGTCTTAGGCCATCAATGTGTACTTACGATGGGGAATTGTTTAATTTGGACGATGTGGAATTGTTTTAATTTGGACTCTGTGCATGCTCTTTGAGGTGGTGACCATAGACCTGCATTATATGACTGACAGACAAGAACAGTTTGACCTAAAAATATCAAAATTGAAACTACTGCGGAAAAAAAGACACCTACATCTTGGATGCCCTTGAGGTAAGCTAAAACATACCAAAATTTTATTTCAAAGTGAACTATCCCTTTAAAAGATGATGGACATCAAGACTAATACCTGAGGCAGGCGAACCAGGCTGGATTGTGTTGCACCAGGCAGGGGAACCATGCAGAGCTCGATTTCTCCGTCACTTTGGCGATCGCACCCAGTCAGCGCATGCACAGAGATTCCAGCAAAGAATAGCAACGACGGCCTTCAGGTAGCGTGTGTCCCTCTCCAATAACCTACACGTTTTTTTGTTTTTTGTTTTTTTTCACTCTCCCTCTGCCGTTTCTAGCTCTCTTTTATATTCAATTTCCTCATTGATTTCCTCATTGAACAGAAATAACTCCAGAAAGGCCACACTGCAGATTTGCATTTCACATGCAAATCAAATTAAATCGGCTAAATTACCTGTGCGAGCAGGCCAGCCTACAGCACAACATCGATGCACCGAAAAAATAAACAATTCATTTACTAAATTAAATTAGAACAGAATATACCTTTCTAATAGCCTAAATAAAAATACAAAACGAAATAAATCAGAATCAAGTCACAGGATGAGGAGCAAATGTGTGCAAAATGCCTGAAGTGCAGGGGAACATATATTCAAAACACAAGCCACAAATAGTTAGATTAGATAACCCTGACAGATTAATAAATAAAATAAAAATAAATAAATTATTAAAATAACGATAGTAGCCAGAATTTTCAACTTTGTCTTTTTAACTGCAGAAACAACAATAAATGCTAAACTGGAGTCGCAGTCTTTTTAGCTAAAAATTAGAACCGGCTGAAAAGTTTTGAAATCACTTGTACCTGATCGAGAGAACAAATCCTGAAAGTCTTTCACTCTGTCTGTCCGTTGGAGTCTTTCAAATTGCGCGCGCGGATAAAATACATTCTAACGTGAAACCCAGTCTATGCGTGAAACATGTTAACGTTGGCCGGCAGAAGTACGATCATGGTTTTCCTGATGCTAAATCCAGCCTTGGAGAATATCCTTTCTAATCGTGTACATCCACACTTTAGATTTTCTTATCCCAGACATTATTAAAGATTTAAATCCTTGCCGCGAAGACGCTCCTCTGTCTGTCACGGATTGAAAGTGAAACTTAAATCTGTCACGGGGTGTTTGGATTTATTCACGCACGTTAAAAAATATTTATTAAAAGCTTCTTTCTTTGCACATTTTTATATAGGCCTACAGCATTATCATAATAGGCTGAATATTAACGTATTTACATAAAAGCTAGTTCTATGTGAAATCAGACATTGAGCGCCCTCATATAGCCAAAGTGGCATGATCCTCGTTTCATAACGAAGATTCGACCGTGAGATCGGTAGTCGAATCAGGCTCCTCCTATCGAAGCATCGAATCTTCGACTATTCGGGGTCACCCCTAGTGTGGAGTCAATGAGTCTCTCAGATAAAATGCACTCGGGAGTGGACAGGCGTTTGGAGTGATCAAAAATATGAGGCAAGGCATCGGGTTTGATGTTTTTGGAACCTGGACATATGAAAGAACAAAATCAGGAGTTGAGTCTTTTGCCGGATCTGATATATTCCAAGTTATTGTGATCGTTCCAAACGATAAAAGGTACCCCCGACCCTTCTAACCAATGGCGCCACTCCTCCAACGCTAACTTGACTGCCAACAACTCTGTTACCAATGTCATAGTTACGTTCGGCGGATGATAGATGATGGGACAAAAACGCGCAAGGATGCATCTTGTCTTCTGTGGAAGAGCGCTGGGAAAGAACCGCACCTACCCCCACCTCTGACCTCCACCACGACCTGAGGTGACGGATCAGGGGCTATCAAAATGGGAGCTGAAACAAAGCAGCTTTTAAGTTTGGAAAATGCAGCTTCGGCTGCCCCAGACCACCTGAATGTCGTTCTGGAGGAGGTCAAGGTGGTCAGACGAGCTTTTAAGTTAGCTGAAATTGCTAATATAACGGCGATAGAAATTGGCCAACCCCAGAAACCTCTGTAGGGCCTTACGGGAATCGCTTAGTTCGCTTATAGGGAGAGCCGGCAGTGTTCTAGAAACATTATTATCCAAATTATTTTGCTTTTTAGAATGCACATCAGCTTTCCTTTCCCTTATGACTGTATTCACCTTTAAATGTGTTTAATAATTGTTGATTTTCAAAGTACTGAACTGAGAGTATGAAGGTAATATGATGCCGTAAAGAATCGCATGCACAGGGTAAGATTTGTGAAAGTGTACACAAGTTTGCAAGCGTAAATTACATTTGCATGAGAGAAGATCACGCCACAAACGCCTGTCGCCAGGACACATCTTTACTGTTTCGTCATTTGGCTCAGAAATGTTCTCATTGCCAAAATGGTACTTTTAATCCATAAATACATGTTAAATAAATAGATAAATGGGGATCTAAATAAATTTGGTGACTGGTGTGTTTATCGAACCATGTTTATTGAACGAGACAGATGAGAATAAATCGAGAGTCAGCGAGAAGCTCATCTGATTGGCTACATTAGAAGGTGGAAGACCCTCTTCACTTGCAAAACTCAATGAGTGAGAGAATCGTGCCAAAACTGTAAGCGCAGCTAAAAGAAAGACGCAACTGTACAAATCGGGTTATTTCGGGAACTTTTTTGCCCCATGCACACAACAAGTCATTCAGACTTTTACAACAGTTTATTTTTTTACGCGACCAGTCTGTTTTTGCAGTTCCTGACTCTGTTGTTTTTCGGTTGCAAATTGCTGTTCAAAGGACTGCAATGCTTTTGGACGTATTTGTGCGGCAAACGTGAAAAAAAGAAAAGTCAGACGAATACAGATCCTATTTATTTTGCGCCAGCATGAAGCTGCAGCTTCACAATACATGCACTACACTTACGAATAACGGTAAAATGCTGCAAATATTTTTTTCTTACACTTGAAAGGTGATTTACACCTTTACAAATCTTCTCTTGTGCATGCAAATTTAATTTACGCTTGCAAACTTATGTACACTTTCACAAATCTTACCCTGCGCATATGATTCTTTATTCTGATGAGAACCATCCAAAACATTCTAACCCAAGGACAAATGTATTTAAAATGTTTGTTTGACCTGTTCAATTCTCAATGCACCACGTATTCCTACTTATACCATGGTCTGGGTGAATACTCGATTCTGATTGGCTGCAGGGTGTCCGTTAAAAAGTGATAGAGGACACCTAGTAAAAGAGATCTGGTGAAACTGACTGTTTACCGTTCGAAATTAATAAATAAATGCGCTGGCTACTAGGGCTGGACGATTTTGGAAAATAATCTAATTGCGATTTTTTTTTACCAATATTGCGATTGCGATTTAATATGCAATTATTTTTTAAGCTCTTTATCTTTTCTAAGTACTTCGGGTCGGCTGCGAACTCTCCGAGGAGATGCCGATGTCGACCCTGCGGGCTCGACTCGCCTTGTTGGACCCTCCTCCTGCCTCCGGACCCGGATGCAGTAGCTGAGCGCTCGCCGGAGCCCCTCCCGCGAGCCTCGCTATCTCCTTCTCCCCCCCACCTCCCGACGCGCAGCGGCCGGCTTTCGCCCGCACTGCCGTCGCCTCAGGGGATGAAGCAGACAACGCTGCTATCATAGACAGCTGCTTACCCCCCTCTGTCAAGCCGCGCAAACGGCGCCGCTCACAAGGGATGTCAGAAACGGACGGTCTCGGGCTATAGCTTCCTTTACGTTACAAAAAAACGTAAAGGTTTTTTTGGGTTGCAGACCCTCTAAAGCGCTCAAACACTGGCCGTGTGACAAATGTAAGCCCTGCGCCCGCTCACGAGTGCGCGCACTTACTAACAAACACGATACCCCTCATGCCGCTCTCGCGACACGGGTTTTTAACAGCGAAATGTGCCCCATCCATAAAGATCGAGCCGTCATACGCTGGACAGCCAGTCACTACTGTCTACCAGCCCCCATGTTCAAGCACCGGTGGCGCGTGCGCCGCCCCATCTTCTCTGATACAGATTCCCCATCTCGCGCAGTTCGCCGATCTGAACCCAGAGACCATTCGACCCCTAGCTATGCGTGCGGAAGCATGGGAAGCTATCCAGGGCATGTCAGAATGGGTGCTGAACACTATAGAACACGCTATTCACTTCAATTCACTCGCCGTCCCCCGCGCTTTTTAGCACGGACGGAGACAAGAGTGTATTCAGAAGCAGCGCATCTGCTTCATGCAGAAAATAGCAAAGCTGCTGCACAAAGGGGCTATAGAACAGGTCCATCCTTCTCTGAGCGAGTCGGGCTTTTACAGCTGTTGCTTCCTCGTACCCAAGAAGGACGGAGCGCTAAGACCTATTTTAGATCTGAGACATTTGAACAAAGCCTCATGAGACGGCCGTTCAAAATGATCACAACCAGACAAATCCTCACGCTGGCAGCCGAATGGTATCGCACTGGAGTGACGATGGGAGCGATCTCGCACCGGAAGGTTGTCTCGACAGACGCTTCCAACCAAGGTTGGGGAGTGCTCTTCGAAGGCAGACCGGTCTATGGCCGCTGGTCAGACCAGGAGAATCTCCTTCACATAAACTGTCTAGAGATGCTCGCGGTCGAGAAAGCGCTCAGGCACTTCCTCCCAGACCTCCAAGGTCACCATGTTCTAGTCAGCACGGACAATACATCTGTAGTGGCCTACGTGAACCGCCAGGGCGGCGTCAGATCCAAAATGCTCTGCACCCTGGCGGAACGCCTCCTCGTGTGGGCTCAGCACTCACTGCGCTCGCTGAGAGCCGCGCATGTGCCTGGGCACCTGAACGAGGGTCCCGACAGACTGTCCAGGGACAATGTTCCCCCTGGGGAGTGGTCCTTGCATCCCCAAACAGTCCAGTCACTGTGGCGCTGTTTCGGCAAAGCGAAAGTCGACCTCTTTGCGTCAAAAGACAACGTTCACTGCCCAAAGTTCTTTACGAAGAACGAGTGTTCCCCTTTACGAAGAACGAAGAACCCACTACATGCCTTCCCGCCGGTCTCTTTGTTGCCACAAGTCATCAGGAGAACCAGGGAAGCGCGCCACACGGTGCTCCTTATAGCCCAGTACTGGGAGAACCAGACTTGGTTACCGGAGCTAATACAGCTGGCAGACACAGTCCCCTGGCCGATTCCGGCGAGAAGAGACCTTCTCTCTCAAGCCCACGGCTCGATCTGGCATCCCCATCCAGAGCGCTGGTCTCTGCATGCATGGAGACTCAACGGATACCCGTTGACCTGCCAGAAGGGGTTGTGAACACGATCACCCAGTCTAGAGCCCCCTCTACGAGGCGGCTCTACACGTCTAAATGGTCTGTGTTTAAAAGTGGTGCACTGCCAAGGGGCTGGATCCACAAGCATGTGGGGTATCGCAGGTATTGGTTTTCCTTCAAGAGCTGCTGGACACGGGCAGGTCCCCTTCCACGCTCAAAGTCTATGTTGCGGCCATCTCAGCTTTTGCCGGTTCGGCGCTGGGCCGCGCATTAGGAAGGAATGAGTTCGTCACCCGCTTCCTTAGGGGAGCCAGGAGGATGAACCCCCCGCGACCCCCCTCGGTTCCTATGTGGGATCTTTCGCTGGTCCTAGAGGCCCTGAAAGCGCATCCCTTTGAACCCATAGAAACTGTGGATATGAAATACCTCACGCTCAAAACCGTTTTTCTGATAGCTCTGTCTTCAGTCAAACGTGTGGGAGACCTTCACGCGTTATCCGTTAATTTGTTAGGTTTTACAACCTGGAAGTTCCTGCCTTGCAGGTGAAAGTTTTATCAGTCTAAGTCACGCGTAGGCCGGCCCACTGTCTGTGTGCGGGCTACTGCGGTTGATTTAGCTCTCCTGGTTGAGCTGCATTATACAAGGGTTTATCAGCTCAGACCGGCCGTGCCGCTCTGAGCGCCCTAGTGTGTGCTTATGTACTGCGCTAGCCATTCTATTGGCCGCCCGGTTCCCACTCATCGTGTTCCCCGGACTTCCCCTGGGACTCATTTAGTGGATGCTGGGCGCGCACGGCGTTGACAAGGGAGTTCCCGTAGCGTAAGCTAACTTACGCAATACGAGAGAACCTCTCGTAAGAGAACGCAATCGGTTACTAAAGTAACCTCGGTTCTCTCTAGAAGAGGGAACGAGTATTGCGTAACCCGCCGTGCTCGCGCCACGAGCTCATTCGCTTCAGCGACAGAAACCAGTGAAGCAGCCTCTGAGCCTCGCTTGTATACGCTAAGCCACACCCCCTCTTTCGCGGGCTGTGACGCATGAGGCGCGCCAAGCGCGCTCATTGGACGTGACGTCACGTCTAAGGCTCAGCGATAAGCTGCTGCAGTTGCCGCAGGGCAGCCAATGGGCACACTAGTAAGCCTGCACTAGGTCTGCGTTTTTTCTAATTAAAATATGAACTAATGTTTTAAAAATGTGTTATTTAGCAAGTGACCATGGTATAAGCGGGTTAATGCCCTTTGAGGTGTCCACTGTCATGTATTAATGGACTTCGCTGCGCGTCGGACGGTTCACGCCTCGCCGTCGTCCATTAATACCTGACAATGGACACTTCGTCGGGCATTAACCCTTACAGAGTGTATCTTTAATTTGGCCAAAATCAAACAGGTGATTTTCTCCAAGTAGAGATTGTGTTGAATAAATGTGTTTGTGCCACAGAAAATCCCTAAATGTTGTTGTCTTGATAATTAAGAAAATATTGTTAGAAGGAAACAGGAAATTAGCCTGTTTAATAGTATCATAGATTATATCATATTTTATGTTTAAGTACATCTAGTCATTAAAAGTACAAAATCTTCCCAACTAGAGTTCCCCAGTGAATCTCAGCCATTTCCAGCCCTGGATCTAACAGATCTTCATGTGTATCTTCAGCTGACTTTTAAAAGTGAAACTCTTCCCACACTGATCACATGTATACGGCTTCTCTCTGCTGTGGATCCTCTCATGTGTTTTCAGAGTTGATGACTGACTGAATCTCTTGTCACAGTGTGAACACTTGTAATGCTTTTCTCCGCTGTGGATCTTCTCATGTGTTTTCAGATGTCCTGACTGATAGTATCTCTTGTCACAGTGTGAACACTTGTAAGGTTTTTCTCCAGAGTGGATCCTCTCATGTGTTTTCAGAGATGATGACTGACTGAATCTCTTGTCACAGTGTGAACACTTGTAAGGTTTTTCTCCAGTGTGGATCCTCTCATGTGTTTTCAGATTTAATGACAGACTGAATCTCTTGTCACAGTGTGAACACTTATAAGGCTTTTCTCCAGTGTGAATCATCTCATGTGTTTTCAGAGATGATGAATGACTGAATCTCGTCACAGTGTGAACACTTATAAGGCTTTTCTCCAGTGTGAAACATCTCATGTGTTTTCAGATTGGCCAACTGACTGAATCTCTTGTCACAGTGTGAACACTTGTAAGGCTTTTCTCCAGTGTGAATCATCTCATGTGTTTTCAGATTGGCCAACTGACTGAATCTCTTGTCACAGTGTGAACACTTGTAAGGTTTTTCTCCAGTGTGAATTCTCTGGTGCAGTTTTAAACAGGCTGCTGTTGTAAAGGTCTTCTCACACTCAAAGCACATGTACTCTCTCACACCAGTATGAGTTTTCTGATGTGTTTGTAAATATGACCGCAGTGAAAAACTCTTTCCACACTCAGAACATGAATGAGGCTTCTCCTTTGTATGAACTGTCAGGTGTGCCTTCAGGTTTGATGACCCAATAAATGTTTTGCCGCACTGATCACATGTGAACGGCTTCTCTCCGGTGTGAACTCTCATGTGAATCTCAAGACTTTGTTTGGTTGTCAAACTCTTTCCACACTGATCACATGTGAACGGCTTCTCTCCTGTATGAACTCTCATGTGACATTCAAGACGTTGTTTGGTTGTGAAACTCTTTCCACACTGAGTGCAGGTGAAAGATTTCTTGGCTCTTCTTTTCTTTAAAAATGTCTGTTTAGTCTTTGAGAGACCCAAAGGTTTTTCTCCAGGTTTGACATGATGTTCCTCCTCCACTTCACTCAGTTCTTCACTCTCCTCGTTCACTTCCATTAGGTCTGAAATGAGAGAAAAAGAATTTAATTAATTTTTTAGAACATCAAAATTCCACGAGAGAAAAATGAAGTAAAAGGAAATAAAAATGAGCCCTAAAATATTGTAATCGTTTAGACTAACTTTTATAAATGATTTACATCTATATATATATATATATTAGAGGTGGGAATCTTTAGTCACCTCACGATCCGATCCGATTCCGATTCTGGAGGTCACGATCCGATTCCAGATCGATTCTTTATCTACTTTTCCCCCCTTATTAATTCATTAGTTTACATAAGTAATTAAGTACTTTTTAAAAAATAATTAAAAATTAAAAAAAATAATTAAAACAGTTGTATTTTAAGAATTTTAAACTTATATAACTTCAAACCATACAAGCAAGTAGCAAATAATAAAGAGGAGCAAAGAAACATGGCAAACAACAAACAAAGAGTGCTTTCAGTATTTAAGATTATCTGAACATTTTCCATTCAAGAACTGTGAGTGATTTTTCTTCATCGTACTTTTGTATTTTACTATGACATAGACTGCGGGAGATCTATTAAGCTGCATTCACGCTCAGATCTCTTTTGAAATATAAGAAGTAATGTGGTTTGTCCTGTCCGTTTAATCCCTTAAGACATAACTGGCTGTGTTTACGTTCATTTTGCACAAGTATATTAAACCACTTACACGGAGTCGCACAGCCGCTTGCGCGAGCAGTCTCGTACACAAACAAAGCGTGCGTCAGCATTTAAAATTGAAAGCAGCCTTCTGTTAGTGAGATTCATATTTTAAATATATAAGTCCACTGCATTCCAAACCACATAAATGATGACTTCGTAGAGCATTTGTAAGGAAAATACAGACGGGCGAGACCGCACACTTTAAGTGTAACATCAAAACAAGCGCGCGTCTCTCACAGTGCATCCTGTGCAATGAAGCCTGTGAATGTCCTTGTAATTCGCTTCAACCTTTCCGAACTTTATGAAAGATTATTTTACGGAAGGTTCGAGTTGTGTGCGTGTGTGAGGAATTGTTAGCAAGCAGAAGACGGGTGTTTCTAAAGCAAACTCAGCGTCATCGCACATCTGGTAAAAAACTAAGCTCAGAATCGATTCTGAAATTGTCAGAATCGATCCAGAATCGTTGGAGAGAGAATCGCGATGCATCGATGGATCGATTTTTTCTCCCACCACTAATATATATATATATATATATATATATATATATATATATATATATATATATATATATATATATATATATATGTGTAAGGAATAATTGACTTCAGGCCGTTGAATTATTTGAAAAATAATGCACACCCGAGGTGGTAATGCGGTCATGACGCGGAGTGGCCGTTACACCTCGGGTGTGCATTATTTTTCTAATAATTCAACGGCCTGAAGTCAATTATTCCGCTTATACTACAGTTACCACACCTCGAAACATTGTTCAGATTATGTATTTCAAGACGTTTGTAAAGTTGTTGTCATTAAAACGCTCTTGTATGTAGGACTAATTTCTTACACATCTAATCCCATGCCTCCGTTGCTAATTCCAATACGTAATTTTAGAGTTAGTAACGGAGGTTTGAGCCACTGATAGCAGACTAAAGGCCCTTTCACACTGGACGCGATTTTGACGCACGAATCATTCGCGCAATGGT
Organism: Leuciscus leuciscus; assembly: GCF_965113295.1. Lineage (NCBI taxonomy): Eukaryota > Metazoa > Chordata > Actinopteri > Cypriniformes > Leuciscidae > Leuciscus > Leuciscus leuciscus. The sequence goes on along the minus strand of NC_138725.1, from coordinate 26,077,317 downwards.
TTTATTTTTCGATCAGCTGTCTGTGTAATGAGTGCTTCCACACCGAACGCGAATGCGCAGAGGCGAAAAAACGACTTTTATTTTATTCGCTTCGATGTCGATTTTTTTTTTACTTTTGCGGCGACAGAATAGGCTTCAGCCAATCACATACTACAAGGACAACGATTTGAAAGACAATGTGTGGCGTAGCATTGCCAACCAACTCGGTTATCTTTACTGTGAGTTTGTTGTGTGATAGTTTTAGTCATATAGTCCTGTGCTGTGTAGGCTAGCAGGCCAAACTACATTTGGGATAGAAAGCTAACACTATTATCGTCAAAGATAGAGACAGAGACCGTGTTTACTTTGAACACGTAACAAAATGTAGTGAGACTATTTAGGGCTGCTTTTAGTATACTATACATTCTTTGTGTGATATCTACAGTTTCTAGTCGAATGATTTTTAACTTACTTACTTCGTGTGTTACATGTAATGTGTAGTTACATTACAAAACGCACTGTGTTTAGTTGAAGACGCAAAAAACAAACAAAAAAACTGTGCACATAAGCATACTCCCCTTCAGACTCTCTGTTCTGTAAGATTGGGTGCACCCAAAACCTTCTTTTCTGTCTTTTAAATAAAATGAAAAGCTCGTCCTCACTGGATGCTATGACTATGACTGGATGATGATGATGATGATGATGATGATGATGATGAAGTGTCCATGTTTTCTCAGCTGTCGGTGCGATTCGCGTGAAAGTTTGGGAATGTTGAAGCTCTCTGAACGTCACAGACGTCGCAAATTCGCGTCGCGGCTGATGTGAATGGTTTTGATGCGAACTATTCGCACACGAACTATTCGCTTTTTCGTTTCGCTTTTTCGTTACGCATCCGGTGTGAATGGGCCTTAATGGTGGGGACACACGGCTAGCTGACACATTCTCTGACTGTTTTCATCGACTGCAGCAGATTTTAAACACCGACTTTGAACACAGACTGAACGCGCTGAACACGCGTTTGGGCATGATCAGTCATAAGTAGCCAATCAAATAACATTCATAACCGGCCTTAAAGTGTGTCCCCGGCTTTATGCAGTTATTAGAGAGAGATGTTGCAATAATGAGACAGAAAAGCATGTGCGTCAATATTATTATTTATTAATTCAATTCGTTTTAATTTTTTCTGTTATTGACAGATGACAGTAGACTAGCCAAATAAATGAAACACAAAGCCCTTTTAACAAGTAGGCCTATCAATAATTATTTATTTGTTAAATTATCTGCAATAAAAATCCGTGCTGCAGGACTATCCATTTATTTAGCCTATATTCAATTTAGTTTTCTATTGATTATAGATAGGACTCTATACTTTATTTATTAAAATTAAACTGCATGTTTCCATTGATTGTGAAGCTAGACATTGAAAATTGCAGATCAAGCGCATGGGGCTAAATGCTTTTTCTTGTTATGAATTGTATCCTATTTTCCGTTATTACAATTGACTACGCGAAGTGATATGGAACTGTAATGCGGTCAAGACCTGCCTGGAACTACTTTAGCCGTGCGTTTCCCTGAAAATAATGCACACCTTAGAACGTTTGTCAACCAATCAGATTCAAGCATTCAACGGCCCTGCAGTATAAATATATATATATACAACATGGCCATAATACTGACAATAACTTTTAGATTGATATTCCTTTTACTTACTGATAAGCTTTTTATTAAGTCTGACTCAGAAAGCCAACATACTGAAATGCTATCTATCTATCTATCTATCTATCTATCTATCTATCTATCTATCTATCTATCTATCTTTTAAAACTACTAAACTAAGACTCATAGCTATTTCAAACTTAAAGGGCTTTCTCAAGCAACTTTTTTTTAACCTAGTTAGTATTTGTTATTTAGTTTATCTGATTGCTTTTGTAGTTGTTTTGAAAAAAAGCAAGCAAATTTTTTAAAAAGAGTTTGACATCAATTCATGACCATTGCAGAAATTTGCTTGCTGTCTAGACTGAAAATTAGAGTTTGCTTAAGTTATGATTACAATCCTGTCAGCCATTCTGGAAAGTTAATTTACTTGATACAGTTTAATGTTTATTGCATAAATAACAATGTTGTAAACTATGTTGAGAAATGTCAGACATTTTGTTAACAATAACATGGTTGCAAAAAATTGTGAACCAGTGCTAAAATTACGCTTAGTTTGACCTAGGGGTGTCCATGGTTAACCGATTAACCGATTAACCGTTAAAAATTGCGTAACCGAGTGAAACATTTTGCTCGGTTAAGTGGCGTCAATGGCGTGCATTGAATTTAGTTGTAATACATTTTTGCACCACCAGAGACCGCCAGAGCGCTCCCAGACATTTGTAATGTCCACAAGAAGAAGTCATGACCAGTTTTCTAATATGAAGCGGGCAGTGGTGTAGTGGTAAAAAAAAAGAGGTGGGTAAACTATAAATTCTGGTGGACCACGACGTGGTCACCCGGTAAGGTGGGCCACTGCCTACCGGTGTATGTGTATCTTGATGACATCGCTATAGGCTATCATTTGATGGTATTACCAAGGTGTTGTAGTATAACCATCAGGACATCAGTGATGTGTAAACTGAATTTGGCAACAATACAGTGAATTACAGTGCAGTTGTTGAATATTGTTCACAAAAATCATATATTTACAATTGTATATACAATTTAAAATATATTTTTCCCAAAATAAGTGTTGTAGTATAACCATCAGAACAGCAGTGATGTGTGAACTGAATTTGGCAACAATACTGTGAATTACAGTGAAGTTATTGAATATTGTTCATAAAAATCATACATTTACAATTGTATATACAATTTAAAATATATTTTTCCCAAAATAAGTGTTGTAGTATAACCATCAGGACAGCAGTGATGTGCGAACTGAATTTGGCAACAATACAGTGAATTGCAGTGCAGTTATTGAATACTTTTCATAAATAATAATCATAAAAATTATGCAAAAAGATATTTATACAAAATAAGTAGGGATGCACCGAAATGAAAATTCTTGGCCGAAACCGAAAAAAACGAAAAAGAGGAAACTAAGGCCGAAAACCGAAACACCGAAATAAATTATGCCAATTATTAGTACCATTGCATTTATGGCTATGACTGTGTACTAACTTTACTATAATCAAGGCATTGCATAAATTAATATTAAAGTTTCAAAGAATAAATCAATTAAAATGTTATGCAAATATTTATTTAGCACATTGCAAAGTATAAAATTAAATGTTTAACTTGACCCCACTCATGTGTACATTAAATAATAATGTAAAAGCCTACTGGCCTGCAGAAAGGTTTAAAAATACAAATGTTCTCTCATAAAAACAAAGTGCATTTAGGTCAATACTGCCATAGCCCATAATAATATCTGCAGCTATATGCTCATGGACGTGAGTTGCAAAAACCATAAACAGCTAAGGTAAACACACACACCTCTGATAAATGACGGCTGCTCTGCACACACACGCAAGGTCTCTCGCTCCCTCTCTCTGCCGCGCGCGCGCTACGTATGCGCGCTCATGCTCGCTCGCAATTCCGGGAGATTTAAACTAATTTGCGGGCATCAGGGAGCCGCTATCAATACGCGGGAGACTCCCGGAACTTCCGGAAGACTTGGGATGTCTGTGTTTTGAAAATCGCTGTCCGTGGGTAACCCTCAGATATATTGAAATACGTCCACACCGCAGATATGTTGCTTCAGACAAGCACGTGCAGGTCGCGGTATCTGCTGTTTGCGTCATCACAACATTTCGGCCGTATTGTTTCGGTGATAAAAGTCTTTCGGTGGCCGAATATTCGGTGCATCCCTAAAAATAAGTGTTGTAGTATAACCATCAGGACAGCAGTGATGTGTGAACTTATTTTGATGACACTATAGTGTGTGACAGTGAAGTTATTGACTGTTTTCGGGTTTTGCACTTTGCAGACGGTCCCTAGGGATCTGTCTCTCTGCCGCCTGCGCATAGAGATCAATGTATTTTGTCCACTGTGAGGGAAAGCTCGTTTTGAGAAAAAATAGGTTGTAGCTGCTTGTCTACATACTACGATTAAAAAGAGGTGTTATTTGTGTAGTAACAACATTTAGCTCACGAGTTATTGACCCGGGAAGTTCGAATCTGTGAATTTTCTGCCAACTTTACTCAACTCGGCGCGCTGCGCTCTCTGCTCCGTGTTTGCGCGCTGCGCGTTCTGCTCTGTAGTTAACGGCCCAAATGCTCAAATCACGTGCCGATCGGCGATCACGCACTGGAAAAGCAAAGTCCGCTCAAATAACGTGAAATTTAGAGGTGGATAAACGCACTTTGGAGGTGGCCAAACGCTATTTCCAAATTTTGGGAGGTGCGTAAACGGCGTTTACGTGCGTTTAGCCTCCACTACATCCCTGGAAGCGGGCAAAGAAAAGCACAGCGTGGGAGCACTTTAAAATCGAGAATGACGGGGCAAAATGCAAGTATTGCAATGCAGTGCTTAGATATACTTCAAGTACAACCTCGTTGTTGTACCATCTCAACAGCCAACACCCGGGCATCATTATTAGAGAGGCGGCCGCGGAGCCTGCGAGTACCTTCGCCCAGTCTACCATCCCCACGATGCTAGCGCAAAACATGTGCAGTGGTGCTAAAGCCGAATCCATAACACAGGGGATTTGCAGAATGATTGAAAAGGACATGATGCCAATTAGAATGGCGGAGGGCGAAGGCTTTAAAGAACTGATGAATATTGTTCAACCCCGCTACAGCATTCCCTCGCGTTCGGCAATCACACGCCGCATTGAAAAACGATATGAGGCAAAAAGAGATTCGCTCAAAGAAGATCTACAGTCACCTGATGTAGTTGCCATCACTACGGATTGCTGGACTGCTCTAAACACGGAAAGTTACGTAACTATTACGAGCCATTACATTGACGAAGATTGGGTTTTAAAATCATTCGTCCTTTTAACTGAAGCCCTGCCCGTTCGCCATACAGCTGATAACCTAGCAGAGAATTTAAGGGAGTCCGTGGAAAAGTGGGCTCTTACGGGACGAGTGATTGCCTGTGTGCACGACAACGCAAAAAACATTGTGGCTGCTGACAGAGGCGTTGATTGGCATTCTGTGTCATGCTTTGCGCATACGCTTCAGCTAGCTATAAATGACGGATTTTCTCTTTTTTTGAACCGCGTCATCTCCGCTGCTGCAAAGCTTGTGAGCCATTTCAACCACAGCTCAGTGGCAACAAAAGCGCTTGAAACAAAACAACAACAAATGAAACTGCCACCCCGCAAACTAATACAGTCCTGTAAAACCAGGTGGAACAGCGTCTGTGACATGTTTGGCGCCTATTAGAACAGCGGTGGGCAGTTACTGCGGTGCTGTCAGATCGCACTGTAACGAAAGCTCAAGATGCACGGATTTTGGAGTTAAAGGACGCACACTGGCAGCTTATTGAAGATGTTGTGCCAACTCTAAAAGCGCTCAAGTGTGCAACTACAATTATGTCAGCAGAAAGGGAAGTGTCCATCTCAAACACCTATCCAATCACCTTTGGACTAATAAATGCAAACCTACAAAGCGAAGGCAACGCGCACAGGGTTCTGGTGGAGTTTAAAACTAAAGTCTGAAACTCCCTGTCTGAAAGAATGAAGGTAGGTACCAGATGATTATTGATAATTTCACTAAGTTAAAGTTTGCATGTAGTAAAGTCTAAATACGTGTGCGCAGGTTGATGAGCCGGAGATGTTGTCATCCCTAGCAATGACTGCGTGCATGTTGGACCCGCGCCATAAGCATCTCGGGTTCTTATCTCCAGAAAAAAAGAGCGCTGGCAAATGCAAAACTCTGTAGCCTTGCAGCAAATGTTCCGTACAATGTACCAAATGTAACAGAAGCCGTTACGCAAAGTGTAGAACACAGTCAAGAGGAGGCGCCCGCGGCCCAAGCACAAAGTGCCAAAGACAGCGCAGCCACGGCGATGGCACTCATACTTGGCGAAAACTACTTTTCATCAGCCCTCACCAGTTGTGAAACAGAAGTCAAAAACTTTCTTAGCGACAGTCCCATTGGCCTAGAAATGAGCCCCGTGGACTGGTGGAAACTAAACGCCAGTCGATTTCCCAGATTGGCCAAACTTGCTAAACAGTATTTGTGCATACCTGGCACATCTGTACCTTCAGAGAGGGTGTTTTCGGCAGCTGGACTTACAGTAAATAGACTGCGCACCAGTCTCACTCCCGATCACATTGACATGTTAATATTTCTTAATAAAAACTAAGCAATTCGAATAGAGCAGCCTGATTTAATTTGGTGCCTAATTTGGGTAATTTTAATTTATTCCCTGAAAATGCAGAATGCAAAATGCTCCGTGTTTGCGCGCTGCGCATTCTGCTCTGTAGTTAACGGCCCAAATGCTCAAATCATGTGCCGATCGGCGATCACGCACTGGAAAAGCAAAGTCCGCTCAAATAACGTGAAATTTAGAGGTGGATAAACGCACTTTGGAGGTGGCCAAACGCTATTTCCAAATTTTGGGAGGTGCGTAAACGGCGTTTACGTGCGTTTAGCCTCCACTACATCCCTGGAAGCGGGCAAAGAAAAGCACAGCGTGGGAGCACTTTAAAATCGAGAATGACGGGGCAAAATGCAAGTATTGCAATGCAGTGCTTAGATATACTTCAAGTACAACCTCGTTGTTGTACCATCTCAACAGCCAACACCCGGGCATCATTATTAGAGAGGCGGCCGCGGAGCCTGCGAGTACCTTCGCCCAGTCTACCATCCCCACGATGCTAGCGCAAAACATGTGCAGTGGTGCTAAAGCCGAATCCATAACACAGGGGATTTGCAGAATGATTGAAAAGGACATGATGCCAATTAGAATGGCGGAGGGCGAAGGCTTTAAAGAACTGATGAATATTGTTCAACCCCGCTACAGCATTCCCTCGCGTTCGGCAATCACACGCCGCATTGAAAAACGATATGAGGCAAAAAGAGATTCGCTCAAAGAAGATCTACAGTCACCTGATGTAGTTGCCATCACTACGGATTGCTGGACTGCTCTAAACACGGAAAGTTACGTAACTATTACGAGCCATTACATTGACGAAGATTGGGTTTTAAAATCATTCGTCCTTTTAACTGAAGCCCTGCCCGTTCGCCATACAGCTGATAACCTAGCAGAGAATTTAAGGGAGTCCGTGGAAAAGTGGGCTCTTACGGGACGAGTGATTGCCTGTGTGCACGACAACGCAAAAAACATTGTGGCTGCTGACAGAGGCGTTGATTGGCATTCTGTGTCATGCTTTGCGCATACGCTTCAGCTAGCTATAAATGACGGATTTTCTCTTTTTTTGAACCGCGTCATCTCCGCTGCTGCAAAGCTTGTGAGCCATTTCAACCACAGCTCAGTGGCAACAAAAGCGCTTGAAACAAAACAACAACAAATGAAACTGCCACCCCGCAAACTAATACAGTCCTGTAAAACCAGGTGGAACAGCGTCTGTGACATGTTTGAGCGCCTATTAGAACAGCGGTGGGCAGTTACTGCGGTGCTGTCAGATCGCACTGTAACGAAAGCTCAAGATGCACGGATTTTGGAGTTAAAGGACGCACACTGGCAGCTTATTGAAGATGTTGTGCCAACTTTAAAAGCGCTCAAGTGTGCAACTACAATTATGTCAGCAGAAAGGGAAGTGTCCATCTCAAACACCTATCCAATCACCTTTGGACTAATAAATGCAAACCTACAAAGCGAAGGCAACGCGCACAGGGTTCTGGTGGAGTTTAAAACTAAAGTCTGAAACTCCCTGTCTGAAAGAATGAAGGTAGGTACCAGATGATTATTGATAATTTCACTAAGTTAAAGTTTGCATGTAGTAAAGTCTAAATACGTGTGCGCAGGTTGATGAGCCGGAGATGTTGTCATCCCTAGCAATGACTGCGTGCATGTTGGACCCGCGCCATAAGCATCTCGGGTTCTTATCTCCAGAAAAAAAGAGCGCTGGCAAATGCAAAACTCTGTAGCCTTGCAGCAAATGTTCCGTACAATGTACCAAATGTAACAGAAGCCGTTACGCAAAGTGTAGAACACAGTCAAGAGGAGGCGCCCGCGGCCCAAGCACAAAGTGCCAAAGACAGCGCAGCCACGGCGATGGCACTCATACTTGGCGAAAACTACTTTTCATCAGCCCTCACCAGTTGTGAAACAGAAGTCAAAAACTTTCTTAGCGACAGTCCCATTGGCCTAGAAATGAGCCCCGTGGACTGGTGGAAACTAAACGCCAGTCGATTTCCCAGATTGGCCAAACTTGCTAAACAGTATTTGTGCATACCTGGCACATCTGTACCTTCAGAGAGGGTGTTTTCGGCAGCTGGACTTACAGTAAATAGACTGCGCACCAGTCTCACTCCCGATCACATTGACATGTTAATATTTCTTAATAAAAACTAAGCAATTCGAATAGAGCAGCCTGATTTAATTTGGTGCCTAATTTGGGTAATTTTAATTTATTCCCTGAAAATGCAGACAAGCATATTTGGTCATTTTATTTTTGGGGGATTTTTATTTAAAAAAAAGAAAAATGTGGGTCTATGCTCTTGTGTTTTAATCATTTCAATCAATTTTTTATTTAATTTGCCCTTTGTTGCAGTGTAAGCTATAGGCACAAAACTCACCTTGTTACTGTTAAAAATGGGTGTAGATAAATGTTGTTGTTGTACGCATTTATTTGACTGTTTCTTTGCACAAAGTTTCTAAAACAAAGTGTGCTATAATATGACTGCATTACATTCTAGGGCCTTGTTCACAGGCCGCGAACGCAAAAGTCATTGACCTACTTTAAATGCGCTGTCCTTACCACTGCATTTTATTTCTATAAATTAATTTTGTTTCAAATGTGGTCCAACCAGTTATTAAAGGTTTTAAAAATGAACTACCCCTTTCTCGTGTGTCTGTATCGCGGGGTTGCGGCGCGCACACGCACACTATGGTTAACCGAGTATTAACCGCTAAGGGCCTCGGTTAACGGTTAATGAAAAACTTGAAAACGTGCAGCCCTAGTTTGACCTGATGTTGACAATCAATTAGAAAGTTTCTCAATCCTCTCTTTACTGAACATTTGTTTAAAATTCAGTACCTATTTCATAGTGTAACTGTTAATCTAAATGTGATGAAGTGCTTGAATGTTTCTAACACGAATGTTCTTCAGCATCATAATTGAATGAAGAATAAACACTAACCTCTTTGTTCTTCAGGATCTTCAGTGTGTTTCATTCTGCAGGGTTCTGGATCACTCATGTTCTCATTGTCCTCTTTAATAAACTCAGTCTTTACAGATTTCAGCTCTTCCTGATGCATTGCTGCTCGTCTTCACTTGTAGCTGATGGGAATATTCCAGCATTTATTGGAGAATTACAGTGGGAGGAGCTTCAATGATGATGTGATTGCTGTGGGAGGAGCTGATCTGCAAAAACCAAAGTTATCAGTTACTGAGTTTGTAATACTAAATGACATTTAAGCATTTATGTCTATAGCCACGTTTCCATTACCCTTCAAATTGCGCAAATTGAAATTGCGAATTGAAAATACGCTCAATGGAAACACATACATCTTGCAAAAACTCCCATTTATCGCAAAAAGGTTTTTACGCTCGCATGAGGTGGTTTTTTAGGCAATTCGAAAAAGAAATATTTCGCAAAACTGCAATAGAAACAGTTTTTACGCATTTACAGTCACCTGACTTAGAAGGCGCGGTGTGTTTGGACAGAATACGAGACGGAGTTCTTTATTAAATTCATAAAAGACAAAAGAATGACAGAAATACTGGATTCTAAACCTCAAAGAAATGCCACAATCATAATAATGTCTAGTGCGGTATGTGGCTGTGATATATAAACTTACCAACGTCCGTTGCCATGATTTTTGTAATGACTTATTGCAAGAGGAAAAAATTACGTTTTAGTCGCATAACATCGGTTAATGGAAACGCCGTCATTTCGCAATAGTTTTTTTTATCGATATTTAGAAAAAAAAATTTAAGAAAAAAAAACTTTTTTTTTAAGAATCGCAAACGTTTTGCACGAATCTTTAATGGAAACGCGGCTTATCTCTCTATATAGAAACCAACAATTACTCTCAGTCTATATTCACACCAATGAAATGAGCTTCAAGTTTCAATTTACAGGAGATCTGAAGACATCAGCATAATAAATGAGGTGAAAACAGGAACTATTGTCATGAAATAAAGTGTTTTTAGCAGATCTGTTAATATTGATGAGCCTCAGACTATCAACACTCATTCAACAAGCCATTCAGGATCATCAGCAGATCATCTCACTTTATTCTGAGTGTTTGCTGTTAGAAACACATTATTTGAGTCTGGATACATGATAAAAGCCTATAAAACAGCTCTATTGAAAGATAAGAGTGTCAAATCGAAATCGATCAAAATTAATGCTCATTCTCGATTATCAAATAAAAAAATGGAATCGTCGATGCTGCCACGCCCCATATGTCACGTCACCTCGGCTTGCCTGTAATAGGTAAAACTCCTTTTCTCGAGAATATTGAAGCCTTTATTTTAACCCCCTGGGGTCGGCGGTATCGCCGGCGATACCAGCTCGCTTTTTTTTGATCAATGTAAAAGAGACTCAAAAATACTCTGTTGACTTTGATTTTCCATAGGAGTTTCCTACATCAATCGATCCTGTTAAGTGTGTATTTTTTTTGTGTATACTCACAATAAAAACAAAGTGTTGTGCTTTTTTCCAAATAAAGAAAAATAAACACGAAGCGAGTTCTGCCTTCTCTCTGTCAGTGAAGTCCATTCTGAAACGCGTCCGAAAATGAACCATAACTCAGCGAATACTCAGTCAAACAGGCATACAGACACACAGGCATGAAGCTTGAATTCTCTTCTTTTAAATTAAGTATTTTTTATAAATAACAAATATTCTCAGTTTATGCAATCTGTATGAAAAGAGCGAGATGTCAGTCGTTCTCATCTCTGCTAATTATTTTTAATGTGACCCCGCCCACTGAGAGCTTGCGCTATTCAAACGCAAATGACTGAGGCAATCCATGCAAACTGTGAACGCCCATTTCAGCTCGAAAAAACACATCAAGTTTATTCAGATCATTGTACTTATTTACACCGTCTCGCGGCGCTGTGAGGAATAATACTATTGTAATAATAATAATGGAAAATGTACCTCAGAAGTGCTGGTATTTCGAGGAGCAACAGATTCAGCTGAGCTGAGGAATACTGTAGTAAGTTTTTTTTTTTTTTCATTCTCAAGTGAATCGCGTTTCTGTGTGTGAATGAATGAACGGCAGCGATGCACGCCGTTTACCACAACTCGCATAAGACGGTTTAAATTTGAATCGCGTTTCTGTGTGTGAATGAATGTTTCGCTTTTAGCAAACTGTATTGCTATAGGCCTACTGAGTAAAAATCGACTGAAATATGTTGAAATAAAATGTATTTGTATAAGCAACGTATTAAACTGCAAATTAACATTTATATTTCTTATAATAAAAACGAAATACCTATGTTACAGACATATGAAATACAACATTTCGTTGATTAGTTTTGGATAGATTATACATTTTTACTGTAAAATATCTGCCACCTCAAATAAGCTTTTGTTTGCCAATTTTTGATCATGTGTTAACAATTATATGCCCTAATATTTCATAAAAACAACATTACAGTCAGGCGAAATATGAAAGACAACATTTTGTTGACTAGATTTGGGTACAGTTTTTACTGTAGAATATACTGCCACATCAAATAAGCTTTTGTTTAGCAACTTCTGCTCATATGTTATATATATATATATATATATATATTATTATTATTATTATTATTATTATTATTATTTTTTTATTTTTTTTATTTTTTTGTCAAAAATAAAGTCATCAACTAAGATGTTAGCTGTTCCAATGTTGGCTTTATTCAAACTAATGAATACATATGATAAAATGTAGGCCTATAATAATTTTTTTACAAAGAAAAGAGTACACTTTAAATATTGTTGAAATTGTAATTATTGTTGTAATTGTAACCTTTTTAATAAAATAGCTAAACATATTTACAATATAGATGTAAGCAAAATCTTTAATGGTCAATATAAGTCTTCTAAATATATATTTTGTCCTTGCATTCATTCTTGGCTCAGTCAGTGTCACACCTGAATGAATGGCTCATTATGCAAGTCATTACGCATAATGGGTGGGACATTGTATTCTCAGGTGTAAACCACCCCTCCTTCACGCCCCCCTCACATATTGGCTTTCCAAGCAAAACCTGTTTTACACAATTTAAATCAATGTATTGTTTTTTTTGTGAACGATAAAGCAAGACTAAGAACTCGAAGCGACAAGATCCATTAGTCAAAAGTCTTGTGGACACATATATTAAGTATGAGTTTTGTGGTCTTATTTCAGCAACTTTCATTTTTAGTTTTTTCAATAACCATGCATAAACATTATTCTCTTAAAGATACAAACATCTACATGTTGCTCACATATTATGGTAGCCCTGTTTGTGCTATATAGAGTGAATTTACACCTTTGCCATTAACATGTTTATAAATAACTGAAAAAGTTATTTATAATTTATAAGTTATTTATAGCACACATGTCAGGGCATGTCAAAACATCCCAAGGGCCCCAAAAACACCATAGACCCCAGAGGGTTAAAATGCATAGCAGCTGCACAGCGAGAGCATCATAGCTCGTCTGAGCGAGCTGATTGGCTGTGCTGCGGCAACTGCACGAACCTATGGCGAGTTAGCAGTGGTGTGCGGTTCAATGAGAGCGCTTAGCACCCTGCTAACCTCGAGCGCGCCAATTTGGACGTGGCTGAAGTGTACAAATTCAGAGAAAACTCGCCAAAGGACTTAAGTTTTAAATCGACTGAAGCAAAGTACAAGATATGAGCGAAATAGCATGGCAAGGCAAGGCAACGCAATGTTCCCTTATCTCTAAGGGAACCAAGGTTACGCAAGTAACCAAGTACGGTCCCTTACGAGAACGTTCTCTCGTACTGCATTGCAAATGCTGTGGGAACCCAATTTAAAACGCTGTGCTATTCGCCTGTGACTGCTCTGAGGAGTCCAGGGAGCCCCGGGACTATAATAGGTAATAGGTTATATTGTTTAAGTTTCCAATTGACTGAAGATATAAGTTATTGTTACATTATGTTGTTAATAAACGTTTTAAATTTGACAATGTAGTGTGTGGTACATTGCGAACAAAGGTCAGATATTATTATACTGCATAAAAGTCTAAAAATGGAATATCTTGTGCTTTCAATTTTTTTGTTTAAATCGAGAATCGAATCGAACCGTGACTTTAGAATCGAAAATGTAATCGAATCGAGGATTTGGAGAATCGTGACACCCAAGACATGGATAAAACATCAATAATACAAAGACAAGCACTAATGACACTCATCTTCAAACACGCAACATAGCTTAACTATGAACTGAAACGGGGTTTGATTTTATGATAACTAGGCCTTAGGGGTGTGCGATATGACGATTTTTGATCGTGGACGATTAAAATGTCTCCACGACCTGCTTTTTAAGAAATATCGTAGTATCGTGCATCTATCAGTTGCTGTTCTGGCGCCTCTGTCAGTCTGTCCTACTGAACAACGCGACGTATATTCACATAAAATGTTAACGCAGCGGAACGGGACACTGCAGTTCACAAAAGTTCATAATTTGCATGTGCAATAATTGTTGGTTAAACATTTAATTTGCGTGCTGATGCGCGTTTCTCAGTGCGTACGTTAAGTTATACATGTGAATCTCACATGCACTAAAAGCCTGTCTATCAGCGCCTGGATACTAGACTAGGCCTAAGTTATATTTCGAGTCTTATTGTGCTAATACTATACACAAGGTTTACATAAACAAAGTCGGTTATGTCTAAAGTGAAAGCAAACTTGAGAAAACTGAGAGAAAATCTGCTTGTCAAACGCGTTTATATTAGACTCGCCGCGCGCAGTTCTTAAAGAGACAGTAGCAATAGTAAACACGCTGCCGCTTGTCCTTAAAGGGATAGTTCACCCAAAACTAAAAATTCTCATTATTTACGCACTCTAATGTTGTTCCAAACCTGTATTAATTTCCTTCTAATATTTTTCTAATATTAATATTTTGAAGAATGTGGCTCAGTAACTTTTATTTTCAACAGAAGAAACTTATTCAAGTTTAAAACAACTTGAGATAGTAAATTATGACAATTTGAATTTTTAGGAGAACTATACCTTTAATGTTAATAAAACAACAAAATGCAAAGAGAAAATCACTCACTGCTCTTGACTGATCACTTTAATGGTAGCTTTAATAAGTATCAATGTATAATTTATACAGTGAAGTCTAGGCTATGTTTTGTTTTATTTTAATTTTTGTTCATTTAATTACTTTCTTCAATGCTACTGTTAAATGCACCTACTGTAGCTGAAAACATAAAGCACTGTTTATTTAATTTGTATATTAAGTTGTGTATGTGTAATGTGTATCTTTGATCTTAATATTTAATAACAAAGAAAATAATGACAAATATTTTTATCTTCGCCCCGTCTGCCATTCTTTTTTATTTTATATTTTGTTACCTAAGGCTTTGTTTTTAAAATATAGTCATTAGTTTGGCTGTAATGCTCAGTCACAAAATAGTAAAACAAAGCAACAACCAAGAATCGTGATAAAATCGTGAATCGTGATTTTTCTGAAAAAAATCGTGATATGATATTTTTGCCATATCGCCCACCCCTACTAGGCCTACATTGTATTAAAGTAATTAGATCTCTAACACGTAACAGTTTTTATGTGCAGAAACTGATCATCATGATTTATCAAGCGACGAGATACTTTTTGTACGAAAAAAAATAAAAAAAATAAGCAAATAACCAAATAGTTGAATAAAGTCGTTTTTTTGTTTTATTTTTTTTTCCCGCAGAAAAAGTATTCTCGACGCTTGATAAACTTATGGTTGAGCCACTGTAGTCACTTAAACATTGTCTTTACTAACTATCTGGGTCGGCAGGTAAATCATTTTAATTATTGGGTGAACTAACCCTTTAATTGTTCAGTTGAGATTTATTTGTGTACTCTATTACTCAAGTCTCTTATTTCACTACACTGATTGTAGTGAAAGACTGAGTAGCCTATAAGTTTCTGTTGGACTTTCATATTTAAAAACTGAAATGCCTTTTATCTAGCAAAATTGTTTCTGGAAACTAAGTTTTAAAGAGATTTTTTTTTTCCAAATATTATTCTTTTATAATTATTTATATTCATAGATTTATTTGTTGCACTGTTTCCTATACAGTTATATTACAAAACTGAAATACCCTTTTCAGTTTTAGTGTTAGATTTGTGGCTGTGGCTAAATAATATATTACTGTCAAATGTAATGTGTGTCAGATTATACAAATACTCTAGTTCACTGTATGTATTTGTTCATGTTTTATCAAGGGATAAGTCTGAAACACGGCATAAAATAATTATATCATGGCTACAGGAACGTTACATTAAACATGGTTCTGTGTTTAACATTTTCTTTACTGTGGTAAAACCATGGTTAGTCTCGTAATGTGCTCATAGTTCAGGACAGATATTTGGCTACAT